>NC_034181.2:34903740-35260200 GCF_002021735.2 Oncorhynchus kisutch
AAGATTTGGCACATCATTGCGCACATGTTACACATCATGAAATAAATTGAAGCAAAAATGACAGACAGGAGCGTACAAATAGCTAAATAAAACCCAATTGAATTAACATGAAATAGATTTCAATATCATTCAAATATATAGGTCTATGTAGCTTACACTGTATTTATCTGTTAATACAGTCATTTCGGTTTTCATTTGAAGTGTCTTTATATCCTTCTCATAACGTGGCTAATAGGCTAGCTTATCTATTTATGTAGCTATTTATTTAGCAAGCTAAAACATGGAGCATAACATAACGTTAGCTAGTGACCTACTGGGAGGATATCATTGGACAAGTGGGTGGGTGCCCAACTTTTTCCCCCAATATTGTTTTTCGATGCAGGTATCATTTGGTTAGCTAGCAAGAAATGCTAATCACTTTCCTAGCTA
Source organism: Oncorhynchus kisutch (assembly GCF_002021735.2). Classification (NCBI taxonomy): domain Eukaryota; kingdom Metazoa; phylum Chordata; class Actinopteri; order Salmoniformes; family Salmonidae; genus Oncorhynchus; species Oncorhynchus kisutch. The sequence goes on from NC_034181.2 coordinate 34,904,170, forward strand.
GCTATGCTGAACATGAACGACTGTTATTCACAGTTAGCCTATCTCTAAGTTGTCAATTAATTGTAGTTGTCAAAATGTGGGCAGAATGGGTTCGCAGGCTACTATTCCTCATCATTTATCAGTGCAATTTTGACTGCACTGAAACTATTTGAGAGGGTTTATCTACTGTTCCCTCGTTAGCTCATCTTGCTCTGGTTATCATTTGTTGTGGATCTTGTTATTGTTGATGTGCACAGGCAACTAAGGGAGAGAGCCTACCTGTCCATGGTTCATTGATCAATAAAGTTCCCAAATGTAAGATGACAACTGTGGTATTTACATATTTTCAGAAATCCATTCAGCTGGATTTTGTGTATTTTGGCAAATGCATTCTAATGTTCTAAAGTCATGCTTTAGCTACTGTCTGTCAACACAAAGTCCAGTTCAAAGTGAATGATGGCAGGTCCATGTGGCAAATGGCTTATTTATATATAGGCCTACTGTAGTTCTGATTGGCTATGGCGCACCAGTCTGTGTAGAGTCCAGTTCTGGACAAGATTGACACATTTTTATTACGTTTTATTTACTGCATTGTATATCAATTGTCCAAACGCATGGCCGCTTTCGAACACTATATTGCTATAGAATTTTCACAAATGCGTTACTCTACGTAATCCCCAAACATTCTATGAAAGTATGCAAATGTAAAAATGACCATATCTAAGTGCTCACTTTTTTTAAAAAGCAGTCATATACTCCCTGTGGTTGTATACATTTCATGTTGCTAAAATGCTGTCAGTTCCACTTTAAGGCAAAAACTCAAAGGTTGCGTGTTCGAATCTAATCAAGGACAACTTTAGCATTTTAGCTCAATAACAACTGTGTAACTACTTACAACTTTTGAACTACTTTGCATGTTACCTAACCCTAAACTTAACACTTTAACATAACTCCTAACTCAGCTAATGTTAGCCACCTAGCTAACATTAGCCACAACAAATTGCAATTAAAATATACCATACGAAACGTAACATATCATACTAATTGGAGTGTCTCGGATTTATATTTACTATGTTACGTCTACCCCTGAGTCCAGGCTGCATCACTGGAATTATAAAATGGCAAGAGTCAGACAAACGTCAACTCTCAACAGCTCGTATAGGCACGGTTTACCTGAGACTCATCTCTTGACTAGTAGGCTGGTAGTCTTTTTCTGAAATAATTATTTTCACCTGACTTAACTGAAATGTTGCTCACATACTGAACTTTCATTAGCTGGCTAAGGTTAGCATGCTACCTAGTTGCACTGACAGCTGTCAGTCAGTCAGTCAGTGCCCTATTTGTTTTCATTTAGCTGCTACACGTGGAAATCACCACAACGATCCCACCCCCAATTCCTGAATATGTATTAGAAGCCTTCCTCGGTCTTAGAGGGGAAATTCTCGTTTAGGTTCCACCTCGAAGACAGGAATTACTCGAAATACAGTAGGTTTGGCAACTTCCTCGAGGGTGGGCCTTTAAATAACACAATTTTCCCCTTTCATCTGTGCCAGACCGTTCTTATCGCAACACAATCAGAACGATTGGAAACTATTTCACGCTGGGAAGATTTTTACATGACACCAGAGCCCTCCATGAAATATAAGCGTCAAGTGTTTCTATGGCAACGTTATTTGTTCGTCATCTTTTTATTTGTATTTTATTTCACTAGGCAAGTCAGTTAAGAACACATTCTTATTTACAATGAAGGCCAAACCTGGACGACCCTGGGCCAATTGTGCACCGCCCTATGGGACTCCCAATCACAGCCGGTTGTGATACAGCCTGGAATTGAGCCAGTGACGCCTCTAGCACTTAGACTGCTGCGCCACTCAGGAGCCCAACTTTTTGACAAGGTCAGTGCTATCCGAATCTTTGGAACGTCCTTACTCTAAACCCTAACTGGTGGTGACCCTTCATTCAGGGCAGAGCCCCACCTGTTTTGAGCCCCAAATTTTTAGCAAAAAAAAATATTAATACAAAGTTTTGCATGTTATTTTGGCATTAATACGTGTCATGTCAGTTTGCAAACAAATAAAAAAATGTATATCTCATTGAGTTAATAAAGCTGCATACAAACATGGTCACTTTTTTGTTTTCTTGAGTAAGGCACCTCCAAAATGCAGGTGTTTCAGCCTAGCTCAATGCTTTCTGTGGTGGTGGAGCAAGCCAGCAGGAAACACGGAGCAGTGGGTCATGATTGGCTCCGTGTTCTGTTACTCATGGGGACACTACGTCACCGCCAAGTCTAAGGGTACAGTTGTGGCCAAAAGTTTTGAGAATGACACAAGTATTAATTTCCACAAAGTTTGCTGCTTCAGTGTCTTTAGATATTTTTGTCAGATGTTACTATGGAAAACTGAAGTATAATTAAAAGCATCATAAGTGCCAAAGGCTTTTATTGACAATTACATGAAGTTGATGCAAAGAGTCAATATTTGCAGTGTTGACCCTTCTTTTTCAAGACCTCTGCAATCCGCCCTGGCATGCTGTCAATTAACTTCTGGGCCTCATCCTGACTGACGGCAGGTCTTGCATTATCAATGCTTGGAGTTTGTCAGACTTTTTTTTTTTTTTGTCCGCCTGCCTCTTGAGGATTGACCACAAGTTCTCAATGGGATTAAGGTCTGGGGAGTTTCCTGGCCATGGACCCAAAATATCAATGTTTTGTTCCCCGAGCCACTTAGTTATTATGCTGGAAAAGGCATTGTTTGTCACCAAACTGTTCCTGGATGGTTGGGAGAAGTTGCTCTCGGAGGATGTGTTGGTACCATTCTTTATTCATGGCTGTGTTCTTAGGCAAAATTGTGAGTGAGCCCACTCCCTTGGCTGAGCAGCAACCCCACACATGAATGGTCTCAGGATGCTTTACTGTTGGCATGACACAGGACTGATGGTAAGCCTAGTCTTCTCCGGACAAGCTTTTTTCCGGATGCCCCAAACAATCAGAAAGGGGATTCATCAGAGAAAATGACTTTACCCCAGTCCTCAGCAGTCCAATCCCTGTATCTTTTTCAGAATATCAGTCTGTCCCTGATGTTTTTCCTGGAGAGAAGTGGCTTGTTTGCTGCCCTTCTTGACACCAGGGCATCCTCCAAAAGTCTTTGCCTCACTGTGCGTGCAGATGCACCCACACCTGCCTGCTGCCATTCCTGAGCAAGCTCTGTACTGATGGTGCCACGATCCCGCAGCTGAATCAACTTTAGGAGACGGTCCTGGCGCTTGCTGGACTTTCTTGGGCACCCTGAAGCCTTCTTCAGAACAATTGAACTGCTCTCCTTGAAGTTCTTGATGATCCGATAAATGGTTTATTTAGGTGCAATCTTACTGGCAGCAATATCCTTGCCTGTGAAACCCTTTTTGTGCAAAGCAGTGATGGCGGCACGTGTTTCCTTGCACGTAACCATGATTGACAGAGGAAGAACAATGATTCCAAGCACCTACCCTCCTTTTGAAGCTTCCAGTCTGTTTTTCGAACTCAATCAGCATGACAGAGTATTCTCCAGCCTTGTCCTCGTCAACACTCACACCTGTGTTGAGAGAATCACTGACATGATGTCAGCTGGTCCTTTTGTGGCAGGGCTGAAATGCAGTGGAAATGCTTTTTTGGGATTCAGTTCATTTGCATGGCAAAGAGGGACTTTGCAATTAATTACAATTCATCTGATCACTCTTCATAACATTCTGGAGTATATGCAAATAGCCATTTTAACAAACTGAGGTAGCAGACTTTGTGAAAATTAATATTTGTGTCATTCTTAAAAGTTTTGTCCACGACTGTAGGGCTTGAAAATTCAAGCCCCTTGGGTGCTGCCATAGTTACATTAGAAGTGCCTATCCATGAAGGCTCAAGGTCATTGGCCACAGATACAATTACATCAAATCACATATCTACAGTAGCTTTGAGTTGGACTGATCATGTCAACATCATACTTTCAAAATCGTGCAGTCATCATCATGAATCAAGTCAACAATCTAGTGGCAAATCCTTTTTAATCCTTGTCATATGAAGAGAAATTATAGATAAAACGTATCGGTGCTCAACGGCTATTGGAAATAAACATTACACAAGAAGTTGGAAATCGCTAATTCAACAATGAGTGGTTTGTAAGGAATCAGTGGTTAACTGCAAGCATTGCAAAGCAATCATTAACCTGCTATTCAGTTGAGTGACTGTGTGGTCCCAAGTCTAAGATTAATGGTCTCTTTTCCTAGTTTAAAATTATAAACATTCAACATTTGGGAAAGCTGTCAATGAAGCATGATTTGTGCCACGCCCAAAACAACTGTTAACCCGGAAAGGCAAAATCTGACTTTAGTGAGTTCAAGACAACTGGGAACTCGGTGAAAAACAAGCTACGACTGGGAAAATACATTTTGAACTTTAATTGAACTCTGAATTGTAAATCGGGACCTCGGGCTTCTTTCTAGAGCTACGACCTGAAGATCACTGACGTCATCATGATTCAACCCCCCCAGAGTTCCAAGTTGTCTTGAAAGCACCATAAATCCAGAGAATACCAGACTTTGATGACAAAATTTGCCCACCAAGACCCACCGCATCACCATCCTGTTCAAGTGAGCACAGCACAACAAGGTGAGTCCAAACATGTCTTGTATGCTGCTGCATAAATGGTGTAATATGCCAGGGAGATATGTATACTGTAGCTAAGTAATGCTAAGTGTATGTTGTGTAGTAAGCTGTTAGTAGCCCATGTGCCTCACACTAATAATTTGGTCTATTTTCACCTCTTAATTTCACCTACTGTTCTGACTTGGTGGTGCACATGTAGCCTATAACCTGTTATTGAGAAATGTAATCATCTGATAACCAGGTGTCTCAGTGGTATAGTGCAATTAATGTATTGTTTAGTGTTGTGTAGTGGCTTTGCTAGCATGCATCCCACTTGTATTTATTTTTTGCCCCACCAAGATTAACATGCTAAAAATTACCACTGACCATAACCCAGGGCTCTCCAACCCTGCTCCTGGAGAACTATTCTGTAGAACAATGCTGTAGATGTAAGTAACCTGATTGTTTATCAACCACTTCATTATTAGAATCAGGTGTGCTAGATTAGGGTTGGAGTGAAAACCTACAGGACGGGAGCTCTATAGGACCAGGATTGGAGGGCCCTGCCTAAATCCCTTTCCTACCTAACCAATTGAAATGTAAACTTGGTGGGTAGGTACGTCCCAAGGATCCCGGATAGCAAGGGCCTTTTTTGACAAACCCATAGTGCAGTGCAAGCATGCTGCGTTGGACTCTTCTGATTGGACAATATTTCAAACATCGGTTGGGTTCCAGGCTATTTTTCATTGTAGTAGCGCTGCGCCGACAATCAGATCCCAAAATGCCTGAGAAAGTGTTTTACATATTTCGGGAGCCACATTGCTTTATACAGCAACCTTCTTGTCTTGTTAATGGGTTTCTCGAGAAGTTAAACACTTCGCATAGCAATGTGAGATCGGATCATTTACGCAGCACACCTACAATAAATAGGACATGAAACACGGCCATTTCCTTCTACCGATTTTGTGATTAGGGAAATCTGGGGAAATTAATATGACTTTAATTTAAATTTTTGCCATGTAGCAGACGCTCTTGTCCATGGCGATTTACAGGAGCACTTTCGACATTCAAATTTGCACAAAATACATATGCAGATTTGAACTGCAAACGTTTTTTTATAGAAATTCTTATCTATATATTATATCTATGTATTCTAAATGTTATTTTCGAACCCTTTAATAATTATAATTAATAAAATCACGAATAACTCCCATTAGATGTAATTGTGTGTACCTTCCGCATTTTGCCAACTGAACAACGTTGCACTTCAAGCAAACCTCAGCTCGGTCTCTTTTGCATCAACTTTGACCCTCTCATTGGTAAATAAAGTGAAAGTTAATATACAGCGGTTGTATGGAACTGTATGTGATTCGTGAATCCAAAGCATTTCTATGAATATGCTAAACTTTTAATACATATGTAGAAATACTTCAATAATGCCATGTGATTGGGTGTCTATTCAGTCATCCACTTCCTGTACAGTGAACCAGCAGTTCGTTCACACCCTCATGCAATGTGTGTGCCTCTATGGAAATCAACGTCAGTCATACCAATTTGGCAAAGAAGACCAAACGGCCATTACTGTCAATGAGAGCCGCAGTGTAGATTGTGGACTATTCGGTTTTATATTTAGCAGGAAACAGGCATAGAAGCAAGTTCCACCAAGGATTTTTCAACGTAAGAACTTCGTATTCAGCTAGCCACAGCTGCTGAGAGCTAGAGGAGGTCCTGAGATAGCTAACAAGCTAGACAGGTACTGTAGCTAGGTAAATGTAGTAAAGCCCAACGAGGCAATTCGATCTAAGAGTATTTTATATAGAGTAAACTGTGTTGACCGTACATTCTAGTTAGCGAACGTTTGCCAGCTACAACATATTCACAATCAATGTTAATCTTAGCCAGAGAGCGAACATGCTAGCTAGCTGAATATATTTGACTATCTGGGGAGGGTTTTGTGCTGTCATTTATGCTAGCTAACAACCTACTATTGATGCCTTCTCTCACACAGCTTCCTTGGGCCAACTGGTGTGTGTCTGCTTGTACCAAGCTGTGTATGGCAATGCGGTGGGTAAAAGTCCCACTGGTCCCCGGGCTGGTCGTGGCGGTGTTGTCGCTGCTGGCTGAACACTGTTGGGCGGATGGTGGGGGCCCAAACCTTGCTGAACGAGTTATTTGGGCAGTGAACGCTGGCGGGGAAGCTCACACAGACATGCATGGCATTCATTTTAAGAAGGATCCTTTGGAAGGGAAGCTTGGGAAAGGTGAGTGTCTAGGCATTGCTGAATCGCCATTTCCTTATTAGCTTCCTAGCTAACCTCTAACTTTGTATGATACTGATAGAGATCCCTATGGCAAATGTGACTGCTAAATTTAAATTAAAAGCTAACTAGCCAGCTACACGTTAAATCTGTGTGAAATTAGCCACACGTTTAACTATTTGGCTAAAAGCAAGTGAAATATTTTCATCTGGCAGAGGGTAATCGTCTGATTGCAGATGTGTATTTTTCATAAATAAGATATTTCAAGCTAATCGACTCATGCATTGTTTTGACTTCCGCAATTTAACCAGGTTAACCCAATGAAGAGTCAGCATTACTTTCTAGTGCCTCGCTCGAAAATGAAGCACCTCATGGAAGAATAATTAATCCAACTGTGATAACTAATGATATTCAGAAATGTATTTCTTTAAAAGCAATAATTGTAAACTAATAACATGTAGTTAATTAAAAGTAAAGTATGAGGTGAAGGATACAGTGAAGAAACGTCCTATTTGATGTTGTATAGCCACTTTGCTTAGTTCCACGGCATGTTCATCTATTCATTTGATGAAAAACACTTCACTCAGAAGCGACATTTCAGATTGTTTCTTACATCCACTCTACTAAAACTAAAGACTAAATGGGTCTGTCAGGAAATATACTGAACAAAAATATAAATGCAACATGTAAAGTGTTTGTCTCATGTTTCTAAAATCGCTAGGCTACTCTTAACCGCTAGGCTATCTGCCGCTAACTTGCCAGAACAGATAAGTCATTCATATTTGAACATGCCAAACCATGGTTAGGCAGAAAGTTTGCATCTCACATTTTTTACATTACTTTATCAGGCATGAAAATGCATGCACTATTTGCCTTGTTTGCAGCATTTGTGTGCAAATACAGTACAAGAAAGTAAATGTATGCAGGCATCACTACTGTTCCAGTAGATGGGTAAGAAAATGGGTTTGTATCGTGTCAGCTTATGTGAGTAGTGTTGGGTGCAAATGCGACTCAATTGCTTATAAATCGACAACGTAGTAAACATTCTACTCTTTGTATTTCCCTCTAGCATCAGATTATGGAGTCCGTCTGCCCATATTGCGTTCTAGTCCTGAAGACCAGGTTCTCTACCAGACAGAACGCTACAATGAGGATACTTTTGGCTATGAAGTGCCAATTCGTGAGGAAGGAGACTATATACTAGTCATGAAGTATGCAGAAGTCTACTTTGCACAGTCTCAGCAGAAGGTATGACAGCCATCCAATCAAATCATAATAATATGTTTTCTGTTTAGATCTCAAAGTTCTGTCCAGTAAACTGTTATTCCAGTAAAATGTTATTCTAATTTGGCAGCAAAGATTGTTGTTCAACTTAGATGATGATGTTGATAGTCTCAAAATTAACAAATAATTCCAACAGATGTTTTATTGCAAGGTAATGATTTATTAGTAATCTATAAATACTTCTTACTTAGGACTGAGGATTTCCCATGCTATTTTCTTTTATTTTGTATTTTCACCCCTTTTTTTTCTCCCCAATTTCGTGGTATCCAATTGGTAGTAGTTAGTCTTGTCTCATCACTGCAACTCCCGTACGGACTCGGGAGAGGTGAAGGTCGAGAGCCATGTGTCCTCTGAAACCCAACCAAGCCGCACTGCTTCTTGACAGTGCCCATCCAACCCGGAAGCCAGCCGCATCAATGTGTCAGAGGGAACACCGTACACCTGGCAACCGTGTCAGCGTGCACTGCGCCCGGTCCGCCACAGGAGTCGCGAGTGTGCAATGAGACAAGGATATCCCTGCCGGCCAAACCCTCCCCTAACCCGGACGACGCTGGGCCAATTGTGCACCGCCCCATGGGTCTCCCGGTTGCGGCTGGCTGCGGCAGAGCCTGGACTCTAACCCAGAATATTGGCACTGCGATGCAGTGCCTTAGACCACTGTGCCACACAGGAGGCCTCCCATGCTATTTTCATGTTGCGAATCTGGCTGACTGAAATTATCCTTTCTACAGGTATTTGATGTGCGTCTTAATGACCATGTGGTGGTGAAAGACCTGGATATCTTTGAGCGGGTCGGTCACAGTACAGCTCATGACGAAATAGTGCCCTTCTCCATACGCCGCGGTAAGCTGAGTGTCCAGGGAGAGGTGTCCACCTTCAACGGCAAGCTCACTGTGGAGTTTGTCAAGGTGAGTTGAAGTGTGTCAGTGAATATTGTTTTTTCCTCTCCTCCTGACTCATTAAAAAAATAAAAAATGTGTCCTCAAGTTAGACGATCAAGCACAAAATGTACTATTACCTACATTCAACTCTGAATGTGTGTTTGTTTAGGCTTTTTCTATGCCATTAATATTTTTTACAAATAATGGTAGGATAGTGTTTTTCAAAATGTTCATTTGACATGTGGCTTTATCTGCTGGGAACTGATAACCTGCCCTGTGTTTTCTCAGGGTTATTATGACAACCCCAAGGTCTGTGCTCTGTACGTGATGAAAGGGACATTAGATGGTGAGCCTCATCAGTCTTAACAGGAGAATATTCAACAGTGCCAGTAAAAAATAAAATAAAATTAAAAAATGCATTTTCTAAGATGTTGTCTTTATAATTCTTTAATAATTCTTTAATGAATTGTAATGGCATGTTGTATTATTATGGAATATTTGGTCTTTTTTTATCACATTCATTTTCAATAACATTTTTCATTTGCTCCTGAATCAAATTAATTGTATGCACAATCCAGTCTAAAGTCATCACAATCTCTCATTGTCCTCAAGTTCTGTATGACAAAATATTTTATTACCTTTCTATTTTCACTTACACTATCTTTAAACCCATAATCTCAGCCCCCTCTATATTTTCTGCATCTCAGATGTACCAAAACTCCAGCCTCACCCTGGACTAGAGAAACATGAAGAACTTGAGGAGGAGGAGGAAGAAGAGACTGAGGTAGGCGAGGAGGGTGGTAAGAAGAGTACCTCGACAGCTCCCAAGTACAAGGTCCAGTCAGGCCCCAGAACGCCAAACCCGTATGCGGCCGACAATAGCAGCCTCATGTTCCCTATCCTGGTGGCGTTCGGTGTGTTCATCCCTACACTCTTCTGCCTCTGTCGGCTGTGAGAACATAAGTTCGAGGGGGAAACGGGGACATGAAGGACAAGAGACTGTGAAGAAAGGGGGGGGTCAAAGTGACATCAAAGACACAAGGCAAGCATACAGATGGGAGAGAGCACAAGATCCAAGGGGAGAATGTTGATAGGAGGACAAAAAAGAGACTACAAATTTGGAATGCTGGGCAGGAGGCAGAATAAAATGCCTTCCTCACTGACTAAGGTCACACAGAGTAAAGGGAATGGAGAGAGTTTGTGTGTGTTGTACATCTGACACCTTTTCACCATGTGGCACATTACCACATCGCAAAGAAATAAGACAGGATTTCCCACTTACAAACAAGGTTTCTCTTGTCTGGCAGGACGTGCCTGGGATTATACTGAGGGGTTCTGAAGTGTTAGTGGCTGTCCCTCTTTATAGATACACGTATTGTTATTGCTTTGGATGAGTTGTGGCTTGGAGTGAAGGGAATGCAGATAGGCTGCTATGCTGATCAACAAAAAATCAGGCCCAGTATTTAGTCAGATGAAACAGGAGGTGAAATCATGAAAATTGACAGATTATTACTAAATAAAAAATGAAAGATATTTTGTTTTAGAGATTGTGTTGTTGGTGGAGGTTAGGGGGAGACGGTTACCAATTTGATCAGTTAGGCTTTAGAATGTTGTTTTTGCTTACTCTTTTTGACTTTTTATTTCTGTGTTTGATTATCTCCCAACGTGCTGGTGTTTTAGAGCAAAAATGTACTTTAGCTTTTGATATAAGATGTGCCATAGTCTGATGAAGACAACATGCCAGTAATTTAAAACAAGTTCATACTGTTACGGCCTGTTCTTTGCAGCACATTGACATTTCATGTGCTGTTTTATAAGACTGCTGATGAAGTGTTATCACATTCTAGGTGGGTTTCACAATTCTGTTGCATAATATGTTTAAAAAATGCATGTGTACCTCAATGGGACTATCCCATGCTGTGCTGTTTCATATAGCTGATGCAAGTTTCCTCAAATGTGATCACAAGTAAGAAGTCCACTTGTTGTGCTGGCACGCATAAATATCTGTCTTAGCAGGTAACTTTTGAGGCAACTAGACTATAATGTTATCAGAAATTGAATCCTTTGAGGGTTTACCTGGTTTTTAATCACATTGATAAAACCCTCTAACTTCTGTGTTTTCCACTTAACGGTACATGGCTTGGTTTGCAGCTGATGAAAGGCCACCTTTGAAAGGTTATGTGAAATAGTTATGAGCGATTTGAGTTACATTGCCAACAGTGAGGGACCTGATAATTTAACAAATACTCTAGTGGGACAGGTCCTGAATCAGGAACATGTCTAAATTGACTCAAAGATGCATGTCCTTTGTCATGGTCACTGCCTTTTCTGCTCATTTTATGATTGTGCATGCCTTTTTGTTTCACCAAAGAGTGTTTGTGTTGTAAAATGTTGTTTTATAAAACTCTTTAGTAATCCTCCATTCATAACACTATGTGATTAATATGATTTAGTTGTTTTACTCACATTGTTGGTGCTGTAGTGATGATTAAGTACTAGGTCAAGATAGAACGTAAACATCACAAGTTATCCCGATACAATTTTGTGTCATTAGGAGTTATAATAACTGGAAGAGCCTAAGCATTTGATTTGATTTAGTATTTATGTAATGTACTCCTTTGAGATACTGCTGGATTCTTTAAAATTATTGGAACATGAATGTAGGACTTACAATGTGAAGAACAATTGTGTGTATGCATAAATAATTAGTTATCCATGGCTACCTAGAGGGTTAGAAAGTGAAATGAGTTAGAAAGAACTAGTTATGTTGAACATTTGTTGCTAAGCAAGATTTTCAGTGGTATGCTAAATTGAAACTGGCTGACCAGAAAGCTTGAGTGGCCTTAAGAATTATTTTATTGCAATTTTGAAATTATGATCCCAGGGAAAAGTGTTTTATTTTTTTTATTTTTTTAAGCCTGTACACTTTTTAGAACTAATTTGAGTCGCTATTAGTCAAATCAACATGATGTAAAAACAGTGTGCTTGCACCAGTCTTAATCATGATCTATAGCCTATTCTCTATGCACCTGTGCGTAGATATGGGTGTGTGCATGTTTCACTGTTGAATATTTCTCCTCTTCCCTGTCTCTCCATTAAATAGTTCAGTTTAGGCCAGTATTTTTGTCTCATCAATCCCTAGCATACCTGGTCTTAAAGTAGACCGCAGCATTTTGTTATTAGTCTCTAAGGTGTCCCAGTGACATCCTATATTCTTCCATACAGTTAGCCTGGATGTCAGTAGCTGCATGTTTGCATTTTTTTTGTGTGTCCAACTCCTCTGTATCAAGAACGTAGCTCTTTCCAAGAATGACACGTCTTTTACCAAGCCTTGTCTTATGTTCCCCCAAGCCTCTCCACACTTGTCATTGATTTCACACTTGCTGAATACTTGACAAATAGTTGATCCAGGTGTTGTAAATCCCCTCACTCCTGAGGTTTCCCTCCATGTTCCATGCTGCTGGAAAATCAGCCAGGGGAGGTTACAATACTTTATAGTCAGCTGATAGTAGTTTGGTTTATTTGTGTTTTTTTATATAAAAATGAAACAATCCATAAATAATCAGAAGCACCTTTTGTTCCTTAGTTGAAAAACTGCAAAAAAAATGTAAATCTTTTGTTTGTTGGCTAATCGAAATCTACACAGTTGCGTGTGTATATACTGTATGGTACAATATCACACTTATTGTAGTGTGACAGCGGTTGTTTTTTTTCATCAAAATATTGTTATTATTGAGGTGTTAGGTATTTTTTTTAATGGTTAATTGTAAAGAAGACTGTGGCCTTTCTGCTGAGGATGACAGTCAGGCAAACACTGACTGTCAGGAAAAGAAATGTGATTAGCATAGTATGGAATTCTTTACATTTTATATTGTATAATTTAAGTAAAAGTGGGGTTTAATCTTGAGATATTTGCTAAATGATTAATAAAGATTTGTAGCTTTAACATTTCTCAGGATTGGTTTAAAAAAAAAAATTAATTACCATGATTTAGCTAGTTTATTGTCAAAGTCTGTTATTTGTGTGTAATTTTGTTTTAATTGAGTCATTGTTGCCTTGGTTTGAATACATTTGTTTTACCATTATCTGCTTTGAGGTTCCTTTTTTGGTGTGCTTTTCATTACTTAATTGCATGGTTTTTATTTATTTATTTTTGCCCACGAAAGTCCTAGTGTGCAAAAATCCTAACCCTACATAAGCTCACCTTGGATAAGAACCAAAGGCTTGCCGTATAGATATGGATATGTAGGCCTAAGTCTTCAATAATTACATTTAGCTACATCACTCTCATTATCCCCACTGAGGTACAGACAGACAACAATCATACACTCTTGCGCTCCACACACAGTCACAATCACAGAGTATGTATGAATTTGTGTGAATGTGTGTGAGAGTGATCAATGCCAATAAGGAATCCTACTCTCCTTTATTGATTTCTCCCAGCCCTGAGAGCTTCAGGTGGACTGATGGGGTAACTTGAGATGCCCCCCCACCTTCCTCAGTTTTAGCTCTGCAAATAACATCTACAAAGTAGGAACTGCCGATAAATGCTGTCTCTTCTTAATAAATGTGCTATTTTATCTAACTGGTGTTTGAGCTAATTGTTTCTTTATAATTTATCCCATGTTCTACTATCCTTAGGGTTATTGCAGTACCCCGCCCTCAACTGAACTGTTCAACATGCTGTATCACTGAGATACTGCAGTCGTCACAAATAATGAGAACTACAATTATATTTCTATGGGGGGGAATTGGGAAATGTATGGTCAGTAAGGATGAAATGGCAGTAATGCGTTTGAGAGATGATGAATAAAAAGCATGGGCAAACTTAACTACATTGGTATAGTGAAATCATTTTCATGAATTTGTACCATACTTAGGTATTCCCTGGTTGGAATTCCATTTATCTGCAACCTAGGTTAAAGATGAAAAACATTTTTTTTTGACCCTGTAACGTTTTTGAACATCCCGCCCTACTGGTAACTATGGTAACCACCTACCGTTTTCAGCCAATTACAATCGACTGTTCTCAGCATAGGTTCTCCATAGAGACGCTTCGCCATCTTGGATTTAGGGAAAGTTGCAGTTGACTAAACAAACACAGAACAACCAAGACATGAGCGACTCTAACTCTCGGAACGAGACGGCAGCCACAGTTAAAGGACCGGACACCGATATGGGGCTGGCGGCAAATTCCAGGGAGCGAAAGTCCGGTGGAGATGTGATGAAGAGACTCAAGTCGCAACGAAATCAAACGGATAAACAGCGGCCTGTTGTTACAGAGGATGAGCTCAGGGCGCTAGGACGAGACATCACACCAGATGAAATCCTTGGTCTTTGTGCTGTTACACGGGGTATGTATGGAGTTAGCTACAGATTGTTAAAGCAGATAATGTGATGTAACAATATTTCTGGTTTCCATTACCGGGAGTTACTGTTTGATGTAGAACAGTTGTCCAGTTGTAGGTGGTGCATTTGAATTTGAGGTGGACCCACCTGTCTAACGTTAAATCAATCAGTGAAGATTTTAAATAGCCAAGATGGCGGCATACACATTGTTGGATTACTTTCATGTAAAAAAAAATGATTTATTTTAATAAAATAGCTTTTTTTTTTTTTTTTATTCAAACGCTCCACCTGCAACTGGACACAAACAAGTGTTGGTCCCATGTTTCATGAGCTGAAATAAGATCCCAGAAATGTTCCATACACACTAGTGTATTTCTCTAAAATGATGTGCACAAATTTGTTTATATCCCCTTTAGTGAGTATATTTCCTTTGCCAAGATAAACCATAGACCTGACAGGTGTGGCATATCAAGAAGCTGATTAAACCGCATGATTGTTACACAGGTGCACTTTGTGCGGGGGACAATAAAAGGCCTCTCTAAAATGTGCAGTTTTGGCACAAGTCAATGCCACTGATGTCTCAAGTTTTGAAGGAGTGTGCAATTGGCATGCTGACTGTAGGAATGTCCACCAAAGTTATTGCCAAATAATTTAATGTTCATTTAAAATTTTTGAGAATTTGGCAGTACGTGCAACTGGCCTCACAACCGCAGACCTTGTGTAACCACGCCAGCCCAGGACCTCAACATCTGACTTCTTCACCTGTGGGATCGTCTGGGACCAGCCAACCGGACGCCTGATGAAACTTAGCTTGCACAACCGAATAACTTTTGCAACAACCTTTCAGAAACTGCCTCGGGGAAGCTAATCTGCGTGCTTGTTGTCCTCACCAGGGTCTTGACATGACTGCAGTTTGGTGTCGTAAACAACTTCAGTGGGCATATGCTGACCTTTGATGGCCACTGGCATGCTGGAGATGTGTGCTCTTCATGACTGAATCCCGGATTCAACTGTATCGGGCAGATGATACTGTGCCATTCATTCGCCTCATCACCTCATGTTTCAGCATGATAATACACGGCCCCATGTTACAAGGATCTGCACACAATTTCTGGAAGCTGAAAATGTCCCAGTTCTTCCATGGCCTGCATACTCACCAGACATGTCGCCCATTATCCTGTGGTCCTGTGTGGCTCATTTGGTAGAGTATGGCACTTGCAACACCAGGGTTGTGGGTTCGACTCCCACGGGGAACCAGTACTAATGAAAATGTATGCATTCACTACTGTAAGTCACTCTGGATAAGAGCATCTGATAAATTACTAAAATGTAAATATCCAGCAACTTCGCACAGGCCACAATCAACAGCCTGATCAACTCTATGCAAAGGAAATGTGTCGTGCTACATGAGGCAAATGGTGGTCACTCCAGTTACTAACTGGTTTTCTGATCCATGCCCCTGTCTTTATTTTTAAGGTATCTGTGACCAACAGATGCATATCTGTATTCTCAGTCATATGAAATCCATAGATTAGGGCCTAATTTATTTAAATTGACTGATTCCCTTATACTGATACCCAAGCTTTGAAGTTGTTGCGTTTTATTTTTGTTCAGTGTACATGTTTGGCCGAATCGAGAACGAAGATAGTATCGTTAAGGTTGGTCGAAAATTCTGTGTACTACACAGTACTTAACCTGTAACTCCCGGTAATGGATACCAAAAATCTTTGTGTAAATCTGGTGTAACAATCTGTAGCTAGTATGGAGTGGATTGATTGGAGATGATGATAGATGTGATTTGGATAAGATTCAAGTTAATCAATGTGGCTATCTATTCTTTTTCTAGCTCATCTAGCTAGTTAATGTGTTAACTAGTTGGCTAACTTGATGTGGCTGCAAACACTGCATACCTCGCTTTGTAGTAAGTCAGTTGACTTTAACTAGCTAGCTAAGTTTGCAACACTGTTTTGAGGAAGCCAAACAAAGAATCTGTGGACATACCAGATTCCCTGTCTGTATGTGCTGCTTACTATGAATTTCCTTCCAGATTATCTATGTAAACCTGAGGACAACGTCTACAATATTGACTTCACACGTTTCAAGATCAGAGATCTGGAGACTGGGTCAGTGCTCTTCGAGATTGCTAAACCTCACAGCTGTGGTAAGTTTAAACTTTTCCACAACACTTTGCCACAACATAAGTGACAGATCTTGGATAGGCCACATCTTAAAGGTATACTCAGCAATATGCCATCATAATACACACTGGGGTGACTTTCTGCTTATAGAAATCAAGCTGGGGTTGCTGTCAGCTTGAACAGGGCACCAGGCTCAATCTGTGAGACACCCCAGTTGCTGAAACCATTGCAATCACTGCTAACCGGTGCACTGGTGGTGTTAGGTTGGGAAACAAAACAACTGCTGAAATCTGCCACACATGACACTTGGCTCTTTACAATGTGGACTTGCCTCATTGGAAGGTATATATTGGGACAGCCCATAGTTTTGGGAGATTTGAGCATTAGTTTAGTAAGCAGGAAGTTGTCCCGCTGTGTGTCATATTGCTGAGTCTACTCCGAAGGGCCCCAGACTAAATTAATCTATTATTTCAAGTAAAACAAAACAAGCCAAGTTATTCCTTCTATGATAATGAATGTAGTCCTTATGCAAATGTTGTAGCTATAATTTTAGGTTGAAATCCGAGATGACCTTTTGTCACTTATTTGGATGCCAATTACATTTGAATCCATGTTGTCTTTATCAGACCCTGAAGATGAGGAGAATGGAGATGGAGACGCCAGTGCTGGGCGCTTTGTGCGCTATCAGTTCACGCCAGCCTTCCTCAGACTGCGGAATGTTGGTGCAACGTAAGGCAGTGGATTAAACAGGAAACATCACATGCATTATCACTGTTAGAAGTCACATGACTCATCATTGAAAAACCACATACTTTGGTAAGGCCTAAATGTTCTATAGTATGTGCTTTCCCTTATGCTGACAAATTCTGAACTGTTTCGTTTGCTGGTGTGGCTTACCAGCACAAGAAACTAAGTCCTGCAGCTCCGGCAACCACCTAAACTACAACAGAGAGAATTTGGCAGAGCACATAGCTGGGAACAACTATTGAAAGAATCATCCTACTTTTGGACTATAAAAAGGAATATAGATGGTCAATGAATAAATCTACAATTCAAGTAGTTGACGCAAATGAATGCAGATACCACCCACAGTTATGTTCAGCATGTCCCTGCTAGTATCTCAAGTGCCTCTTTCTACTCTGCTTTCAGTGTGGAGTTCACCGTGGGGGACCGGCCTGTTAACAGCTTTCGCATGATAGAGAGGCATTATTTCCAGAATAAAGTTCTCAAGAACTTTGACTTTGACTTCGGATTCTGCATCCCAAACAGCCGTAACACTTGCGAACACATCTATGAGTTTCCCCAGCTCCATGAGGACCTCAGTAAGTCTAATAGTAGTAGTGCATCTTTCTCACTTCGTCTATCAACTTTGTTGTAGCCTGTGTGTGTCCCTACAAGCTAAAGTTCAGACTGGCCAGAACATAGCTGGCCAAGTCTGTAAGTCTATACTATCCACATCCATACAGAGCGAGTCGGACAACTCTCGTTGTAAGGGGAGGAATGTGGATACTAGACAGTCAAATGGTTCCTCTACAGGTTGTTTGTTTTGGTGCGCTGAACAGCAGTAATTTACTTTTTTAGTCTGTGATATGTGTGTTCTGCTGTTCCTTATGAAGTCATTTGCAAACTGAATTTCCCTTATTTTTTGTCTCTTTTAAGTTGGCCTAATGGTGGAGCACCCGTATGAGACCAGGTCCGACAGCTTCTATTTTGTGGACAACAAACTGATCATGCACAATAAGGCAGACTACGCCTACGATGGGGGCCAGTAGTGTCTGAAGATTAGCTTCTTGTGTGCAATGCAACGCAGGGGTCACATTGCCCCTGAATACAACCATCATGTAGCTCTTTTGGGAGCAGGAGTGTACTTTCTCCACTTCAGACATTCCAACAAACTTTACCAGCCCCAGGTTTGGGGGAAAATGACCATATCTACCTTCCAAACAGGTTGCTTCATTTATTTGATACCTTGTACCCATCTATTGCTTGGACTCATAGGAATCTCTCGTCAATCACTCTTTTGTAATGTTGAACATGTTTTCCTTTGTCTTTTCTAATGTTTCCACATTTAAATGGTTACTGCTTATTTCAATCTGCTTTGAGTTCAGTATTTGTTGTAATATCCTTGTTTTTGACTTGTATTATGTTTATTAGTCAACTGTTACCAGACAGCTCTACAGAGGGATAAGGGAACATTACATGATCCCAATCTGAATGTTAAATACCGGTCAATTGTAGCCCGTAAGATGAACAATGATTGAAGTTGACCAGGACTTATGTTCTTTTCTACACACAAGGGTTGACAGATGGCACAATTGGATTGCAAGCAAATTACAACTGTGATACTACCTAATTTCATTGAACAATAGTTTGGTTCTGGTCATCAATTTTTAACTACTCATTCTGCTCAAGTAGCAATCGTGATCCTTTGCTATGTCTTCGTTCCTCAGATAGTGGGCTAAACTGTATATTCAGCTTTGAGACTAACAGATGCTCCATTAATTTGACATCTTGCCTTGGTGTAGAAGCTGTATTATTCGTTTGGGTGTCCCGTGTCACCCCTCTAGCTATATACACAGAGCAAAAAAACATTATGAACGCCTGCTCTTTCCATGACTGACTAACCAGGTGAAAGCTATGATCCCTTATTGATATCACTTAAATCCATTTCAATCAGTGTAGATGATGGTTAAAGGAATTTTAAGCTGAGACATGGATTGTCTATATGTGCCATTCAGAGGGTGAATGGACACGACAAAATATTTAAGTGCCTTTGAACGGGGTATGGTAGTAGACGTCAGGTTTGTGTCACGAACACTGCTAGGTTTTTCACGCTCAACATTTTCCTGTGTGTATCAAGAATGGTCCACCACCTAAAGGACATCCAGCCAAATTGACATAAATGTGGGAAGCATTGGAGTCAACATGGGCCAGGATTCCTGTGGAATGCTTTTGACACCTTGTAGAGTTCATGTCCTGACAAATTGAGGCTGTTCTGAGGGCAATGGTGGGCAGGGGGGTAGTAAGTGACAGGGTAGTAAGTGACAGCCAACACCCCTGGTCTGTTACGTGTTTAGCATTTGTAAATGTGCTTGTAGTATGTTCGTGCCTGCTGGAGTTACACTGAGTTTTCCAAAACTAAATGAAACCTCCCACATGTGCCTTGTATTCAGACTTCTCAGCTCAAGAGGCTTTGTTGTGTGTGAGAGAATGTGAAGTCCAGCGCTGCTCCGCTACACATCTGTCCAACAACATGTCAAACTGTCTGGAAGAGATTTTTGTGAATTCATTCTAAACAATCCCAGTCAGCTATAAAATAATATTGGTTACCCAGAAGTAAAATTAGCGCGAAATTTCTTGTTTTACTTCTGGGGGAATGCCGTTAACAATTAATTACCTTGGTGCGAAGTCTCCTCCCTTGTTAATGGAAACGGCCAAATTTTCTTTCTGCTAATTTCACCCGTGTTTATCATGCTCACAAAGCACATTTTTTGTTTTCATGAATATTTATGATAGACAATTTTGAGTTTGTATTTGTGGAATTTAGTGGAAACCGCTTATCATCCACACACAGGCTTTAAAATCACAGCACCAATTTAAGAACCGCCTAAACCCAATCCTGCTGCTCGTAATCACATAATTGTACGTGAGTTTCGACATATTCTCGCCGTTTCCTTTGTCCACGAGAGGTTAGTTCTGAAATTATAACTATACAGTTCATAATGACAAGTGGAAGGTATGTATCAGTGGAGGCTGCTGAGGGGAGGACGGTTCAAAATAATGGCTGGAACAGCACGAATGGAAACCATGTGTTTGATACTGTTCCACTCATTCTGCTCCAGCTTATCACGAGCCTTCCTCCCCCAATTAAGGTATCACCAAACTCCTGTGGTATGTATGATGATGTGGCTGTTATGTTAACCACTTTAGAGACTTGTGATGTCTGTTCTTTACCTTTACTGATGGAAGGTCTGTGATAGCAGCCACCATTTCTTTTTCTAATAGCACCACCAAATTAACACCAATTATGTATTTTACAACACGGTTGCTACTGACATCATTTTTCACTCTTGAAGTTGGACCCACATACTGTGTAAACTGGAACCCCTTTGAATTTATTGAGCATATTGTACATTTATTTATTGATGAATGTGTTTTAGGAAAGACCAATTTCACAGTGAGATTTTTATTCAACATTACTACAAAGATTACTGTCTTTTGAATGTTACATTTCAGGGACCATAGACTTGGTGAAGTAGAACTAGAAAGCCCTCCTAACATTGCCTTTTATGTTCCGTTAAATGTTTCTGTTTCTGCAAGATGATATACTGCCAGAAGAGGGGGGAATAAAAAATTGAACAGATGTTCTGTATACATTTTGGCTTAAATTCACTCAAACTCTCACTACACTAACTGTGGCGTACATTTCTCCCCCGAAAGACTTCATTACCCATATTGCATTGCTATGTAGCCGCAAACGTACTCGATCCAACATGTCAGCCCCCGTTGGAACGATGGTTGAAGACTCAAGCAGTGAAGATGAAGATCTGGAAAAGTTTAAGGAAGCAGCTTGGAGTTTTGGCACGTATGGAATTAATGGTACACACAATACCAACACGGCAGGTAAATTCAGCCTAAATAACATTTTGCTTTAGCTACAGGATGTAACTTAGCTAGCTAATGCTGGTCAACAACAAATGTGGGGTGGGAGATAGATTTTCTCGCTGGCTAAAGATTTCACACACTAAACTATCTTACCCCAAAACAGCAGCAAAGTCTTAACAGTAATGTAACGACTGTTGTTTTAGATGGGGAAAGCAATGGGAAGTTATCCCGTCGGTAAGTTGTTATTTTTCTCTGAATGGCACGCTATCCCCTCTGTATTATGACTCACCATCATGCATAGAGGTTCTGCCTCACGTTTGGCTTTGCCAGAACAATCGTGTTTTTTGTAATGCTATGGTCAACAGTGTGGCTGTATCTAAACATGAACATGATGGGAACGAGCTTCAGACGACTCCGGAGTTCCGTGCGCACGTTGCAAAGAAATTAGGTGCTATACTTGACAGGTACAGTATTTCTTCTTTGTCATGGGAAAATGTTAATGAAACATCAGTTTTACTATTATAGCTACGTTTAACCTTTGCCTCGTGTTACCTCCACCTATCAACTTTTCAGTCGCCAACTTTAATCTAACTATGCAATTTGATATTCAGTTGCATTTCAGTGATATCTGCAGAAACAACAAAACCCTGCACACAGTCAACCAAATATGAAGATGAAGGTGAGGGTTTATCCAGAAATTGTTTTACATTGAAACTAATGCAGTAGTTACGAACTGTATGATGTCAAATATGATGCGATATAAATGCTGTGTGTGGTCTTGACCTTTTTAAAAACATTTTTTAAAGGTTTCCGGCTGTTCACTACATCTGTCCCAGGAGAGTTTACCATTGATCCCCCTCCTCCCCCTGTAAGGCGTCGGCCCGTCCCCAGCTCAAGGTGATGCTTGTTCTATGTAGGCCTGACCTTGTAACCTTGGGGATGTGTGAGGTGGTTTGATGTCACCTTCATAACTACTTTGGGAAGGAATCCTTACAGTAGCATTGCATGATTGAAGTATTCCTGTATCTCATATTATAATACTACTGTAATAAACCGTAAGTTTGTTTCTGCAATTTTCTCCTAGTGACAGTGACAGTGAGCTGGAGATGAGACTGAGAGAGGCGGCCGTGTCAGTTACAGACCTCCTATCATCTGCTCTCCCCAGCGCAGTTACACCTTCCCTGCCAGAGTCCCTCAGCTCAGATAAAATGAAGAAGAAGAAGAAGAAGAAGAAATACAAGGTTCAGGAAGGAGAGGACAGTAATAACAGCCCTGTCCCAGAGAAAAATAAGAAAATGACAGCTCCTCGCGAGGTTGAGAACTGTGGAGAAGCCTCATCTTATGCTAAAATGGAGGAGGACCAAAAGAGCCCCGAGGAGGATAGTCTACCGCTGAAGGTCAAGAAGAAGAAAAAGAAACAAAAAGGCACGAATGAAAAGGTGGAAGAGGAAGTAGAAAAGCACTGAGAGACTTCTGGACTCACTTGTTGTGATTTGGGATATTGGCAGTTCCATGCTTGTAAGAACTGTTAACCTGTTGTAGCTTGGGGTTCTTAGCATTCATTATAACATGTTCAGGTCAGACACTGTTATTTTCTTTAAATAATCACTGCAATGTTGTACTACTTTGTAGTTTGTTATTTTCTGGAATGGAATACGTTCTTTCAGAAATGTGGAATACTGTAAGTCTCACCAGATATTTTATGAAAAAAATGTCTCTGCCCAAAACACAATCAGTGCTATGCCTTGTTTTGTAAAGAAAGCAGTTTACACTGATGTCAAGAATTCTGAGAGCATTTTTATTAAAACACTTTTCTATTGATAATATACATGTTTATTGTAAAACGGGGATCAATCGCTCAGCGTTCTCTGTTTGCATGGATTTAGATGTGGTTGTTTCTAATGGTTCATCTCTGACCTCAGATCAGCAGACTGACACTGAGTACAACGTTCTTTAATATTAAGGCTGCTAATTCAAGTGACGAGACTGATAACTGGCAGTGAGTCTGTCCTGGATTTATGTATCTAGCAGAATGAGTTATAGTTTCTCTGGAAAATTTTACTGCAGAAGTAGCTTTGGAGAATTTGCATTACATCTCTATTACAGTTCTCTACTTACTGTAAAAACTATTTTGTTTCACCCACCCTCTACTCCCACCCCTTCACATTACACAGTGGTTATATTCTGTTGCTACTGTGCGGTAGAGACCATCTGTGCAGGAATGTAGGAGTTGATGTCTGCTGGCGAAGAGGAGAGGCGGTGAGGTGGATGAGTTTCACTAGACTGAGATGGAGGATACAGCTGTAAATTCCCAGAGGAAACTAAGAAAGACAGACGGTAAGTTATTAATTTCCAGTTTCTCTACTGTCATTCCAATTACAACCCTGCATTTAAAGTGCCCTATTTTGACTGGCAACTAGAGAATACCATGGGTTATATTTACTACTATCTAGCTGTATTAAGATGACTTTGCAGTACAGTACCAGTTATAAGGTTGGACACACCTACTCATTCAAGATGTTTTCTTTATTTTTTTATTATTTTCTACATTATAGAATAATATTGAAGACATCAAAACTATGAAATAACACATGGAATCATGTAGTAACCAAGAAGTGTTAAACAAATCAAAATAGATTTTTAGATTCTTCAAAGTATCCACCCTTTGCTTTGACAGCTTTGCCTTCTCTCAACCAGCTTCACAAGGTAGTCACCTGGAATGCTTTTCCAAAAGTCTTGAAGGAGTTCCCACATATGCTGATCACTTGTTGGCTGCTTTTCCTTCACTCTGCGGTTCAAATCATCTCAATGGCGTTGAGGTCGGGTGATTGTGGAGGCCAGGTCATCTGATGCAGCACTCCTTCTTGGTAAAATAGCCCTTACACAGCCTGGAGGTGTGTTTTGGGTCATTGTCCTGTTGAAAAACAAATGATAGTCCCACTAAGCGCAAACCAGATGGGATGGCGTATCACTGCAGAATGCTGTGGTAGCCATGCTGGTTAAGTGTGCTTTGAATTCTAAATACTAAATCACTGACATTGTCACCAGAAAAGCAACCCCACGCCATCACACCACCACCTCCATGCTTCACGGTGGGAACCACAAATGCGGAGTTCGTCCTTTCACCTACTCTGCCTCTCACAAAGACGGCAGTTGGGACCAAAAAATCTCAAATTTGGCCTCATCAGACCAACAGACAGATTTCCACCGGTCTAATGGCCCAAGCAAGTCTCTTATTATTATTGGTGTCCTTTAGTAGTGGTTTCTTTGCAGGAATTCGACCATGAAGGCCTGATTCAGAGTCAACTCTGAACAGTTGATGTTGAGATGTGTCTGTTACTTGAACTCTGAAGAATTTATTTGGGCTGCAATTTCTGAGGCTGGTAACTTTTTAATGAACTTATCCTCTGCAGCAGAGGTAACTCTGGGTCTTCCTTTCCAGTGGTGGTCCTCATGAGAGCCAGCTTCATCATAGTGTTTGATGGTTTTTGCGACTGCACTTGAAGAAACTTTCAAAGTTCTTGACATTTTCTGGGTTGACTGACCTTCATGTCTTAAAATAATGGTCTGTTGTTTCTCTTTGCTTATTTGAGCTGTTCTTGCCATAATATGGACTTGGTATTTTACCAAATGGGGCTTTCTTATATATACCACCCCTACCTTGTCACAACACAACTGATTGACTCAAACGCATTGAGAAGGTAAGAAATTCCACAAATTAACTTTTAACAAGGCACACCTGTTTAATTGAAATGAATTCCTGGTGACTACCTCATGAAGCTGGTTGAGAGAGTGCCAAGCGTGTGCAAAGCTGTCATCAAGGCAAAGGGTGGCTACTTTGAAGAATCTCAAATAGAAAATAAATGTTTTGTTGAACACTTTTTTTGGTTACTACATGATTGCATATATACTATTTAACGTTTTGATGACTTCACTATTATTCTACAATGTAGAAAATAGTACAAATAAAGAAAAACCCTGGAATGAGTAGGTGTGTCAACTTTTGACTGGTACTGTATGTGTTACACACTTAGTAGCTTTTTTAGATGTCTTCAGTCTCCCCTTTAGTGTAGTGTAAGAAACGGCATCTTTTGGGAAATAGTCTACACTTGGAGTAACATGATTCATCTTACCTGGCACAGGTGAAGGGGACTGCAGGTGTAGGGAGTCCTCCTGGATGGGTTGGTCTGTCTGCTCCTCAGGGTCTGTGGTCAGAATCTATCCAATGCAAAAGTCCTTAGCAGATTCAACCCACATTAATACTACTACTGATCATTAGCTAGTGAGTCTAGACTTTTCTGTACCTGTATACTCAGACTTATTACAAACTGATTATTAATGGCATCACTTTCATTTTAGGTGAATGTTTGGAATCACAGTACCTGTCTGACTGTGGTTAGACTGGTCAGTGTTCCAAGGCTGCTGCTGTCAGTGATGACCATTGCTTGGGACAGTAGGCTGGACGGAGGGTAGTGGGACATATCAGACTTGCTGTACACTGCAATGGAGAAATTGAGAGCAGGTGCATGGATACTTTATGAAACCCTCCTTAGTTCTAGCAGTTCTAGTTCTATTAGGTTGCTCTCACTCATTCCTTGTTTCACATATTATATTTCTGTCAAAGGGCAAATTAAGGAGTAAACATGCTGCCACTGTGGCCTTACTGTGACATGGAAGCTGTGTCATGGTTGCCATGAAAGGACTGTGGTGGCCCATGTGACTCTGGAACTGCTGTGTGAGTTGCTGCTGGGAAGTGGAATGAAGCTGCTGCTGGAAAGAGATTGGCTGAAGGGTGGTGAACCCGCCTCCCACGTTGTTGATGACAGGTACGGTTTGACCTGTTGAGCAACAGGCCAGGAAAACATGGATTATGCTAGGCTACTTTGTTAATGTCAGTTGGTTTTTATATCTGACAACTTTCTGATCATCACTGGAAAAAGGATAAGATACAATACAGTGGATATGTTTTGAAATGACCGTTTAAAAAATAACTATGCTCTGACTTAGAGCTGTTTGAGTGAAGGGGACTGTGTGTAGAATCGGTTACCTATGAGAAGAGAGGACTCTCCCAGACTCATGACGCTGGGCAGGGAGGTCATGATGAGTCCATGGTGGGGAGCAGGCGAGGAAGACAGACTGTGCAGTGATGTCAGGGTGCTGACTGGGGGTAAGGGGCCACCACCTGATACCTGAGATGGGGAAAGTTGGTGGCAGAACCACAGCCATGGATTCTTGTGAGGATTGAGATGCTTTGTATACCCAAAGGTTTATGATGACGTGAAGTAATCTATGGTCTCACTAGTTTAATGTGATATGGCTTGGGATTTCACTGCATTACATGATGATATATGGTTAGCGACCTCATGGTCTTATATAACGATGTAATATGGTTTGTGATGTAATTAGCTTATTATGATGTAATATGGTTTGTGAAATAATGGTTTGTGATCACACTGTGTTTTGTAGTTACTAATCAATGTAATGTGATGATTGGGATTATGTGATAATAGTTGCTGATCTCTGGTTGACAATGAGTGACAATGAGAGGGTTGTTTGCTCCTATCTCACTGGTTTGTGATGGTGTAATGGGGATTATAACAATGTGTGTCGAGGTGAGATATGGTGAATGATAATATGGTAGGTGATCTCACTGGTTTGTGATGGTGTGTTTCCAGGAGTGTGTGGCTGGGCTCCAGTTGAATGGGGCTGGCCAGGCGGCCCCCCAAGCCTCTGTCTCCATTGTGACCCCTCGATGACCCCAGATTGTCACATGTGATTTGCTGGCTATACTTCATGCCTGGAAGAGAGGAAGCCTGTTAGGATCAGGTGTTTCCTGGGAGGAGGGAATGCTGCACCCTGTCAGTCTTGGCTCTGTTCCTCTGTATAAGGGCATTGAAAATAGTACATAAGCAACATCTGATGACAACACTAATGATGAATTATGCTCTTTGTGGATTAAATGAAATTATATTTTGATTCACTTTGGTGAGGGTGAGTGTTACCTTGCTCAGGGCTGTGTGAGAGTGTGTGGTTGGTGGAGCTTGCTGATTGGCTGTTGTAAGGCATATCAAGAGCCAGTTTATGGCGGAAGGCCTCCTCCTTGCGGCGGTTAGCGAACCAGTTGTACACTCGTACCTCTGTCACCAGGTTAGAGCCCAGGCCAGCCAGCTGGGACGGAGACACACCCCTCTGAAGACACTCAGCCCTGAGGGAGAGCCAGAGATGGCCCAGAGCAAGAGAAACCTCTTTAAAGGGGGACACTAAAATCAGTTCCTCCATTGCACTGGAACTGGGAACATTTCCTGTTTTAGCTGACCTCTCCCCTCTCTCTCACCTGTTACACTCCTCCACTAATCCCTCTCTCTCCTCTTTGCTTGGGTTCCTCTGTCGTTCATAGGCGTGGAAGAGGATTTGCTGGGAGGCGGGTCCCCATTTGAACCTGTTCCTACGTCCCTTCCTCACATCCTCTCCCTGCTCCTCTCCAGACCCAAGGGCATGCCTGGCATTAGTAAACTCTGCATGGGGTGGTCAGTGAAAGCATATTTGTAGACTTTTGTATTGATATAGTATCCATATTGTTATATCAGTATTGTTTATTATTCAGATAAAACAATACTATCTTTAAAACAATAGGGCTAATTCACAGGAATCTGTTTTTATATTAGCGTTTGAGATCATTTGCAATGCAACGTGTGTGAGTGTAGGACATGCAGATTGTGTGTCTCTCTACACATGGAATGTGAAAGTGGACAGTATCATGTTACCTTACATGTCTATATTTGACTCAGTGACCAGTGGACCTCCATAGTTGTTGATAGACATATTGAATACTGTATCATGATGGATTTACCCGTCTAAGGATTGGGGTACAGGGGATTGTGATTTCGCTATCATTGGGAAAACACAGCAGGAGACCACACTTTCCTTACATGATTGAAATGGAAAGTTTGCAAATGTCAAAGCTATTTGAAACTTTTCCAGGAAGTGGATATAAGGAAGGACATAGAATGAGAAAGATCCGTTGACATAATTGTTCTTCGCATCCTGAGATACAGTCTTGTGTAAGAGCTCCCAATCCCCAAAACGGTATAGATTTATGGCAATGTATTGTGAATATTAATGAATGAGGTAGTCATGATTTGACCTATTATAAATGTTACACTTCAGAGTCCAGACTGTAATGTCATACTGTAGTGCAGTAAAGGCAGGGTCAGCTCATCAGCTGGTCAAATACTCACGCTGGCTAATCTCGCCCTGCTTCCTGACGTACCAGCTGTATAGAGCAGCCCGTTTCTGGTTCTTCATGGGCGTGCCTTTGTTGAGGTGCTGGGAGAGATGGGACTGGTTGAGGCCTGTGGACTCGACCACCTCTCTCTGGGGGAGGTTATGCTGCTGCATGTAGCTCTTCACTAGTTTTGCCACGCGCCATGGATCCTCCCTATCACACACAGACACACACACACACAGACAAAACACATATGCATAAAGAGGGGGAGGGAGAGAGGGATGTTGACAATAAGAGATAAGGGGAAGCACAGCAGGGCAAAGTCCAGCTCTCTCTGGTCACTGGAATTAAAACCCATAAAGATATGGATAGCCTACTTGCTGCAACACAAACCTTGACGGCTAGCAATTGTACATAACATTTGTATTATGTATATTAACATACAAAAGCTTTATCTATGTTCGATGCATTTTATACTAAGGCATGGTTGGTCAAGTTGTGATTTCATGCTAGGTGTTGTAAAATGGCCAACTTTTAGCTGAATACAAAATGACCAGTTAAACCATAATCTTGAGATATATGTTGAAGTTTGAAATGTGGTGAAATGAAATGGGCTTTTCCAAATGGTAGTACATATTCACTCAAGCTGTTCTAACACACATACAAACATAGCACATTTCTGTTAATCTTAAACATTGCATGTAGTTCATTCATTAAATGGACAGAGAAACCTGATGGGGTGGGTAATTAGTAACCAGGAAAGGAGGAACCCTCCTTTAAATTCACCTCAGAGGCCAAGAGAGATCTCAGAGGGAGCAGGCGAACGAGGGAGGAAGGGGGAGAGGGGGACTAAATTTGAGAAAGACGAAGAAAGGGAGTAGAAAGGATGCTGCCAGGTAAAACCGTCAATTGTTTGTCCTCTCTGGAACCTTTGCTTGGTCAGAAAACGACAGGAAAAGAAAGCAGAGAAGAAAAAGAATGGAGAACAGAATCAAGTAACCACCCTAACACGTATTTGTTTTAAAGATTTTTTTTTTACAAATGAGTTGGACATTATTTTTAAAAGTGAGAGAATAATAGCACAGCAAAGGGGTATGGCTATGTTGTTGTTGTATGGGTTTGTGTATTAATATGAGGTTTTATAAGAGATTGATGTACTGTATATGTTGTTAAGGGGAGGATAGGGTGGATGGCAGACATTTGGGAGCTACTTACTGAAGCAGTTGGTCGACCAGAGCCCTCTGTCTGGCTGCCTCCTCTGGGGCTAGGGCCTCCAGCTCCTGGAATATGGGGGGTGGAAAATCCATTTCTCCCTCCTCCGAACTCTCGCCATCCCCCCTGTCCCCCTTCTCTGCTCCAGGGGTGACCCTCTCTCGCTCCAGTTCTCCCAGGGCATGGACCAGGACCTCCCGGGACAGTCCAGAGCCCAGCAGAGCCCAGATCAGCTGCTCCTGGAGAGCAGACAGACGCCCAGGGCCAGGCCCTGCTTCTCCTTTCCTCTCCTCTCCCTCCATTACGCTGTTGCCTAATCTTTACCTCACTAACACAGCACACCGACTACGCAGGCCACAGGTCACAAACACACACTCACACACCAACACAGACACACTGCAGTCATGCGCTTACACAAAAAACAGAGCAATTGGCTTCTGGAATCATTGCATTTCTGTCCTTCAGTTTAGGAATAGAGCAAGTTTGCTTTCATTTTCCCCCGTTTGATTTTTCTCCTCGTTCCGTTCTGAGCTGAGCTGTCTGGTTTTAGCCCTCCACCTGCTGTTATGCTTTAAAAGGTATTTTTTCCCTCCCCCTCCTCCCCATGCGCTTTCTGTGAACTTTGTCCTCATCTCCGTCCATCCCTAACAGTGAGCAAAGTGCAGTCAAACTATTAATGAAAATAAACTGCACATTCATACAGCCTCCTGTATAACACACAAATGCAATACATATGTGAGAGGTTACAAAAATAAGCAAACTGCATCTTAATACGCACATTAAAACCTAGCATATTTATTTTTCAATATATTCTAAACCGACACAATTCTCCATGACACTTATAGGCATTCGTTTTAGGATCCAAAAAGGATGACCGCAAAATGCATATTTTAGACTGCCTTGGTGTAATTTATGGCTAGTATAACTATGCTATTCTATTTCAAATCAATTAATGTAAAGGCCAAATGGAATGGATGTTGTAGTTTAACATTTATCATGAAAAGCTGATAGGTGTGTTTTTGAGCGGTTTGGAATGAATTGGACAGAGAAATTAAAAGTAACTGTTGTCCTGCACAGCACTAGAGGGCACTACTGCATCATTCTAGAAAGACGAGGTATGATAGAGGTAGCTTTTAGATTCCTGAGAACACCTGCTAGTGTTCACTGACTTTGGGTTCTGTTTCTCTCTGCTCGCTTGAATATGTCTGCTGTCCCTTGACAGTCACCTAAGCTTTCCTCTGACCCTCTTCCTGGGTCTTTTTATCCCCCAGGTAACTTAAACTAAGGTTGGGTTTTCACTTTCCCAGAGCAGGAGACAATCTGGCCATAAAACCCAAACAAAAGCACCCCCCCACCCTTTGTCCAACCCTTTTCTCATTCATTCCTTCCTCTGTCTCATTGAAAGTGCTTTACCTCCTGTGATTACATCAGACGTAGATGTCACAGCAAAGCTTTCGCTAAAGATTTCATATATTTCAGACTCGCAGGTCATTACTATCACACATCTGTTCTGTATTATCCTAGATGACTTTGTCTAACTTCAAGCATACATCTAAATCAGTAATACTTAAGAACCCCTACAGGTGGCATTGTAGCTATGCTGTGTAGGTATTGCTTTCGCAGTGTGGATTCATCTCCAATAACGCTCGCTCTCTCTCTCTTTACCTGTGCTTCCTCCGGTTCAGCCTCTTTCCTCACCCCACCCTACACTAGGGAAGATGGCATTGTGCAGTACATGAAAGGGGGGAACAGGGCTCCCTCTATCTATGAAACACTACTGCCCTGTAATTAAGTCCAATTGTGCCTGAATTTGCACTGTTCAGAGGACAGCTCAGTGAGGGAGACAGGGTAGTGTGGCCTGTACTGCATTTAAATCCCATACAGTTCATTATATCACACATTCTAGCAGGCATTTGGTGTGAGAAAGTAAATATAAAGTTGTAATTTTATTATCAAAGAAAAAGTCTGTTTGCATGTGTTTAGTAAGTAGCCTACAGTATCTTCTGTTCTAGAAATAAAGAACCACACTTTGTTTACTGGAAAAGTAGCTCACTAACAGAACTGCTATTTTCCCTGCTGTCCTCAGTCTCATTAGTCAGCAAACCTCTGTTTCTGCCCCCTCCTCTTTCAGCCTTGTGTCCATGCCACCCAAGACCCCCCCCCCCCCCCCCCCCTCCAATACTATTCAACCCCATTGATCATGCATGCAGAAATTTAACACACCCCTTAGTTCCTGCCCGAATAAGCACTGTCCACATTTGTGTAGTTTCCTCTGCAGGGAGGAGAGGCTGTGTGCCTCCAAAAATGTCCAACAGCTCACCCAGTATAAACTTAATGGACACTTCACACACAAATGGAGCTTACCATAAACAGAACAAAAATAAGTAGTCAATAGACATAGCTTTCCCATATTCTTGAGTAGGCAGTGCGAATGCGTGTTTGTTCAGTCTCTTATTCTTATTGTCATCTGGTGTTAGTTTAGCGGCTTACTTTGAGAGTGCACCCCCTAATGGAATGAGCTGAGTGTGTAAAGGGGAGTCGGAAGAACCAGAGGCTTCTAGGACAATACAGTAGTTACGGTTAGTCTATTTGAAGTGTTAATACAGATTTGAAAGACTTTCCAAAGTTCCCTCTCAGGCATTCGGAGGCATGTGAATCAACAACATTGTTCACCTTTATCACCCTAGGCATTGGTGCTAATGCATTGCCATTGCTTGAATTATTGGAGTGGCTGTTTCTTTGAGGTAACATTGTGATCGGCCTCCAATCGGTTAACAAGTCACATGATGTGTTGGAGAGGAGATTAACTGGAGCTGGTTTTGGCAATAATGAAATACTGAAGACCCAGCAGTGAATGAGCAAGTGCACTACCCAAAATCCCCTCATTGTCAGCGGGTTAGAGTATGGGGGTGGATTGTCAGGACTGTTCAGGTGTAGGCGAACCAATGCCTGGAGACTAGCTAGGTTTCCATCCAATTAGTAACACATTTACATGTGAATATTCTAAACTCTGCATAAAGAAAATCTCCACATTTTCCCAGCAGTAGTGTTTCCACTTAACTGACTTGTTGCAGAGAAAGGAAATCAGAACGTGATGACAGTGCAGACACAATGTATTTTTTTGCTTAAATTTTCATGTACCTAATAAAAATCTAAAGTTCAATGTGTTTCCATTGCATTTTTAACTCTACAGATATATTTTTTTATTGCAAACTGTTGCGTTAAATAGCAAATGTGTCTGCTCTGGTCTTGACAGGTGTGCTCTAGCCAACCGCTAACAGATACAGATACTAGTCTTCCTGATGAGATTATTATGGAGATTTTCTTTTTCTTGAACGGCAGTCATATTACCCTCAATATTTATTGGAAAGCAGCATCAAGCTCATCACCGTGCACTTGCACGGTGTTCATCATAACTTCATCATAAGTTCATCATAAGTTCATCATAACTTATTTCATCTGTAGCCTAATAAACTGCATGGTTTCCCAAGTCTTAGTAAGAGGACCACACACCATATCATCGTAAATGTACTTCGATATGATGGTTATTATATTAATATTTGCGCATAAAGGCGTTTCCACCGCCGTTTCTTGTATAGCGTAATTAATTTGTGTAGATTGCTGAGGATTTTTAAAATCAATTTTAGAATAAGGCAGTAAACATAACAAAATGTGAAAAAAGTGAAGAGGTTTGAATATTTTCCAATTTTCCAAATTCATTAAAAATCCTACAATGTGATTATCTGGATTTTTTTTCTCTCACTTTGTCTGTCATAGTTGAAGTGTACCTATGATGAAAATTACAGGCCTCATCTTCTTAAGTGGGAGAACTTGCACAATTGGTGGCTGACTAAATACTTTTTTGCCCCACTGTACCTGTAGAATCTCAATTAAACCTATTGAAGGGGAGCACCCACATTGGGGTTTGAACCAGCAACCCCAAAGGTTATAGGGAAAGTGCACTACCTCCTGTGCACTAGACAATTATCTTGGAAGAGGCCAGTAAATTTTCATACATTGAGGACTGGGCACACAAGTTATACCCAATGCTTACAGATTGAATCCCACTTACAAAAAGACAAGGAACTCTTTAAATATCCCATCACTGCCACCATTGTTGCGATTGACTGGAGACAACCACCACGGTCCAGTGGTTATGCAGTAACTGGGAAAGCTCTATTCCTTTTGTGCCAGAAAGGTCCAGGCTTCTTGGCAAAAGGCATAGTAGCACACGTTACATGTCTACTTCTATTGCACTACATGACCAAAAGTATGTGGACACCTGCTCGTTGAACGTCATCGCGAAATCATGGGCATTAATATAGAGTTGGTCCTCCCCTTTGCTGCTATAGCCTCCACTCTTCTGGGAAGGCTTTCCACTAGATGTTGGAACTTTGCTGTGGGGACTTGATTCCATTCAGCCACAAGAGCATTAGTGAGGTCGGTCACTGATGTTCAATGGGGTTGAGGTCAGAGTTCTGTGCAGGCCAGTCAAGTTCTTCCACGCTGATCTCGACAAACCATTTCTGTATGGACCTCGCTTTGTGCATGGGGGCATAGTCATGCTGAAACAGGAAAGGGCCTTCCCCAAACTGTTGCCACAAAGTTGGAGGCACTTAATCATCTAGAATGTCATTGTATGTTGTAGCATTAAGATTTCCCTTCATTGGAACTAAGGGGCATAGCCCGCACAATGAAAAACAGACCCAGACTATTATTTCTCCTCCACCAAACTTTACAGTTGGCACTATGCATTTGGGCATGTCGTGTTCTCCTGGGATCTGCCAAACCCAGAGTCGTCCTGTCTGACTGCCAGATGGTGAAGCGTGATTCATGACTCCAGAGAACACGTTTCCACTGCTCAAGTGTCCAATGGTGATGAGCTTTACATCACTCCAGCCGACGCTAGGCATTGCGTATGGGGATCTTAAGCTTGTGTGTGGCTTCTCAGCTATGGAAACCCATTTCATGAAGCTCCCGATTAACAGTTATTGTGCTGAAGTTGCTTCCAGAGACAGTTTGCAACTCGGTAGCGAGTGTTGCCACCGAGGACAGGCCATTTTAATATATTGTTTTATGCGCTACGCACTTCAGCACTCAGTGGCTGAGCCTTTGTTGCTCCTAGACGTTTCCACTTCATAATAACAGCACTTACAGTTGACCGGGGAAGCGCTAGCAGGGCAGAAATATTACAAACTGACTTGTTGGAAAGGTGGCATCCTATGATGGTGTCATGTTGAAAGTCACTGAGCTCTTAAGTAAGGCCTATTGCCAATGTTTATCTATCGAGATTGCATGGTTGTATGCTCGATTTTATACACCAGCCAGCAACGGGTGTGGCTGAAATAGCCGAATCCACTCATTTGAATGGGGTGTCCACATACTTTTGAATATATAAGTGTATGTATGTACCTCGTTTAAAACCTTGAACCGGTACGAAATATCTTTAGCTCACACCAACCAAAATGATCATTCTAATGATTTCATACAGTATTATCATTTACCCAAACTAAAATACATATTGATATCTCTATTTGTTTATTTTACAAATTGTAACACATTTTTGTATTTATAAGCATGCGTAAAATGTGCGTACCGCTAGGATGAGAGGAACACGCGGGCACAGCACAAGGAGGAGGAGTCGACCATCTCCTTGAGCCAAATGCACTCGTCCCTCCTCTCTGCAACAGCCCGTTCCTCTCTTAAACCTTGGCCAAACCCCCGCACCATCTCTCCACTCGGTCTGTTTTTCCATACCGTACAGTCTGAACACACCGGCACGAAATGGATACGGAAGGGAGCCAGAGCAGCCTGTCCTCCACGGACTCCCCTCATGACCCCTGGTAAAACCTACCTTCCTCATTCGGCTATACCTAGTCTTGAGATTGATATACCTCAGAGACAAACCCTGGAGTTGAGAGAAACTACCTATTTTACTGAGACGGAGAGCGTGCTCGCACTTTTTGTGTTGTTGGTCCATGGGCTTCTCATCTTCAAAGAGAGACCGCCCATTCATAGTATTTTTGTGAACAACTAAGTTATTCTTAGGCTTCAAAAACGGTGTTATAATTTATATTAAGCGAGTTAAATATTGCTATAACGGGTCGACATTTCTAAATGATTGAACTGCCCTTGTTTACCAAACATCAAAGCTTACATATTACGTAGCCCTGTTTAATGTGCATGTTCACTTACGTGTTATTTCTTTTAGCAAAATGTTCATAGGCGGTCTCAGCTGGCAGACGACACAAGGTGAGCTTTTTCTCCAAACTTTATCAAACTTTTATCAGCCGTTTATTCTCCTATGTGATTCTCAGTCATGTGTTTTTAAAGTCACAGTGAGAGTAGGAAATAATCATCTGTAGCTATTAGCCTAAATTCTTGTTTTGATTAAAGATTTCTAAAAGTGATGAATGAGTTGTGCTACACTCGTTTGGCATCTAGATAAATTCAATCAGAGGTCCTTTGCTAAAATCAAAGTCCCTCATTCAACACAGATCAGTAGCCTAGCATACAGGGGGATATAATACAGAATGCCAAGATGAAAATGAATCAATGCTAAAGTAATGAGACAAAACTACAACTGTCCCTAAATCTTTGGCAATAGGCTATTGTTCAAGACAATAATTGAGCACATCGCAGGAAGAAAGCTCGTTGCATTCCTTGAGGGGATGAGTTTTGTCTTGATTCTGTCATTGGATATTGTATCATTTCTTTTATGCGGTATACATGTTGATATAACCGAAATATATCCGATTCTGTATAGGCTGTCATGGTCCAATTTAAATATTCCTTATTTTATGTTCTCATTACTGGACATTAACATTGTTGACGTTTGAACCGATTTGAACCATCATAAAGTTGAACAATGGTGGCTACAATTCTACGGTAGTAGGCTGTAGCGTCACACACCACCTGCTTTATGCAACCGACATACAAAAAAATAGTTTCTCAGTTTGTTGATCTTTCTTTCAGAGGGATTGAAAGAGTACTTTTGCAAGTATGGCGAGGTGAAGGAGTGCATGGTGATGCGGGATCCAGTTACCAAGCGCTCTAGGTGAGGGGGGTGTGCGCGGTGCAGCGCCCTATCAGAAAAGCCCAAGCCCGCTCAAGACACATCACACCAGTTACAACTGCTCGTGACCACACAGGCCTACTTAATTCACATGATTATTATGTGTCCATACTTTCTTTGTGTTTGAATTATTTTACAGTGCCTTCAGAAAGTATTCATACCGCTTGACTTATTCCACGTTTTGTGTTACAGGCTGAGTTCAAAATGGAATAAATAGATTTGTCTCACCCATCTACACAATATCACATAATGACAAAGTGAAAATTGTTAAAAAATTATTTAAAAAAGCACATTTATTGAAAATAAAATATAGATATCTCATTCGGTATTCATACCCCAAATGTTAGACTCACCTTTGTCAGTGATTACAGTGGTGAGTCTTTCTGGGTAAGTGTCTAAGAGCTTTCCACACCTGGATTGTATAATATTTGCCCATTATTCTTTTTCAAAATTATTTCAGCTCTGTCAAAATGGTTGTTGACCATTGCTAGAAAACCATTTTCAGGTCTTGCCATAGATTTTCAAGCATATGTAAGTCAAAACTGTAACTCGGCCACTCAGGAACATTCACTGTCTTCTTGGTAAGCAACTCCAGTCTAGATTTCAGGTTATTGTCTTGCTGAAAGGTGAATTCGCCTTCCAGTGTCTGGGGGGGGGAAAGCAGACTGAACCAGGTTTGATCCCAGGCTTTATCTCAACCGGCTGTGATCGGGAGTCCCATAGGGCAGCGCACAATTGACTCAGCGTCGTCCTGGTTAGGGGAGGGTTTGGCCAGAGTAGGCTGTCATTGTAAATAAGAATTTGTTCTTAACTGACTTGCCTAGTTAAATGAAAGCACAGGCAAAATCCTATAGGAAAACTTAAGTTCCATTGCGTTTATTTTTTTATCCTAAAACTTCCTAAAACTTCCCAGTCCTTTAATTTAATTTAAGGATATTTTTTTATCCTAAAACTTCCCAGTCCTTTAATTTAATTTAACCTTTATTTAACTAGGCAAGTCAGTTAAGAACAAATTCTTATTTTCAATGACGGCCTAGGAACAGTGTCTGAACTGCCTGTTCAGGGGCAGAACGACAGATTTGTACCTTGTCAGCTCGGGGATTCGAACTTGCAACCTTTCAGTTACTAGTCCAACGCTCTAACCACTAGGCTACCCTGCCGCCCGATTACAAGTATACCCATAACATGATGCAGCCACCACTATACTTGAAAATATGAAGAGTGGTTCTCATTAATGTGTTGTATTGCCATAAAAAGGGGTTTGAATACTTATTAATCAAGACATTTCAGCGTTTCATGTTTAATTCTTTCTAAAAACATAACGGCACTTTCGCATTATGGGGTATTAGGCCAGTGACAGTCTCAATTTACTCCATTTTAAATTCAGGCTGTAACACAACAAAATGTGTAAAAATTCAAGGGGTGTGAATACTTTCTGAAAGCACTGTATATGCTGATATTTATTTGCAGGGGTTTTGGATTTGTCACGTTTGTTGACCAGGCCGGTGTGGATTCAGTTTTGGCAGTAACCAGGCATGAGTTGGATTCAAAAACAGTGAGTTATTAATCCACTTAAAGTATTTCTGTAGACTAGAATACTTTTCTAATATTATCACTTCTATTTTTTACCCAAAAGCCTACTCCAAAACATGTTTTTTGTTCTCAAGAACTAATTAAAACCATATTTCATATGGCTGTAGTAGTTTTACCAATTTTTAAGTCTTTTAGACATTTTCTACCATTTTTCTTTACTTATGTAAAGTTATTACATTATCTCTGGGAAATAAGTCAAATGTAAATACAAAATGAAGTAAATGTAGATATATTATTGCCTTTATATGGCACTATTAAAGAGTTGCCATAGCTGCCTTTTAATTTAATCTAGACTACTAAACTATGCTATTAGTAAAATACTTTGCTCTTCCCAATATGATTTGCAAGTATTCTTTACACATGACACTTAATGGGGTCTAAAAACTACATGTTGAGCCATGGAGTAAAGTTCAGGAATAGACTGGGCTACAGAATGTGCTCTCTCTTTCCCTTACCCCCCCCCCCCCCCCCCCCCCCCCCCAGTGAAACGGTCAAGAAAGTGTTACACAGTGTCAATTGCCATGGAAACTGGGGGACCCAGACAGGGTTGTGCTCAATTGCACCGTTTCTGCTTCATAGTGTAAACTCATCGTCAAACGTTCTGCATGCTGTTTTATACTTCAGTTCGCAAGTCATTTGTTCCTAGGGTGTCTTCTTTAAACACATCAATTCATTAACTTGTGCCTCTGCACCCTGAAATTAGTAAGCTACAGGTGTTTATGTAGTTGGGACAAGATAGTGATATTCCCAACATTGTCATATCGGTGCTATTCAATAGGGAGGGAGTGTCAGAACAACCACTACCATATGGAGGGGCATTATGATCCCTTGTGGGAAAACCAAAAGAAAATCTCAGAACTCCGTTAGCCAGATCAAAGACATGCACTATTGTTTCGAACAACCTGTTTCTATGTGTACATATGCATGAGGGAGTGTGTATAACTTGCGTTTTTAAAACTCTGGGGGTTGTGTGGTTTTGTTATTAATGAATGTGGGCTGGTTTGGGAACAATGCTGCCTGTTGGTCGTCATAGGGATGGCTGAGTTCCCCCTTACTGGGTGGGAGTGGTGATGGTTGGGGGTAGGTCAGTGTATTGAAATGTGCTGAGGCTCCTTCTTCCCTTTTGTGTTCGGAGAGGTACACCATCTCAACACATCTACAGATATACACAAGGAAAATGAGACTAAAGAGGACACCACTTGAGGGAGGGAAGGAGAGTCATAGTTAGGGTGGAGAGCTATATGGGAAAGAGAGCACGAGCAAATCTCAGTAAGACAAAAATAATGGTGCGCAAAAAAGGTCCAGTCACCAGGACCACAAATACAAATTCCATCTAGACACCGTTGCCCTAAAGCACACAAACTATACAGACCTCGGCCTAAACATCAGCGCCACAGGTAACTTCCAGAGAACTGTGAACGAGCTAAGAGACAAGGCAAGGAAGGCCTTTATGCAATCAAAAGGAACATCAAATTCGACATACCAATTATGATCTGGCTAAAAAAAAGCTTGAATCAGTTATAGAACCCATTGACCTTTATGGTTGTGAGGTCTGGGGTCTGTTCACCAACCAAGAATTCACAAAATGGGACAAACACCAAATTGAGACTGCATGCAGAGTTCTGCAAAAATATCCTCTGTGCAAAACACCAAATAATGCAAGCAGAGCAGAATTGGGTTGATACCCGTTAATTATCAAAATTCCGAAAAGCCGTTAAATTCTATAACCACCTAAAAGGAAGCGATTCCCAAACCTTCCATAACAAAGCCATTGCCTACAGAGGGATGAATCTCGAGAAGAGTCCCTTAAGCAAGCTGGTCCTGGGGCTCTGTTCACAAACACACCCCACAGAGCCCCAGGACAGCAACACAATTACACCCAACCAAATCATGAGAAAACAAAAAGAGAATTGCTTGACATATGGGAAAGAATAAAATTTTAAAAAACTGCTAACTCGAATGTGATTTAGCCCTAAACAGAGAGTACACAGTGGCAGAATACCTGACCACTGTGACTGACCCAAACTTAAGGAAAGCTTTGACTATGTACAGACTCAGTGAGCATTGCTATTGAGAGGCCATCGTAGGCAGACTGCTATGTGCACACTGCCCACAAAATTAGGTGGAAACTGTGCTGCACTTCCGAACCCCCTGCCAAATGTATCACAATATTAGAGAGACATCCCTCAGATTACACAGATCCACAAAGAATTCAAAAACAAACCTAATTTTGATAAACTCTCATATATACTGGGTGAAATACCACAGTGTGCCATCACAGCAGCAAGATGTGACCTGTTGCTACAAGAAAAGGACAACCAGTGAAGAACAAACACCATTTTAAATACAACGCATATTTATGTTTATTTATTTTTCCTTTTGTACTTTAACTATTTGCACTTCGTTACAACACTGTATATATACATATTATGACATTTGAAATGTCTTTATTCTTTTGGAACTTCTGTGAGTGTAATATTTACTCTAAATTTAGTTTTTCACCCTTGTTTATTATCCACTTCACTTGCTTTGGCAATGTTAACATATGTTTCCCATGCCAATAAAGCCATAAAGCAAGTCATAGGGTGGAGAGCTTTACGGGAGAGACAGAGAGAGTCATCGGGTGGAGAGCTTTTACGGGAGAGCCAGAGAGAGTCATCGGGTGGAGAGCTTTTACGGGAGAGACAGAGAGTCATCGGGTGGAGAGCTTTTACGGGAGAGACAGAGAGAGTCATAGGGTGGAGAGCTTTACGGGAGAGACAGAGAGAGTCATAGGGTGGAGAGCTTTACGGGAGAGACAGAGAGAGTCATAGGGTGGAGAGCTTTACGGGAGAGACAGAGAGAGTCATAGGGTGGAGAGCTTTACGGGAGAGACAGAGAGAGTCATAGGGTGGAGAGCTTTACGGGAGAGACAGAGAGAGTCATAGGGTGGAGAGCTTTACGGGAGAGACAGAGAGAGTCATAGGGTGGAGAGCTTTACGGGAGAGACAGAGAGAGTCATAGGGTGGAGAGCTTTACGGGAGAGACGGAGAGAGTCATCGGGTGGAGAGCTTTTACGGGAGAGACAGAGAGAGTCATCGGGTGGAGAGCTTTTACGGGAGAGACAGAGAGAGTCATAGGGGTTTATGGGAGAGAGGGGTTGGAGGGGTTTATGGGAGAGAGGGGTTGGAGGGGTTTATGGGAGAGGGGTTGGAGGGGTTTATGGGAGAGAGGGGTTGGAGGGGTTTATGGGAGAGAGGGGTTGGAGGGGTTTATGGGAGAGAGGGGTTGGAGAGAATTATGGGAGAGAGAGAGGGAGAGGTTTATGGGAGGGAGAGAGAGGTTGGAGAGGTTTATGGGAGAGGGAGAGGTTTATGGGAGAGGGAGAGGTTTATGGGAGAGAGAGAGAGAGGTTGGAGAGGTTTATGGGGGAGAGAGGTGAGGTTGGAGAGGTTTATGGGAGAGAGAGAGGTTGGAGAGGTTTATGGGAGAGAGAGAGGTTGGAGAGGTTTAGGGGGAGAGAGCGAGGTTTATGGGAGAGAGAGAGAGGTTGGAGGTTTATGGGAGAGAGAGAGAGTGAGAGAGGTTTATGGGAGAGAGAGAGAGGTTGGAGAGGTTTATGGGAGAGAGAGAGAGAGGTTGGAGAGGTTTATGGGAGGGAGAGAGAGAGAGAGGTTGGAGAGGTTTATGGGAGGGAGAGAGAGGTTGGAGAGGTTTATGGGAGAGAGAGAGAGGTTGGAGAGGTTTATGGGAGAGAGAGAGAGGTTGGAGAGGTTTATGGGAGAGAGAGAGGTTGGAGAGGTTTATGGGAGAGAGAGGTGAGGTTGGAGAGGTTTATGGGAGAGAGAGGTGAGGTTGGAGAGGTTTATGGGGGAGAGAGAGGTTTATGGGAGAGAGAGTGAGAGAGGTTTATGGGAGAGAGAGAGAGGTTGGAGAGGTTTATGGGAGAGAGAGAGAGAGGTTGGAGAGATTTATGGGAGAGAGAGAGAGAGGTTGGAGAGGTTTATGGGAGAGAGAGAGGTTGGAGAGGTTTATGGGAGAGAGAGAGGTTGGAGAGGTTTATGGGAGAGAGGTGAGGTTGGAGAGATTTATGGGGGAGAGAGAGGTTATGGGAGAGAGAGAGAGTGAGAGAGGTTTATGGGAGAGAGAGAGAGAGAGGTTGGAGAGGTTTATGGAGAGAGAGAGAGAGAGGTTGGAGAGGTTTATGGGAGAGAGAGAGAGAGAGAGAGGTTTATGGGAGGGAGAGAGAGGTTGGAGAGGTTTATGGGAGGGTGAGAGAGAGAGAGAGGTTGGAGAGGTTTATGGGAGGGAGAGAGAGAGAGGTTGGAGAGGTTTATGGGAGAGAGAGAGAGGTTGGAGAGGTTTATGGGAGAGAGAGAGGTTGGAGAGGTTTATGGGAGAGAGAGAGGGGTTGGAGAGGTTTATGGGAGAGAGAGGTGAGGTTGGAGAGGTTTATGGGGGAGAGAGAGGTTTATGGGAGAGAGAGAGGTTGGAGAGGTTTATGGGAGGGAGAGCGAGGTTGGAGAGGTTTATGGGAGAGGGAGGGGTTGGATAGGTGTATGGGAGAGAGGTGAGGTTGGAGAGGTTTATGGGAGAGAGAGGTTAGGTTGGAGAGGTTTATGGGAGAGAGAGGTTGGAGAGGTTTATGGGAGAGAGAGAGAGAGAGGTTGGAGAGGTTTATGGGAGAGAGAGAGAGAGAGGTTGGAGAGGTTTATGGGAGAGAGAGAGAGAGAGAGGTTGGAGAGGTTTATGGGAGAGAGAGAGAGAGAGGTTGGAGAGGTTTATGGGAGAGAGAGAGAGAGAGGTTGGAGAGGTTTATGGGAGAGAGAGAGAGGTTGGAGAGGTTTATGGGAGAGAGAGAGGTTGGAGAGGTTTATGGGGGAGAGAGAGGTTTATGGGAGGGAGAGCGAGGTTGGAGAGGTTTATGGGAGAGGGAGGGGTTGGATAGGTTTATGGGAGAGAGGTGAGGTTGGAGAGGTTTATGGGAGAGAGAGGTTAGGTTGGAGAGGTTTATGGGAGAGAGAGAGAGGTTGGAGAGGTTTATGGGAGAGAGAGAGAGAGGTTGGAGAGGTTTATGGGAGAGAGAGAGAGAGAGAGGTTGGAGAGGTTTATGGGAGAGAGAGAGAGGTTGGAGAGGTTTATGGGAGAGAGAGAGAGGTTGGAGAGGTTTATGGGGGAGAGAGAGGTTGGAGAGGTTTATGGGGGAGAGAGATTGCAGAGGTTTATGGGGGAGAGAGAGAGAGTGTGATAGGTAGGAGAGCTTTACGGGAGAGAGAGAGAGTCATAGGGTGGAGAGCTTTATGGGAAAGAGAGAGAAAGAGTCATAGGGTGGAGAGCTTTATGGGGGAGAGAGTCATAGGGTGGAGAGCTTTATGGGGGAGAGAGTCATAGGGTGGAGAGCTTTATGGGAAAGAGAAAGAGTCATAGGGTGGAGAGCTTTATGGGAGAGAGAGAGAAAGAGTCATAGGGTGGAGAGCTTTATGGGAAAGAGAGTCATAGGGTGGAGAGCTTTATGGGGGAGAGAGTCATAGGGTGGAGAGCTTTATGGGGGAGAGAGTCATAGGGTGGAGAGCTTTATGGGGGAGAGAGTCATAGGGTGGAGAGCTTTATGGGGGAGAGAGTCATAGGGTGGAGAGCTTTATGGGGGAGAGAGTCATAGGGTGGAGAGCTTTATGGGAGAGAGAGAGAGTCATGGGGTGGAGAGCTTTATGGGAGAGAGAGAGAGTCATAGGGTGGAGACCTTTATGGGGGAGAGAGAGAGAGTCATAGGGTGGAGACCTTTATGGGGGAGAGTGATAGGGTGGAGAGCTTTATGGGAGAGAGAGAGAAAGAGTCATGGGGTGGAGAGCTTTATGGGAAAGAGAGTCATAGGGTGGAGAGCTTTATGGGAGAGAGAGAGAAAGAGTCATGGGGTGGAGAGCTTTATGGGAAAGAGAGTCATAGGGTGGAGAGCTTTATGGGGGAGAGTCATAGGGTGGAGAGCTTTATGGGAGAGAGTGTCATAGGGTGAAGAGCTTTATGGGAGAGAGCGTCATAGGGTGGAGAGCTTTATGGGAGAGAAAGTCATAGGGTGGAGAGCTTTATGGGAGAGAAAGCCATAGGGTGGAGAGCTTTATGGGAGAGACGGAGAGAGTCATCGGGTGGAGAGCTTTACGGGAGAGACGGAGAGAGTCATCGGGTGGAGAGCTTTACGGGAGAGACGGAGAGAGTCATAGGGTGAAGAGCTTTACGGGAGAGACGGAGAGAGTCATCAGGTGGAGCGCTTTACGGGAGAGACAGAGAGAGTCATAGGGTGGAGCGCTTTATGGGAGAGAGAGAGGTTGGAGAGCTTTATGGGAGAGAGAGTCTTCGGGTGGAGAGCTTTATGGGAGAGAGAGTCTTCGGGTGGAGAGCTTTATGAGAGAGAGAGAGAGGTTGGAGAGCATTATGGAAGAGAGAGCGAGAGAGGTTGGAGAGCTTTATGGGAGAGAGAGCGAGTCAGGGTGGAGAGCTTTATGGGAGAGAGAGAGTCTTCGGGTGGAGAGCTATATGGGAGAGAGAGAGAGAGAGAGAGAGAGAGAGAGAGAGGTTGGAGA
The DNA here is from genome assembly GCF_002021735.2 of Oncorhynchus kisutch. NCBI lineage: Eukaryota > Metazoa > Chordata > Actinopteri > Salmoniformes > Salmonidae > Oncorhynchus > Oncorhynchus kisutch. Next base: position 34,948,935 of record NC_034181.2, read on the forward strand.
GCATTATGGAAGAGAGAGCGAGATATTGGATAGCTTTTTGAGAGAGAGAGTGTGATAGGTTGGAGAGCTTTGAGAGAGTGATAGGTTGGAGAGCGTTATGGGAGAGAGAGAGTGTGTGTGTGTGATAGGTTGGAGAGCTTTATGGGATAGAGAGAGAGTCATAGGGTGGAGAGCTTTACGGGAGAGATGGAGAGAGTCATAGGGTAGAGAGAGAGAGAGAGAGAGAGAGGTTGGAGGGCTTTATGGGAGAGAGAGGTTGGAGGGCTTTATGGGAGAGAGAGGTTGGAGGTCTTTATGGGAGAGAGAGGTTGGAGGTCTTTATGGGAGAGAGAGGTTGGAGGGCTTTATGGGAGAGAGCGGTTGGAGGGCTTTATGGGAGAGAGCGGTTGGAGAGGTTTATGGGAGAGAGGTTGGAGACGTTTATGGGAGAGAGGTTGGAGACGTTTATGGGAGAGGTTGGAGAGGTTTATGGGAGAGAGAGGTTGGAGAGGTTTATGGGAGAGAGCTTTACGGGAGCGACAAAGAGTCATAGGGTGGAGAGCTTTACGGGAGAGACGGAGAGAGTCATCGGGTGGAGAGCTTTACGGGAGAGACAGAGAGAGTCATAGGGTAGAGCGAGAGGTTGGAGGGCTTTATGGGAGAGAGTTGTTGGAGAGGTTTATGGGAGAGAGAGAGGTTGGAGACGTTTATGGGAGAGAGAGAGAGGTTGGAGACGTTTATGGGAGAGATTGAGAGGTTGGAGACGTTTATGGGAGAGAGAGAGGTTGGAGAAGTTTATGGGAGAGGGAGAGGTTTATGGGAGAGGTTTATGGGAGAGAGAGAGAGGTTGGAGAGCGTTATGGGAGAGAGACGTTGGAGAGCGTTATGGGAGAGAGAGAGAGTGTGATATGTAGGAGAGCTTTACGGGATAGAGAGAGAGTCATAGGGTGGAGAGCTTTACGCGAGAGAGAGAACGTCATAGGGTGGAGAGCTTTATGGGAAAGAGAGTCATAGGGTGGAGAGCTTTATGGGAAAGAGAGTCATAGGGTGGAGAGCTTTATGGGGGAGAGAGTCATAGGGTGGAGAGCTTTATGGGGGAGAGAGTCATAGGGTGGAGAGCTTTATGGGGGAGAGAGTCATAGGGTGGAGAGCTTTATGGGGGAGAGTCATAGGGTGGAGAGCTTTATGGGAGAGAGAGAGTGAGTCATGGGGTGGAGAGCTTTATGGGAGAGAGAGAGAGTCATAGGGTGGAGACCTTTATGGGGGAGAGAGAGAGGTTGGAGAGCTTTATGGGAGAGAGTGATAGGGTGGAGAGCTTTATGGGAGAGAGAGAGAAAGAGTCATGGGGTGGAGAGCTTTATGGGAAAGAGAGTCATAGGGTGGAGAGCTTTATGGGGGAGAGTCATAGGGTGGAGCGCTTTATGGGAGAGAGAGTCATAGGGTGAAGAGCTTTATGGGAGAGAGCGTCATAGGGTGGAGAGCTTTATGGGAGAGAGAGTAATAGGGTGGAGAGCTTTATGGGAGAGAAAGTCATAGGGTGGAGAGCTTTATGGGAGAGAAAGTCATAGGGTGGAGAGCTTTATGGGAGAGAAAGTCATAGGGTGGAGAGCTTTATGGAGAGACGGAGAGAGTCATCGGGTGGAGAGCTTTACGGGAGAGACGGAGAGAGTCATCGGGTGGAGAGCTTTACGGGAGAGACGGAGAGAGTCATCGGGTGGAGAGCTTTACGGGAGAGACGGAGAGAGTCATCGGGTGGAGAGCTTTACGGGAGAGACGGAGAGAGTCATAGGGTGAAGAGCTTTACGGGAGAGACGGAGAGTCATAGGGTGGAGCTCTTTATGGGAGAGAGAGAGGTTGGAGAGCTTTATGGGAGAGAGAGTCTTCGGGTGGAGAGCTTTATGGGAGAGAGAGTCTTCGGGTGGAGAGCTTTGAGAGAGAGAGAGAGGTTGGAGAGCATTATGGAAGAGAGAGCGAGAGAGGTTGGAGAGCTTTATGGGAGAGAGAGAGAGTCAGGGTGGAGAGCTTTATGGGAGAGAGAGTCTTCGGGTGGAGAGCTATATGGGAGAGAGAGAGAGGTTGGAGAGCATTATGGAAGAGAGAGCGAGATATTGGATAGCTTTTTGAGAGAGAGAGAGTGATAGGTTGGAGAGCGTTATGGGAGAGAGAGAGAGAGAGAGGTTTATGGGAGAGAGAGAGGGAGGTTGGAGAGGTTTATGGGAGAGAGAGAGAGAGAGAGAGAGAGAGAGAGGTTGGAGAGGTTTATGAGAGAGAGAGAGGTTGGATAGGTTTATGGGAGAGAGAGGGGCTGGAGATGTTTATGGGAGAGAGAGGTTGGAGAGGTTTATGGGAGAGAGAGAGAGGTTGGAGAGGTTTATGGGGGAGAGAGAGGTTGGAGAGGTTTATGGGGGAGAGAGAGGTTGGAGAGCGTTATGGGAGAAAGGTTGGAGAGCGTTATGGGAGAGAGAGAGAGTGTGATAGGTAGGAGAGCTTTACGGGATAGAGGGAGAGTCATAGGGTGGAGAGCTTTACGGGAGAGGGAGAACGTCATAGGGTGGAGAGCTTTACGGGAGAGAGAGAACGTCATAGGGTGGAGACCTTTATGGGAGAGAGTGAGAGAGTCTAGGGGGGAGAGCTTTATGGGAGAGAGAGAGAGTCATAGGGTGGAGACCTTTATGGGGGAGAGAGAGAGGTTGGAGAGCTTTATGGGAGAGAGTGATAGGGTGGAGAGCTTTATGGGAGAGAGAGTCATAGGGTGGAGAGCTTTATGGGAGAGACGGAGAGAGTCATAGGGTGGAGAGCTTTATGGGAAAGAGAGTCATAGGGTGGAGAGCTTTATGGGGGAGAGAGTCCTAGGGTGGAGACCTTTATGGGGGAGAGAGTCATAGGGTGGAGAGCTTTATGGGGGAGAGAGTCATAGGGTGGAGAGCTTTATGGGGGAGAGAGTCATAGGGTGGAGAGCTTTATGGGGGAGAGAGAGAGTCATGGGGTGGAGAGCTTTATGGGAGAGCGAGAGAGAGAGTCATAGGGTGGAGACCTTTATGGGGGAGAGAGAGAGGTTGGAGAGCTTTATGGGAGAGAGAGAGAGAAAGAGTCATAGGGTGGAGAGCTTTATGGGAGAGAGTCATAGGGTGGAGAGCTTTATGGGAGAGAAAGTCATAGGGTGAAGAGCTTTATGGGAGAGAGCGTCATAGGGTGGAGAGCTTTATGGGAGAGAGAGTAATAGGGTGGAGAGCTTTATGGGAGAGAAAGTCATAGGGTGGAGAGCTTTATGGGAGAGAAAGTCATAGGGTGGAGAGCTTTATGGGAGAGACGGAGAGAGTCATCGGGTGGAGAGATTTACGGGAGAGATGGAGAGAGTCATCGGGTGGAGAGCTTTACGGGAGAGACGGAGAGAGTCATAGGGTGAAGAGCTTTATGGGAGAGACAGAGAGAGTCATAGGGTGGAGCGCTTTATGGGAGAGAGAGGTTGGAGAGCTTTATGGGAGAGAGAGAGAGAGAGTCAGGGTGGAGAGCTTTATGGGAGAGAGAGAGTCTTCGGGTGGAGAGCTTTATGAGAGAGAGAGAGATTCATAGGGTGTAGAGCTTTATGGGATAGAGAGAGAGTCATAGGGTGGAGAGCTTTATGGGAGAGAGAGAGAGTCATAGGGTGGAGAGCTTTATGGGAGAGAGAGAGAGGTTGGAGAGCATTATGGAAGAGAGAGATAGGTTGGATAGCTTTATGGAAGCGAGACAGAGAGAGTCATCGGGTGGAGACCTTTACGGGAGAGACAGAGAGAGTCATCGGGTGGAGCTCTTTACGGGAGAGACAGAGAGAGTCATCGGGTGGAGCGGTTTACGGCAGAGACGGAGAGAGTCATAGGGTGGAGAGCTTTATGGGAGAGACGGAGAGAGTCATAGGGTGGAGAGCTTTATGGGAGAGAGAGAGAGTCATAGGGTGGAGAGCTTTATGGGAGAGAGAGAGAGTCATAGGGTTGAGAGCTTTATGGGAGAGAGAGTCATAGGGTGGAGAGCTTTATGGAATGGTATCGGCACAGTTTCAAAGTAACATTCTGTGCAGTAGTATAGAAGTGTAGAGCAACGTTTGTAGATAAATAATAGATTAAAGAAGTCCGACCAAGTCAAAGGTTACTACATCAGTCTGATTTGGCATGATGATGGTTACAATGGGGCTTTAATGGTTAGTTGCCATGGCTTTTTTGTCTCCATGACGCCTCCCTCCAAAGAGATTGGACACAAACCAACATCTTTGAAAATGATCATTCCTGGGATACCAGACTAGGTGACAGTTTAACCTCCTATAAAAACTTAGAGCAGTAATAGATTAGATCCATGTGTTGTCAGCTGGATGGAGCATGGCTGAGTGTGGTTGGTAACAGGGTGTGACTGTGCTCTGCGTGGCCGGTGCTCTGTTGCAGCTTTAGTGTGTGTGTCTGGGGTGGAGAAGGCTCAGTGACCGACGGCAGGGGTGGGATGGTGAGTAGGGTTGGCTTTAGTTTAGAGCGAGAACACCCGGCTCCCTCTCTTCTCTCTCACAGCCGCAGGCAGGCTCTCCTGTTAGACAGTAGAGAGAGAAACCTTCTCTAGTGGCAACCGAAAGAATTGACCATGCTGTGACTGACTAACTTGCTCCAGGACAAGAATGGAGGGGGGTTTACTCAGAAGGACTTTTTTAATTGACTTTTATTTGTGGCTGCTAGGCACACTGTCTGCTAGTGACTTGAGTAGCCTATCTATGGAGAATTATTGTATTATGCTTTAAGATTACTCCCATCGGAGGGATGTTGCACTCTGTCGTCATGGTTTAGAAAAGGGTTTGAGGTAAAGTGAGTTTTGCAAGATGTTATGTAGTCCTACATTTCTCAAGCATAACTTGAACACAAGGATACTCCCAACAGGCTAATATATTGATGATGGCAACAGTAGTTCAATCTCAAGTTACACAGTGTTAAAGACTCCTGCAGCTCGTAAAACATGTTCTATCTAAACATAGAGAACTGTGTCAGTCGGACTCAGTCCTTAGTATGGATGTCATTGGTGAACTCTACTAGAGGTTGACCGATATAAATTTTTCAACACCGATTATTAGAGGACCAAAAAAGGCTGATACCGATTAATCGGCCGATTTAAATAAATTAATTTTTTTATTTAATTTATTTGTAATAATGACAATTACAACAATACTGAATGAACACTTATTTTAACTTAATATAATACATCAATAAAATCAATTTAGCCTCAAATAAATAATGAAACATGTTCAATTTGGTTTAAATAATGCAAAAACAAAGTGTTGGAGAAGAAAGTAAGAGTGCAATATGTGTAATATAAGAAAGCTAACTTTTTTAAAGTTCCTTGCTCAGAACATGAGAACATATGAAAGCTGGTGGTTCCTTTTAACAACTTTTAACAAAGAAGTTTTAGGTTGTAGTTATTATAGGAATTATAGGACTATTTCTCTCAGTACCATTTGTATTTCTTATACCTTTTGACTATTGGATGTTCTTGTAGGCACTTTAGTATTGCCAGTGTAACAGTATAGCTTCCGTCCCTCTCCTCGCCCCTACCTGGGCTCGAACCAGGAACACATGGACAACAGCCACCCTCGAAGCAGCGTTACCCATGCAGAGTGAGGGGAATAACTACTCCAAGTCTCAGAGCGAGTGACGTTTGAAATGCTATTAGCGCGCACCCCGCTAACTAGCTAGCCATTTCACATCGGTTACACCAGCCTAATCTCGGGAGTTGATAGGCTTGAAGTCATAAACAGCGCAATGCTTGAAGCACAGCAAAGAGCTAGTGGCAAAACGCACGAAAGTGCTGTTTGAATGAATACTTACGAGCCTGCTGGAGCCTACCATCGCTCAGTCAGACTGCTCTATCAAATCATAGACTTAATTACAGTGGGGAAAAAAGTATTTAGCCAGCCACCAATTGTGTAATTTTCATCATAGGTACACTTCAACTATGACAGACAAAGTGAGAGAAAAAAATCCAGAAAATCACATTGTAGGATTTTGAATGAATTTATTTGCAAATTATGGTGGAAAATAAGTATTTGGTCAATAACAAAAGTTTATCTCAATACTTTGTTATATACCCTTTGTTGGCAATGACAGAGGTCAAACGTTTTCTGTAAGTCTTCACAAGGTTCACACACACTGTTGCTGGTATTTTGGCCCATCCCTCCATGCAGATCTCCTCTAGAGCAGTGATGTTTTAGAGCGATACATGGCCCCAGTCATTCTTTCCTTTACACGGATCAGTTGTCCTGGTCCCTTTGCAGAAAAACAGCCCCAAAACATGATGTTTCCACCCCCATGCTTCACAGTAGGTATGGTGTTCTTTGGATGCAACTCAGCATTCTTTGTCCTCCAAACACAAGTTGAGTTTTTACCAAAAAGTTATATTTTGGTTTCATCTGACCATATGACATTCTCCCAATCTTCTTCTGGATCATCCAAATGCTCTCTAGCAAACTTCAGACGGGCCTGGACATGTACTGGCTTAAGCAGGGGGACACGTCTGTCACTGCAGGATTTGAGTCCCTGGCCGCGTAGTGTGTTACTGATGGTAGGCTTTGTTACTTTGGTCCCAGCTCTCTGCAGGTCATTCACTAGGTCCCCCCATGTGGTTCTGGGATTTTTGCTCACCGTTCTTGTGATCATTTTGACCCCACGGGGTGAGATCTTGCGTGGAGCCCCAGATCGAGGGAGATTATCAGTGGTCTTGTATGTCTTCCATTTCCTAATAATTGCTCCCACAGTTGATTTTTTTCAAACCAAGCTGCTTACCTATTGCAGATTCAGTCTTCCCAGCCTGGTGCAGGTCTATAATTTTGTTTCTGGTGTCCTTTGACAGCTCTTTGGTCTTGGCCATAGTGGAGTTTGGAGTGTGACTGTTTGAGGTTGTGGACAGGTGTCTTTTATACTGATACCAAGTTCAAACAGGTGCCATTAATACAGGTAACGAGTGGAGGACAGAGGAGCCTCTTCAAGACGTTGTTACAGGTCTGTGAGAGCCAGAAATCTTGCTTGTTTGTAGGTGACCAAATACTTATTTTCCACCATAATTTGCAAATAAATTCATAAAAAATCCTACAATGTGATTTTCTGGATTTTTTTCTCATTTTGTCTGTCATAGTTGAAGTGTACCTATGATGAAAATGACAGGCCTCTCTCATATTTTTAAGTGGGAGAACATGCACAATTGGTGGCTGACTAAATACTTTTTTGCCCCACTGTATAATATAATAACACACAGAAATACGAGCCTTAGGTCATTTAATATGATCGAAAACTATCATCTCGAAAACAAGACGTTTATTCTTTCAGTGAAATATGGAACCGTTCCGTATTTTATCTAACGGGTGGCATCCATAAGTCTAAATATTCCTGTTACATTGCCCAAACTTCAATGTTATTTCATAATTACGTAAAATTCTGGCAAATTAGGTGGCCCAAACTGTTGCATATACCCTGACTCTGCGTGCAATGAACACACACACAATTTCACCTGGTTAAAATTGCCTGCTAACCTGGATTTCCTTTAGCTAAATATGCAGGTTTAAGAATATATACTTGTGTATTGATTTTAAGAAAGGCATTGATGTTTATGGTTAGGTACATTTCTTTTTCGCGAATACGCATCGATTATATGCAACGCAGGACACGCTAGATAAACTAGTAATATCATCAACCATCTGTAGTTAACTAGTGATTATGATTGATTGTTTTTTATAAGATAAGTTTAGTGCTAGCTAGCAACTTACCTTGGCTTACTGCATTCGCGTAACAGGCAGCCTCCTCGTGGAGTGCAATGAGAGGCAAGTGGTTAGATCTTTGGACTAGTTAACTGTAAGGTTGCAAGATTGAATCCCCGAGCTGACAAGGTAAAAAATCTGTCGTTCTGCCCCTGAACGAGGTAGTTAACCCACCGTTCCTAGGCCGCCATTGAAAATAAGAATGTGGTCTTAACTGACTTGCCTAGTTAAATAAAGATTAAATAAAGGTGTAAAAAAAGAAAATAGGCCAAGTCGGTGTCCAAAAATACCGATTTCCGATTGTTAACCTGTCCTAGAAAATGTCCAATTCAAATCTAAGCAGTTTGAGAGATCATAAAATCATTCGTTCTATTGATTGTAGAATTGGTATGGATAAGGGGTTTCAGTTAGCCCTGACGTGAAGGGACTAGCATGCTGACCCAGGAGGTCGTCGAGGAAGGGAGTGCGGGAAGTTGTCAGGTGGGATCACCCCATTAGTGATTTAATATGGATCTTTCAGTGTAACATTTCTAGTGTTGATTCAAGAGTTACATTAACACCGTAAATAGTAAAATTAACACTCAATTGTGTAAAAGAACGCCAGCGTTGGTGTTCCCATTATTATCAAGTTTCCCAGCACACTATTGCAGGTCGATTTTTGTTGTTGTTTGTGTCAATATCTATTTTTTTACATGTATTGATTGATGAATTAATCTTATGCTACTCAAATATAAATAACATTAAAAAAACATATTTATTGGACTTATTGCACCCATTATGGTTGTTCCAGTTTATATAGTTAAGGTTGTCTCATATCTTAGTTGTCCTAACCCTGGCAGTCATTCTGAATGCAGGTAATGTGTTAATACAAATTCCAAAAATGTTGGATATCCCAACTCTGTCTGGATTCCAATAGGATTTGCACATCACTTCACAAGCCAGCATAATGTGATTTGCAGGGCTGATGTGGCATATAAACTGAGTTTCAGGCCATTGAATTAGAGTAAAACCTGGCCCTCAAAAGAAGGACTTATGAAATATGTATTGTATTGTCTTCAATAATTAAATTTTAATGACAATATATTCAGCTAAGACTTCACTTGGTGAATGCCACAGGACTGAAAAGTAATGAATGTAACAGCCATGTCTCTGTCACTAATAAACACAGTCATGGGGGGTACTGGTAACGCTAGAATTCACTCGAAAGGCACCCTGGGAAATATGCCATGGGAAATATGCAATTAAGGCTTAAAACTACAGCAGGGCTATTCAATATTGTATGGTTAGATTTTGTATGGTTATTCAAAGAACCATCTTCAAAGAACCATCCCATTTATGGTTCTTCAGAAATCCTAAAATGGTTCCCCTATAGCATCGCTCTCAAGAACCTTATTTGGTTCCAACTTGCACCTTTATTTTAAAGAGTGCATGGTTGGACTGTAATTGGTCAAATGGATTGTCCTGATTTGATAAGCACCCTTGCCTTTTTCTAAGGCTCAGCTCTGTGGCCAGTCGGTGGGCCTAGGTTACGGCCTATCTCCCTGACACCAACACCTCTGCCACGTTTAGCATGATCCAATATATATGTCATCATTACATTTTTTTTAAAGCAGGATGTTTTGCAGTTTGTGGTTATGTATTTTACTTTGTGTCATAAATATAGAAAAGGGGGGCATTTATCTTTCTCCAATCAATTCTCTATTCGGGTCATTAATTTTGTTTTCAAAAATAATTTTATGAAAAAGTTCCCTCACCTGTCTAATGTCCATATTTTCCACCCATGGGTGTGTGTTGGTTGCTGTACGTTGATTTTGTTTGTGTGTGTCTGTTTGTTTGTTTTTTTAATGTGCACAGGAGTGTTGGACATCAGGAGGGTTGGTGACCGGAGGTGACTATCAGAGTAGTCTAGCAACCATAGAACTAAACAGTAGACTGCATCCGATACACCATTCAGTCTAGCCGAGCCTTCTCACTCTGCTCAACAGAACCTGCCGTGATGTCGACACTATACACGTAGACATAACTGTACTTTACTCTGGTAAACGCATGTGGTGTACCACAGAGGCACTAGCTCTCTACTGTAGTTCTACTGTAGTTCCACTCTACCCTGTCATGGTTACGGACTAATATAGTGCTCTTAGCACTGTACTGTCTTACTGTCTTGTAGCATAACAGTACAGCGTGGAATAGTCTAGTTGTTCTATTAGATCAGTAGAGACTAATACTATAGAGGTCTCTAATTCCTGTACTATAGTCTCTATAGTCGCATCTTATTTGTATGGTGTAGTTACTCTTTATCCAATCTGAACAAACGACTATATTGTCAATAGGAAATATATGAATTCAATGGTTTGGCTTTTGTTATTTATTATCGTTATATTAATTTAGTATTATCGTCTTCCTGAAAATGTCCAATATTTCAGTCTCACTGTTAATGATAGCTTAGCTCCCACGTTTACTGAAGAACTGTGTGGAAGAATGGCGATAAACACACTGAAATGTTGGCTTTTAAATAGCTCACAAAATCATCATAATGTCTTAGCGGGAGAAAAAAGCAAACAAAATGAGGCTGATGTGCTGTCAGTGTGTGAGGTTGACGGCTCTCTCCTCTGTCTACGTCAGTCCATTCTCCCTCCTCCTCGTCTACCTCGTCTTCCTCTTGTTCTGTGCTGTCCCTCCCTTTCTTTCACCTACTGTGTCTCTTTCGCTGTCCTTCCTTTTTTTTGTAGAGGTGAGATGTGTCTGTGATTGTAGTGCCTTTGTGAGATTCCAGGAGGTCACATGTTGGTGACGAGAGGAGGTGAGGGCTGTGGAAGGCAGGCAGGCATGCCGGAAAACATTCCCACTCGTTCCACCTGCACACCTATAAACCACCACTTCAGGGGTTGGAAAAGTATTCATAGAACTGAGAGCAACCCTGGCTAGGCCAATGGGGTTATGGTTACAATGAAGTTAAAACGAGAGCTTCTTAGTTCCAAATCTAGCAGCAGATTCTTTCAGAGAGAAAGTAAATGTTATACTCATGAATGTTTTTCACCTTCTATGCCCCCCACGTTGTGAAAACAACAATCCCTCGGGTCTATCCTCTAGTTGTCTTTTACCTCTAGCTTTCATAATGACCTAATGTACTGGTGCAGCATTGTAACCCATCCATGTTAATAAGGAACCCTTACAGGAATAGGCAAGGAGCGGCACCAAGGAGACCACAACCATGGACTTGGTTCACATTTACCTGATTTCATGGGCTCTGTATTGAGCTGCGTGTCTAAACTGGCCTTTCTCCTCTTTAACTCCCTCCTCTAGATTGATCCGAAAGTTGCATTCCCTCGTAGAGCCCAGCCCAAGGTGAGTGAGCCAGTCTAGTCATGGTTCGTCAGGGCTTAGTCCTGTGAGTTCAGTGTGAATGGCATCGCTGGGAGGGAGCAGGTTAGCCTATGCTTGCCATGTTAAGCTTTTCACATTCTGGCCTAATGCCTTGTCAAGAGATGAACATGACGGCTACTGTGACATCAATGTGATCTGTACACTCTTGTGTGATCAAGTGGCTTTTATTAACACCTTATACAGCACAATAATGTACATTAGTATATTCATAAGAGCGTGTAAACCTGCAAGTTCACCGGCAGTAATGCAGGTGGTGGTAGCAGTAGTAATTTCCTACATAAGCAGTACTATGTTAATAATGTACTGTTGGTCATGATGACATAAATATCAACAAAGTCTAAAAACATTTTGTGTTAATACTTGGGCAGAATTATTTCATCGGATTTTATTTTTCATGCAAGGGGGTCTTTTAGGAGCTCTTTTAGGAGCTTTGGGGTAAATTGGAAGCTTTGCCTGCTGGTGGTTTTGCCATTGGCATCTGAATTTATCATAGAGATGGACAATACCAGGCTACCCATCTACAGCCACCGTTAAAGGATCATCTTAATCCATGGTGTTATCACAGTTATTCTCGACCCATTCATAAACGGACCCATTTCTCCTTGCAGTTAGTGACTCGGACCAAGAAGATTTTTGTTGGAGGTCTGTCCGTGAACACGACCATTGAGGATGTCAAGGCGTATTTCGAGCAGTTCGGAAAGGTAAGGCGCATGGGAGCTGGTATATAGCTATTGAAATGTGAGGTAGAAGGTAAACGTGTGTGGATCTGTGTCTCAGACTGTGTTGAGGGAGTGGAGATGAGTGTGATGTTGCATCATCCTCCATGCCACTGTTTTCTTCAACCCGTCTCACATTTTTGTTGTTTAGATGAAACTGATTGCTGAGGTAAGGGTAAAAATGAAGGGCAATTGAAGAGTTGTTTTGGAAGGGAGGAGAGTTACTTGTGGGAGGTGTGGAGGAGAAGGATAGAGCGGGTAGAACGGAGGTATGGAGCATTAGGCTTTAGTTAGGGAAAAGAGGGAGAAAAAAAGTTTTGGAGTGAGTGTGGTGATGGTAGGGAAGGGGGAGGGATTATCAGAATTTGAATTAATCTCATGTAACAGCTGCTCCTACCCCCAACCCCCTCCTGGCCCGTTACCGTGGTGACCCGGCTTGCCCATTGTCCCCAAGTAATTCAGCGGGCAAGGGGTTTTGTGTTGAGGGTGGGGAGGGGCGGGGGGTTGGAGAGTGTCAACCCAGGAGTTTTGTAACAATAACACTGGTTGACCAACGGTCAAACCGACCCAAACCAGCATACGTGTCACTTCCAGTCTGTCTTCAGTTCTTCAAACTTATGCTTTTGATTTGATTTGAATATCCGTATTGTACTCAGTTTTGACGCTTCCCACCATAGATTCCAAGGGCTTTGAAATGCAGAGCAGAGATAATAAATGAAGAGGTAACAAAGGCAGAAGGGAGAACGGGTGCAAGGACTATTATGTCTTTGAACAAAGCTAGGCAAATATTTTGCTAGTTTGTACAGGAGTTCAATATTTACAAGGAGGTGCACTCTTACTCCTCTGTTGAATCTTCAAACTTTTCTTACTTTTTGTTGACACTAACTATTTTAAACAGACAACTTGAAATAGTGGTCGCAAGTAACCTATGCAAGCAAGTAAGGTGCAAATTCAGTAGTAAATCAGATAAACCAATGAGCCTGCATACTAACTAGATTAGCTTTCAACCCCAATAAAAGGCTGAGGCAAAGCTCATTTATGTAGTTTACCATTAGCCATTGTGATTATGTAATATTAAATTCAGTCTTCATAATTTAAATTATACTTCCTGTATCTATCACATACTACTGTAAGTGGCACATTTTATTTTATTTTACCTTTATTTAACTAGGCAAGTCAGTTAAGAACAAATTCTTATTTTCAATGACGGCCTTCTTATCTTCAATGATGGCCACTTCTACATGAAGAGCTTCACTCCCAATCATAAAATTGCATTAATGGAATGAGATGGAGAGAGAGATGGCTAGATGGAGAAATGTCAACTCTAGCCACCCATGGAAGTTTCTGATTCGACTGCCTCACTGGACCTTTTGTCTTCTGCTCTGGACAAGGGGGCGGAGAGAATGACTGGGAGGATGAGCTGTGGAAGAAAGGGGAAGAGGGGAATATTGTCCAGTGCACCGTTAAAATGTCCCGTGTTTGAAATATATAGCTTTGAAGGACAGTTATTGACATACTAAGAAACATTTAGTTAAATGAGGACATTGATGTGTTAACTTGTGTACATTTTAATTGCACTGGGTACTTGTGGGGATGATGTGAAAAACATACCTGAAGTGTCAGGACAGTTTTATCATCCTGCTGATTGTAGAGTTCAGCATATAATTCGCCTTCTAATTCAGTATATACAGTTTGGTTAAAGTTTGGTGCTCTAAACTGTGGAGCAACCTTGTCTGTTGTTCCTCCATTGCTGTGTCATGGTGCTTGGACTGTGAAGAGGCAGGCCTGGTTAGGGAGACAGGAGGGGTGATAGGGAAATGTCAGAGTGGAAAGAGTCAGTGATTTGAGAGAGCTAAGACTGACAGGTCTTCTTTCACCCTGGCTGGAGGCCCTCCTCCCTCACCCTTGACCTTTCTTCGTGCAAGCTACCCAAGGGTGGACCCAAGCACGAACACACACACACACACACTGACACACGCCCATTGACTAACACAATGTGTCAGCTCTGCGTGGAACCGTATAGGCGTGTGAATAAATGGTTCTGGCAAATAGGTGGTGGAGCCATGTGCACCTGCCTTTGGCTTTATTGTAAACTGAAAGGCAGTAGATATTGAATGTGCAAAGCACACATTTTGCTTTACTAAAATATTAGTTAGCAATTAATTCAGGAGTTAATTTGAATGATATTAGGTGTTTGACAGTTGCTTTTTTTAAATTCGATTTTGTATTGAAATGTATTGGTCTGTGTTCAGCTGAAGATGAATCCTGGGCCTCTACTGTGAAGGAGGGAGGTATAGAGGGAGAGGAAGAGAGGGCACTAGGAGAATAGGAGTTATGGCTGGCTGTGCCAACAGACAAAGCCTCCACACCTCTTTGTTCTCTTGCACCCATTCTTTGTCGCTCTCTGTTCTCCTCCCTCCCAATTTAGTCCCACATTTTCTGTCTCCACCTCTATCTCACGATAGTTTCTTTCACCTCTCTTTCTCTCACACACACACCCATCTCTACCTCACCATGGTCTGTACCTGTATTCTCTCCCCAGTCCCTCTTCCCCACATCCAACATTATACATGCCCACATTTCTTTCTTACTTATTGTACCTTCTGTCTATCTATATCTCTCACTCTTCCTCTTTCTCTGTCTATCTGTCTGTATCTCTCTCTCAAACTCTCACACATTCTCTTTCTCTTAACAAATAATGCTTGATGCCAGATAAAGATTTTTAAGATAACTTTTTGCACAGTTGCCATGGGAATGGTAAACTTTGGAAAGTAGGGGGAGCGAGGGTGGATTATGTCCTCTTTTTCAGAGAGAGATTCCAATTATGCAGTTCAGAGGCAAGATATCTAACTAAGAGAAACAGGGAATTGATTTTGTGTTTGTGAATCAAACCTTTTCTAGCGGCCATCTTGTGCCCATGCATCACTAATGTCCCCTCTTAAGATGTTTATTCTGTTTTCTTCTCCTCCTCTACTGTGCTCCCCTCCCTCCTTTGAAACCTGTCCCCCTCCTCCACCCCTCCTCTCTCTGCCCCTTTTGTCCATCTGTTGCTGAGCCTCCCTGGAGAACTTGAGAAGGGGTGAGGTCAGACAATATGGCGCGTGCGTACATTGTGTGAGGTGATGTGTGTAAAACTCTGTGTCCTCTAGGTTGATGATGCCATGCTCATGTTTGACAAGACCACCAACAGACACAGAGGTGAGACTGAGAAACCCTCTCTCTGTCCAGTCCCCCAGTACTCTAAGCCTTACATCTCTGTATCCTCAATAGTTTTTCACATTTAAGTCATTTAGCAGAAGCTCTTATCCAGAGCGACTTGCAGTTAGTGGGTTCATCTTAAGGTAGCTAGATAAGACAACCACATATCACAATCGTAGTAAGTAATACTTTTCCTGAATAAAGCAACTATCAGCTATCTCCTCCTCATAGGCTGAACAGGAGGAACGGAGTAGGGGGAGAGGAACAAGTCTAGGCTAATTAGTCAGTCTGTTAATCGAGGATCAGGATAAAGCCTCCTAAAGCGCCTTCTACCCACCCTGGGACTGATCGATTATGACAGCCCACCAGCTTTACTCTGCTGAGGGAGGGAGGGAGGCTCGCTGACCTGGCCAGCAGGGAGGGGAGGGAGGAGGGGATGAGCCAGGAACAGCACCCCAGAGGGGGGGAGGGTGCGAACGTACTAAACGGCTACTACAGTACCTAATACAGAAGGTGGTTAGCAGTCGTGCATTAGCTCCACACACTAACCCCCAGAGACAGCAGAATGGATTTCCCCAAACTTGGGTTTGAGATGTTCAATAATGGGCTTTAATCAATGGTGTTGCCAAGCTCTTCATGAGCTGACCCTCCTCACATACATTATTTGTATTTGTCCACTCCAGGGTTTGGCTTTGTCACGTTTGAGAATGAGGATGTGGTGGAGAAAGTGTGTGAGATGCACTTCCATGAGATAAACAGCAAAATGGTGAGCTAAGAAGTCTTTAAATAAATCCTTTGTTATTCAATACACAATGTAACTGTTAGTTGTAATTGTTGACTGTTTTGTTCCCCCTCGTGTGTATTCATGACAGGTGGAGTGTAAGAAGGCTCAGCCCAAGGAAGTGATGTCACCCACGGGCTCGGCCAGGGGGCGCACTCGGGTGATGCCCTACGGCATGGATGCCTTCATGCTGGGCATCGGCATGCTGGGTAAACTCATAGTGACGAGGATGACGACAGTAATGTCGACGAAGATGTGGCCCCTCATCCTGTTACCCAAAACCATCACACATCCTCTCATAATATCATATTTTATATTATGAAGAGATGATTTACCACAGAAGTTACTACCGCTAGTGGACAGATGGCATACTCTTCATAACATCATCTCCCCTTAATAAGATATTTTCATATTTGCACCTGCCAAGTCTATTAAAACATGTGGTACCAAATTTGTTTGAGGTACCCTGGAATTGATGCACTCTATGATCTTAGGAAAAATTTATGCATGTATGTATGTAATATTGCTATTGATGATATATAATTTAGTGGTTAAAGCATGCCTCTGAAGATGGGGAAATGACACTATCATGTACTGTTCAGTCTGAGAACTGCAATATTCCCAATGACGTTGGCAGGACAAGAGGGAATTCTAGGCAAGGGTACAGCTGTTAAGTTAGATCAACTTTAAACTGAGCATACGTACACAACATACACTGTTGGCTGATCTAGAATAAAGAATGTTATTGAGTGCATTGTTTTTGTGAACCTGTTGTTACATTGACAGTATCCTCTTTCACAGGCAGGGGGCAGCACTGTTTCACTCAAACACAGACCCATGACTGTCCTTTCACCATAGGTTACCCAGGGTTTCAGACAGCTACGTATACTAGTCGAAGTTACACTGGCATCACCCCTGGATATACCTATCAATTCCCTGGTAAGAACCTACTCCTCCACACATTCATACTCCCTCCCTGGCCATTTCGTGAGGTTCCTGGACGGTCACAGAGTAGTAGAAGAGTCCAATCATTTAATGATGGTTGTGTGATCCTATTCATCTTCACTTGGTGTGTGTCTAGACTCGTCATAGTGTGTATAGCTCCCACAACACAGACAAACTCTTTAACCAACACAGCCTCCATGGAAGCTCATAAAGCACTCTGAGTGTCATTTGCTGCTTATAAATATCAGGGAGTGGATTACATGTGCTTTGTGTGTGATTGTATGTGTTCGTAAGAAAAAGAGTGGGTATGTTTGTGGGGGGGCAGTATATTCTTATTCCATCCTCACGTATTCGGCTTGAACCACCAGTTAAGCTGAATCTTTCTTCTATGTAAATCTGCCACTTCCCATTCGCTCTTCATTTCTTCCTCTTACGCCATCTCATTGATGTGTTCCCTTGGTGTCACCCTAGTTGTATGTTCCCTGCCAGTGTGTGTGTGTGTGTGTGCGTATGGATGGGTGTGTCCCTTACCTCGCCTGTGTTGTTTCAACAGCACTCTCTGATGTTTCTGTTCTAGAATTCCATTTAGAGAGGACCCCCCTTCTGACATCACCACATCCCCCTGAGCTCACAGGTCAGTCCCTCCTCTGGCCTTTACGAGCAGCATGCCGTCCGTCTGCTACTCACCCCTTTACTGTGCTACACACCAGTTATTACACAGTGACACCAGTTACTACACTAATTACACACCAGAGTCGTGGGTAATGTAGCCCCATATGTTAGAGGTGGACATGATGTCAAGGATAATGGTCAAAATCATGTTCTGACTGACCTTTAGAGAGGTCAACGCTGTTTGTAGCCCGAGCTGGATTTGAAACCTGCTGTACCTCCTCTACCCTATCAGCCATTCCTCTGTCGGCATACGGACCAATGGCAGTGGCGGCAGCAGTAGCAAGAGGTATGTATGAGGGGTTGAGAAATGTTTGCCAATTTGATGTACAGTATTTCTCCTGTGTAACTAATTATGTGTCTGTCTACTTATTTGCATCTGTATGTTATTTTAGGCTCCGCCCCCTCTCGCTCTGGGGGGTTCGGCAGCCCTGGGCCAATGGCAGACTTATATGCAGCAGCCAATCAGGAGTCTGCTGTCAGCAGTTACCTCAGCGCTGCAAGCCCCTCCCCAAACACTGGGTTCGGCCATAGTCTGGGGGTAAGACACAGCCCTTATCACGTAGGTATTTTAGACCCTATTCATGTTTGGAAATGCAAAATGTGTCTGCATACTATCTGTTCAGTTTGTCATAGGAAGACTATCGATGCGACAGAGCAGTGCTCCTAAGATGTTGATCTTGGCACATGTTCATAGATCCATCTTGCAATACTGCCCAATCCTGTGTTATGACCGTATACATTCAAGGGGTCTGTTATGAGCATAGAATTGTCTGTCAATGTGTGACTGTCAAGTCAAAGGAACAAGTAATGTTGCTCTTGGGTAATATACTGTCCATTTTGACAGATTTTGCTTGCACATTTGGTGAGGGTTGTATTATTGAATGTGATATGATGTTGGGGATGTTGAGAGTGTTGGGGATGTTGAGTGTTGGTGGTTGTGTTCTAATGACTGGGTGCTCCCTCTAATCTCTCCTGTGTCTGACTGCTCCCTACAGGGTCCTCTGATTGCTACGGCCTTCACTAATGGCTACCACTGAGAGAGTGAGTCTGCTACTATACCCACCCACAGCATCACATACTCAGAAGAGTCATGTTCCATTCAAATAAATCACTCTAATTTACTGTACATTTATTGTAGCAATATAATGTTGCCTATAGACACATGAAAATGGTCTCAATTTCTCTGCAGAGCTGTGAACTGAGAGATGGAAAGCTTTGAACTGGTCTGACACTCCTCTCTGGCTGTGTGACCCTGCAGGTGCAGTGGGAGCACTGACCCTTGACCCCTGATGTCCACGCCCCTCCTCCCACTGAGGATCTCTTTTCTTCTGACTTCCTGTGTTCGTTCTTAACATCCCCTCCTGTCTAACATGTTACTGTAGTTAGCAGAAAGGAACAACAACCTTTTAAAAAATATATTTCTGCTTGTATTAGAAAAACATGCAGATAATTCTAGCTCCTTTTTAAAATGTTATTTCATTTGACTCTTTTGTGGAAATTGTCATGTTCTCGTATGTCTTAATTATTTTTTATATTTTTTTTCCATTTGATTCTTTTGTCAGAAGGTGTTTTTATTGAGTGGCAGTGAGGGAGAAAAAGTGATCTCCAGGTACGGAATATGTGAAGGACTGGAGCAAGTATTTGTACTGAATAAATGTATATTTATCTTTCAGTACCTACAGAACATTGCTGATAATACCTTTTTTTTTTTGTATGTGAAAAATGTATATCTTGGTATGTTTTTAACAAACATTTGTTATACTAATAATGATAAAAGTAACAAAATTGATAGTCATGAGCCTATTTCCAGTCAGATTTGAACTGCGTGATATCTGTTTTTTTGTAAAATATTGTAAATATAACTGCCTTTTGGATTCTGCAAAAAAATGAGGGGTATTGGGAAGGCAGTGATGGTATTTGTTTTCAGCAGATGTTTTTTAACTTTCATTCATACTGTTCGGCGTTGGCCACTCAGACTCATACATATCATAGTATCATAGTGTATTTGTGTAATTCCTAATCTTTAGCTGTCTGAGTTGTGAGACTGGTCCAGGTATGGTCCAGGTTGCTCCTATACTGTGAATTCACGCAGGAACCACTGTTATCAGCACCGGGAGTGAGAAAGCTTGTGGGGATATTCCTCTTTTGAGTAGAGGCCTAAAACTGTTTCTTTCATCCTTACTTGGAACTTATTTTATTGTTGTTTTTAGAATGATCATTTTGAATATGTGGTGGTTGTAAAGGAAAATGAAGGACAAACATGCAGGAACCAGTCGTAAAAACAGTTTCACAGTGGTACGATTTCACGGCTAGATTCTTTCGCAGATTGTGTTGTGTGACTGCGCGTTTGTGTGTGTGTGTGCATTGTATGGCTATGCGGTCACACTGGAATTAGGTGTGAAATGTATTGGCAGGGAATGGATACATTGGTGGCAAATGTGAATTTATCATCTTCATTTTGGTTTGTTAATGAACGTCCTTGTCTCTGCCGATGTGTGGAGAGGATTCGTTCATTTGTTTCAGTGCTAAATTAACACTCAGAGGTGGTCCTGAGGCTCTTCCATGATGAGATTGTATGTATTTCTCCTCAACCCCCCTTCTCCACACTGACCGATACGCTGTACATCTACTGGATGAGATAGACTGGAGCCATGAAACTCATGAGAAGCTATATACTTTTAAAAAAATGTAACCTTTTTGCAATGGGAGGTTAGATAAGGTGTTTTACTTTTGTGGTTAGTTTAAGAACAAGAGGCACTGTCAATTTCTATCACCAAGTTGTAGATGTTGATATTTTTCTAAGCCTGCTGATGGATTGCCATGGTGTTGCAGCCTTTGGACTCTGTGTTTACTCTGAAAGGTTCTTGTCAACACTGTAACCCTCTTAAACATTTTTACAATTCCTAATAAATTATTTTTAAACATTCTACTAATGCTTTAAGTTGTAACGGTCTTTCCAAACATGGTTTTCATGAAAAGGTTTAGAAACAGTACAAGATGAAGAGGGGGTGGTAATGGATTGATTTTCAAGCTTGACATGACTAGTATACTGTACTGTCTGTCAGATAAAGGGATTGCAGTCTCTCCCACTGACAGATTTACCATTACGCAGAAGAGGCAATTGCCTCAGGCCTCACGAGCTGGGCATAAAAAATATGAAAATAATTTATTATCTTGACCCCCCCCCCCCCCCAATGCTCTGCTCGATGCATAACAAATTCCCATCAAAATCTGTCTGTTCAAACTAGAGATGTCTCAATCCCTTGCATCCGCTGATGATCTACAGCGGGGTTTGTCAGACCAGGACACATCTCGACAATCTGTCTTCTCATGAAAATGTCTGTAGTGTCCGAACGGTCTAGTCTACAAATTACTTTGACCCATCTATGGAAAGATGAAACTCTCACACATGATGGTGTAACCCGGTACCAGGCCGAAACATGAATGTCAATATACACAGGTAATTCCACAAAAAATTCGTAGCATTTTTTCCCCCTGAGCTTTCTTACATCTCTCAGATAGACAGACACTTAAAAAATGTTTTATCCAATGCATTTCTATGGGCTAATAGCAGTAAGGCCGAATTCAGTGTTTCATTAAAAAAATGGTATGACCATCATAAAGCAATAGCATATGTTAGCTTAGTTGTAGTTTCAAGTTGCCATACATCCAAAATCACGTCACTGTCACGTCTCCCTTGGAGGTCTGGATAATTTTTGATTGCAAAAATTGTTTGAATGGTCTGCTGGCTCCCAGCGGCAAGATCTTGATTGGATGTTACATTTCAATAACCCTCCCCACACATGCCCATTGGTGCAGCGTGTTATGTTCATCACTGTTTTCAGACTGGAAAGGACACATTTTACAGAGAGTTGTTCCATATGCCCATTTGCAACATTGCAGTAAACCTGGAGGAAAAACATAATTCTGTTTTGTCAGAAGTGTGCTCTATACACACACATATTTTGATGGGGTTTTAAAATCGACGATTTTCCAGCAATCCTCAACGTAGACTTGCACCTACGACACTAATCTAGTGAGCATTATTGGAGCTCCGTCCAAGCAAGGCATTTGATTGGTTTGACGCGTAGCGAGGCGTCACTGATTTGCACCGGGTCTCCACCCCTATTTACCTATTTTTCTGCCATGAACTTCCCCAGGCTTACCCGTATTAGGGAAACCTGGTTCTCGACGAGGCTCGCTTAGTAGAAACGCAGACCAACCCGTACCCAAACTTACACTCTTGGGGATACAATACACATTTCTTCAGTAAAAAGACAGGTGTTGCTGATAATACTGTCATCATCGAGGCAGAGGACATGTATGTGAAGCCCATGTATCTGATGCTGTGGCAAAATAGAGTATGGCATGTTATACTCTTTTTGGCCAGACAGCATCAGATACATTGGCTACATATAGTAAGACAGAGGGGCGCTGTTTCGCACGCTCGGATGCTTTCTCTGGTGAGATAGTCCATTGTTGATTTAGTCCCAACATGTTTTGCATGTCAGCAATCAAGTTTTCAAGATATATTACTTTCAAAATACAGTTATATGTATATTATATGTGACCAGAGTAGTCATTCATAGGTGATTTAATTTTAAGTGAGTCTTCTGAGACATTTACAATGGGCAGAGGCCAACTAACATCATGATCCATAACATGACTAGAATCTCCCAACCACCATGAGCAGTTTTCACTCCTATCCCTGTGTAAAAATGGCTCAATTTTTTCCTGCTCTCTTTTTTCCCTTTTCTCTATGTGGCTGATTCAGACTTAGGAATTTAGGCTTTTCCTACGCATACCTTTCCGACACACTTCTCAGTATTTGGTATTCAGTCAAGTTCAGTTGCTTAACAGGCTCTGGAGTGTGGCTACCTTGCATGTGTTGAATACATTCCATTCAACCCCTGAAAACCCTCCCACTTGCTGGCCAACACATTTTCCATCCCTTTAAATACGGTGTACATTTTAGTTTGAATTTTGTCGACAGGCTCACTAGAATATATCGAGAGAACGCGTTCAGAATATTAGGGATCAATGAAAGAAAGCCATCTAAATAAATAGATATTTGTCTCCGTTTCAGCACCAATTGGTCTTGTAGATTATTTAGGTTTAGGAAAGTATTTATGAATCATAAAAAACAGGTTTGGAGAGCCTTTATGCATGAAAGAAAGTAAACAGTGGTTTGATTTACTCCTGAAAATTGCCACATTCAGTTATTTTAACTCATGGTCATGTTGGAAGATTAGTGTACATAGAATTACAATAGGGAGAATAGTGTACAACAGTAGGCTGTACCCTCGTCTAATGCCTGCACTAACCATGACACTGTGTGATGACACGGCCAGGTATTGCACCATGCGTCAAGTTCAAGCTGTTAAGAATTGGTCTGCACTCGGCTCCATAATGATTTAATTAGCCTACATGTCTTTTTTAAAACATGATCAACTGTTACTAATGATCCTCAGCAACAACCACACAGCCGTGATGGCGTTTACAGAGGAGGAAAAGGAAGGTAAAGGAAGCAGTGTAATTAAATGGACTGTATGTTATATCAACTAAAGGGAACGAACAGTAAATTGGCAGTTGAATATGTGTTATTATTAGGCCTACTGATGGTCGATACTGATAATGGATAATATTTAACGTAATAGGAAAGAGAGAATGACGGGTTAGCCTATAATTAAAGGAGCTATATGTAATATTGTTTGGGCCAGCGAATCTCTTGTCAAATTGACTGGGGGCGCTAACGGTTTGTGCCACATTCGGTTAGTGTCTTTTGTTGACCAATAAGAAGGCTGCACCATTAGAATGGGGGTGGGTCCGATACATATTAAAGTTTCTGAAATTACAATGCAAAAAGATTACATGTAGCTCCTTTAAGACATTCGAGTGCCATCCCTGCAAATGAAAAGACCATACAATTTCAATTCTGCATAATGGCACAGCATTCATAAACTTTACTGTTGGAAAGTTGATATGTTGATATGCTTCAGTTTGTTGCCATATGACATTTGTCTTCAGCGATTATAAGGTCAAATAGATCTAAAACAATTGTAATTTATATTTACAATTCCCTTATCCAATTGGTTTACTCATTTACATAGCTCTTATCAAGTTGTAAATTACAGTGCATGAAGAAGAGAAGGGTGTTTTTTCTATCTGAAAAAATAAAGTAGATGCTGTTTCCACTTGGAAGTGGTTGGTTTGCTAGACCTGGTTTCCATGGTTTCCTCACGTGTTAAGGTGTTGGAATATAGTGTATCTGCAGACACACCTCTGCCACGCCTTCATTTATATATTCGATCTCCACCCCAAAAGAATAGCGGGTGAAAAACATGCAATTCTCATGCTTAAGTTCAAGGTTAGAATACGTATAGAGAAGTGCATAAAAAGGGAATTACATTCAATTTACACACGCTTGCAGGTAGCCTAGCAGAGAGTTGAGTCAATAACCTGAAAGGTTTGAATCCCGAGCCAGCAAGGTGGAGAAATAGGCCATTAGTCCCTTGAGCAAGGCAGTTAACCCCAGTTCCTCCCTATCATCTTCCTCTCGCAGTCCTCCTCTCTCAAAAGGATAGTATTCACCCCTGAAAGTAATTAGGTCATCTCTCATCTCTGGCTGGAGCCCCCAGTCTGTGTCCTTCTTCCCACGCCTAAGGCAGCCTTAAGACACTCTTCCCCAGGTTGTTACTTTTCCCATACATTGGCTTACTTTTTGACCTGGGTCTTCTACCTCATTTCTGTCCATCTCTGACTGACCAGTGTGACCTGTTTAGCTGGTTCGATGTCTCCAGGAACGCCCCGGTCAACGGAGGTGAAGACCAAGCGACCACTGGACGAGAGTGCTGACCACTTGGGGGGCAGGGAGGCACAAGAGATCTCCCCTCTGAAGAACAATATCTACCTTACCATCCTCACCTGTCAACATCAAGGCTTTGACCTTCTCTGTACTGGTGTGTCGAAACAAATGCCTCAGGCATTAAAACAAGGACTCTACAAGGTGTCAAAAACGTTCCACAGGGATGCTGGCCCATGTTGACACCAATGCTTCCAACAGTTGTCAAGGTGGCTGTTAGAGGATCTCTACGCCGATTCATCAGACCAGGCAATGTTTTCCCAATTCTCCAGTGTCCAGTGTTTTTGGTCCTTAGTCCACTGCAACTGCAGTTTCTTGTTTTCTGCTGAAAGAAGTGGAACTCTGTAAGGTCGTCAGCTGCCATACCCCATACGTGACACAGTACAATGAGGTGTGTGTGAGGTGTGTATTCTTCTTATGTCTTTGGGCACCAATGTTGTACTGGACTGTCAGTTGACTAAATGTATCCCGACTGTTGCGCTCCACAATTTGTGTCAGCTTCCTTTGTCCTCTTTCATCAATGACCCATTTTCAACCACTGGCCTGCCGTTGGCTGGATGTCCTTTGGGTGGTGGACCATTCTTTATAAACAAATGAAACAGTAAAGCGTGAGAAACCCACTACTACCATACCCCGTTAAAAGGCACTTTTCTTGCCCATTCACTCTCTGAATAGTACACAATCCATGTCTCAAGGCTTCAAAATCCTTCTCTAGCCTGTCTACACCCCCTCATCTACGCTGATTGAAGTGGATTCAACAGGTGACATCTATAAGGGATCATAGCTTTCACCTGGATTCACCTGGTCATGGAAAGAGCAGGTGTTCTTAATGTTTTGTACACTCAGTGAATATCCCTAATTTACTAAATGTCCATGATTTTGTCAGTTACCTGTATGTAGGGTTGTTAATATGACAACTAGTTGATTCACAAATGTATAGCTGATGCACTGAGAGCTTGCATAAAACTAATGGACTTTAAATGTGGCTTTCTCCTGTTGTTGTTTGATTTTGACATTCTACCTGCTTGACCAATAAGGCTCTGGATTTTAATCTCTCTCTATCTCTTGGACAGACAGACACACACATTTATTAATACACCATGAGGGCCTCTGCAAGCCACCAGTGATTTTTCACAGGTTGGGTTCAACCTGTCACTGATGGGCGAGATGTTTTTTTGTCTGACTGCCTTCCCTACTCCCCCACCATTCCCACTTATTCTTCACACCCATTGCAATCTGGCAGGTCTGAAGGATCCTGTATTCTGATATGTAATCGAATCAACATTAAAAGGCTAAAAATAGAGGAGACGTTCCCCTGGTCTGGCACTCAGGTGGAACCTTAATGATGGTTTCAACATCACTGATTATGTTGATGATACGATGGGGGTGTTGATGACAATGTTGATGATGGTGAAGATGAGAAAAATAGAACCTTATGATGATCATTGCTTTGCTCTTATTTCATTCCACACATTCATATTTTAAGTAATTTCAGTAAAGAATGTAAAGGATTCAACATTTTGCAGTGTACAAGAAACTGAATCAATGCAAAAACGTGTTTTCCCATCTCTGATTGTCAAAACCTTGAGCTGCAGCTCCTGCTAAGACTGCTGTTCAAGGGCCTCCTGGGTGGCGCAGTGGTTAAGAGCGCTGTACTGCAGTGCCAGCTGTGCCATCAGAGTCCCTGGGTTCGCGCCCAGGCTCTGCCGTAACCGGCCGCGACCGAGAGGTCCGTGGGGCGACGCACAATTGGCCTAGCGTCGTCCGGGTTAGGGAGGGCTTGGTCGGTAGGGATGTCCTTGTCTCATCGAGCACCAGTGACTCCTGTGGCGGGCCGGGCGCAGTGAGCGCTAACCAAGGTTGCCAGGTGCACGGTGTACCCTCCGACACATTGGATGCGCGCCACAAGAAGCAGTACGGCTGGTTGGGTTGTGTATCGGAGGACGCATGCCTTTCCCTTCGTCTCTCCCAAGCCCGTACGGGAGTTGTAGCGATGAGACAAGATAGTAGCTACTACAACAATTGGATACCACGAAATTGGGGAGAAAAAAGGGGTAACATTTTTAAAGAAAATAAAAAAAGACTGCTGTTCACACCCATCTGTGTTTATCTTAGTGTGTAAATTGTTTGGAGCCTCTGCGGATAGCTATGACTGGTTTCCCAGAGTATACTGATACTGTGTTGTGAGACAGTGAAACTGGATAGCCGTGTGAAAGCATGAGAGAAATAAGTCAAACTCCAATGGGTGAGCTGAGACACCGTAGGTTATCTTCCTCAGGTGTCATATGTGCAGACAGACACATGATATTAGCATTTTTAAAAGTTGGTTGATAAGTACCAAGAATGTTTTATCAGTGTAAACCCCACTTGCACATCATTTCCATATTTATTTATTTAGGCTATCAAAAACGTGATTATTGTACACTATCAAAAACTTCACTACGTCAAGGGAAATGTTGTATTATTTCTAGTATTATTTCTAACAAAGATATCTAAATATATTTCAGGATGTTGTGCATCCCTGGAAATAATCTGAATTAATGTAAACATAACCTTTTTGAAAACAAAGCTTTTCCCCAAAAAGTGGTCTCTTGGCACAACTTACTCCAGTTATGTTGGGCATAGGGACAGGGTAAGTTGAGCTGCCTTGGAGTAAGTGGGTGATGGTGCTGGTGCTGGTAGGTCAAAGTTGAATTCATGGAATGGGGGTGTGGTATATTGTACATATTAAATGTGCCTACATTCAGAGCTCTCTGTTCAATATAACTTACCCTTACATTTCTTGAACAGTTTTCTGTGGCAGGGATGTTGTTTCAATGGTTCTATGCATTTGAGGCTACTAAGCTCATGAAACTAGTCCACGAGATTCTAGATATGTTTAGCAAGTTTGATGGAGTTAAACAGGAAATGAGGACGCTTGTGGATAAGGTCTGCAGTCTCCAGCCAAGCAGAGCAGACCTGCATCAGTAGTCAAGACTCCAGGCCACCCTCCAAAAGAGGCTACACCTTCGCCGTGTCCCAGAGAGCTAAGTTATCACCCTGATGGGGACTATCGCCAACCTCCTCACCAGGCCAGTGCCACACCTTCACAGCGCTACGTTGGTGCAGTGAACCGACAGTCTTTTCCTCCTAGGGCTCACCCTAATGCAGCAGCCTATGAGCCACGAAGAGCTGCCAGCCAAAGGCAACCCACCAGGTCGCCAATCAGGTCAGGTTCCATGGATACCTAGGCCAGACCCTCAACACCATCCACATCCCCCTAGAGGAATGACCGCCGCAGCAGCATCGCAGACCTACAGAGGCCCTAGGCCAACCATCCCTAACTTCAACAGCCTTAAGATCGTACTAGGGAACCTCCTGCCAGTTGACGGGAATGAGCTCTTCAAGTATCGGATCCTATTGGATCACTTAAAGCTAGAAGAAGCCTGTCAAGTGGTAGATTCATACCTCAACTCCCCCATGCCTTACTCAGACATCATGGCAGTCCTAAACGAGAGGTTTGGACAGCCACACCATGTCACCCTGAAGAAGATAGCCAGTGTCATGGACTCTCCCAATGTCCACTGTAGAGATACAGCTGCCTTCGATAAGTTCGCACTCCAGTCCTTAGTGGGCATGCTCTGAACACCACAGCCAGACGGCGACATAGACCTGATGGTTGGGTCTCATGTGGCACTCCTACTCAGCAAGCTACCACCTGAGATGAGGTCAGACTTCCGCCATTGCATGTTTCATCAGCCAGGTACCACATAAACCTTACTCGAGTTCTCAGAGTGGTTACAGTATGAGTCCTGGTGTCAAGGCTACGATGGCCAGACATCAAGCAAAGGGCATAAAGACAGGCTTGGGCAGAAGTCAGAAGAGCGCACACAGGAAACATGGAGCATCCATCCTTCACGGAGCTAAAGACAACCCGGAGAGTGGAGCCGCTGCCTCAGCATTCAACAGTTCGGCTGCCGGCAAGAAGAAAGGCAAAGCCATACTGTCCTTATTGCAACAACCCTGAGCACTATCTCAACCAGTGCTCAGCCTTCCAGACGCTCACCAAGGAGAAAGTAACAGAGTGGATCAAGACCAACAATAAGTGCTGGTGTTGTGGAAGGGACCTTCAGGTATCCCAGTGAACCCTGCCAGGGAACGAATCTATAAGTGGTTCACAAGGTCAATGCTAGAACCCGCAAAAAGGCACCAAAAGAGGAGAGCTGCCTGGTAAGCACAGACACAAAGGTGCGTTATCTACAGAGACCACCCTGCTGAAGGTGATCACACCTCCTTCGCGTCCTGCTGAAGGTGATCAGGGTGCTTCTACACCATGGAGACCATACTCTCGACGCCTATGCTATTTTGGACGACAGGACAGAGCGTACCATGCTCCTTCCAGATGCTGCACAGAATATTGGGTTTCAGGGTACCCCAGAAGAACTCGCCCTCAGAACCATTTGGCAGGACATCCAGACCCTCCGTGGGGCATCAGACCTTACGCATCCCTCCTACCTAGCAATCCAAGACAAGTTTCCAGATCTAAGGGGCCTTCACCGTGAACTCGCTTTGGGCTAGCAGACCGTTCCTATCCAGTGACCAGCCCTCAGAAGAGGGACAAGCACTTGGTTGGTCTCCCTCTACAGCCGTTCATCAACGCCAAGCCTCTAGTCCTCATTGGTGCAGGTCATTCTCATTTGATCACCCCATCAAAACAGTGAGGCTGTGTCCTACCAGTTCCAGGTTCTCAACCTGAACGAGTCCCTGCTGCCAGGACCTACCTTGGGTGTGTCACTCCTGGGAGTACTGTTGCAGTTCTGCGAGCACACCTTCAGGATCAGTAGGTACATCAAGGGGATGTTTAATCAGGTCCGCCTTCTGCCTGAAGATAGGCCCCTCCTACAGTTTGTGTGGCACGAAATGAAGAGAGAAAAGCCCCCTGATGTCTTTGAGTAGCAGGTGCTTCCCTTTGGCACCACATGCAGCCCATACTACCCAATATTTGCCCTCCAGGGATATCACAGAAAACAGCGAGCCTCTAATAGATATTCGGTTCTCCGTAGAGAGGTGCTTCTACGTTGACAACACCCTCCAGAGCGTGCGAACACCAGCAGAAGCCAGACAGCTAGTGGACAAGCTATGAGAGCTCCTGGCATCTGGCGGGTTTGAGCTACGCCAGTGGGCCAGCTACGTGCCAAGCATCATCAATTACTTACCAAAGGAGGCCAGATCAGACAACCTCAAGCTTTGGTTTGACTAAGAGAAAGAAGATTCACCCGAGTCTACCCTAGGCCTCAGCTGACAATGCCAGTCGGACACCTTGGGGTACAAGCATCGAGCCGTGGACTACGGAGTGCCGACCATGCAGAATGTGTACCAGGTTCTCGCCAGCCAGGTTGACCCCCTTGGGTTAATTTCTGCCGTATACCACCCAAGCCAAAGTGTTGGTCCAGCGCCTCTGGGATTAACATCGGGACTGAGATGTCTCCCTTCTCCTTCAAGATCTACTCCAGGCTTGTAACAATTGGGAAGGAGAGCTACAGATCCTGCCACGAATCACTCTGATTTGGTGCTACATACCTGCAGATGTCGAGTGACCAGAGAGGTCCATGTGTTCTGCGATGCGCCAAAGGCCTACGGGTCCATTGCGTACCTGTGGACAGAAGATAGTCACAGCAGGGCCTACTGGTCATTCCTGATGAGCAGGTCCAGAGTTGCTCCTAAGCGACTACATTCCATGCCAAGACTGGAGCTCTGTGCAGCTGTCACTGGAGCCCAGCTTGCCAAGCTGCTAGAGAAAGAGCTTAACTTGAAAATCGACCAGACCACCCTGTGAACAGATTCCACAACTGTGCTGATGTGGCTGCAGTCCTGCTGCTTCAAAAACTTAAAGACCTCTGTGCATGGCGCTATGTGGATTTGCGAGGAATCCCGCAGATTACATCACAAGAGGCAAGACTCTGAAGAACCTTGCATAGCCGAACAGATGGAGCCAAGGACCACCGTTTGTCCTTCAAAGTCCAGACGAGTGACCAGCTAAGCCAAACGCTCATCCTGAATACAACACGTCTGAACTCTGGAAGCTCACCTTCTGCGGTGTCACTGCAGTTGCTAGTCCCCAAGAACCAGATGTGAGCCAGTGTATCACCTGGAAGGAGCTTCTAGAAGTAACTACGCAAGTGCTACACGGGGGGGCAGGTCAGGGTGATGACCCTACTACCGAAGACACAGAATTCCGTAGATGGAAATCCAGACCTGCTGTCCCCAAGATGGCTGACCTGCCAGTTGCACACCTGTACCTTTCCAGGTCAAACTGGGGCAGCGCGTCGAGAAGAGATGGGGGATAATCTTCAAGTGTCTCACCACAAGGGGTGTATACTTGGACCTCCTGACCAACATTGATTCCAACTCCTTTCTGATGGCCCTTAGAAGATTCATCGCCTGCCGATGAGCTGAGCTGTTCTCTGATCAGGGATCAAACTTCCGGGGAGGCCTTCGCTGATTTCTCCCAACCTGCAACAGCAGCTTGCAAAACAGAAGATTGCTTTCCGCTTCAACCCCCTTGCAGCACCACACTTCAGAGGAGTTTGGGAGAGCAAGATTGACTCCATTAAGACTGCCCTCTACACTACAGTGGGTGCCCAGTCAGTGACTGAAGAAGTGCTCAGAACTGTCCTCATTGAAGTGGGGTATCCTGAATTCGAAGCCCTTGGGCTCCGGGTCCTCCAGTATTGATGACCTGGACCCCATGACCCCTAACCTCCTGTTGATGGGGCAACCAAACGGATCCCTGCCGCAAGTGGTGTACCCAGAGACTGAGCTCCTCAGCAGGCATCGATGGAGACACTGCCAGAGACACTGATCACTTCTGATGCAGTTGCATCAGGCACTACCTACCCAGCCTGAAAGCCCACCAGAAGTGGCATGCTATCCCTGGTGACCTCAAAAGGGATATGGTGGATATGTTGGTGGACCCCCAGCTTCCGAAAACACTCCTGCCCATTGGACGTGTCACTAAAGTTCACCCAATCACAGATGGTTATGCGAGGTCTGCCGAGGTCAAGATCAAGGACTGAACATACACCCGTCCTGTTGCCCGGTTGGTAGTCCTCCCAGCTATCCCAGACAGAGAAGATGATGACAGTACGCCTGCCATAACCCCTCCCAAGATCCCTTTCTCAGGAGTAAAATTGACATCACAATTTGGGGGCGACTGTACAGAAGGCTATTGAGAGTAAATATTATTTCATCATAGGAGAGTTGTGGCTCCACCCACTGGTGATGTGGAGCAGAGCATTCTGAGCAATCTCTTACTGAGGAGAAGAAAGTATCTAGAGAATACACAAGCCAAGTGATAAGTTCCAGCCATCTCCTGTGATTACCTTTAGTTAGCGTTCTTTGTTTTAGCCAAGGCCATTGTGCATCCTTCAGAAATATGAGTTTATATGTATTTTGGACGCACTCCGCTAATTTGCGTTTTTATAGCGAACTAGCAACTGTAAGTTTTCTAACCCTGTTGTTTCTGTCATCTCATTTCAGACATTTAGCATTTCATTGTATAGCATAATGTCCATCAGTGTCTAGTCTTACATGCTCTGTGGTTGTATGGATGTATACTGTATAGGTTATGTGGGCAATTTGTTAGCAATGAGCCTTGTGGATGTAGCTAATATGCAGTTGAAGTCAGAGTTTTACATGCACCTTAGCCAAATATATTTAAACTCAGTTTTTCACAATTCCTGACATTTAATCCTAGTAAAGATTCCCTGTTTTAGGTCAGTTAGGATCACCACTTTATTTTAAGAATGTGAAATGTCAGAATAATAGTAGAGAGAATGATTTATTTCAGCTTCTATTTCTTTCATCACATTCCCAGTGGGTCAGAAGTTTACATACACTCAATTAGTATTTGGTTGCATTGCCTTTAAATTGTTTAACTTGGGTCAAACATTTCTGGTAGCCTTCCACAAGCTTCCCACAATAAGATGGGTGAATTTTGACCCATTCCTCCTGACAGAGCTGGTGTAACTGAGTCAGGTTTGTAGGCCTCCTTGCTCGCACACACTTTTTCAGTTCTGCCCACACATTTTCTATGGGATTGAGGTCAGGGCTTTGTGATGGCCACTTCAATACCTTGACTTTGTTGTCCTTAAAGGCACAATCAATTTAGTGTATGTAAACTTCTGACCCTCTGGAATTGTGATACAGTGAATTATAAGTGAAATAATCTGTCTGTAAACAATTGTTGGAAAAATTACTTGTTTCATGCACAAAGTAGATGTCCTAACCGACTTGCCAAAACTATAGTTTGTTAACGAGAAATTTGAAGAGTGATTGAAAAACGAGTTTTAATGACTCCAACCTGAGTGTATGTAAACTTCCAACTTCAACTGTACATTCAAGTTCATGCAGTTGTGTGAGGATTATGGTGCTGCTCGGTAGTGCTGTGTAGTTGCACTCTTATGATCATTCATTAATGAAGTCACAGCCATGTTGTTAGGTTGTATTGTCCTGTGCAGCAAGCACATAAGCTATTGTAGGCATATTATTTACAGCTTATGTAATTGGAGGTTGTCTTAAGTTTATACCTGCCATTTACTATTGTATTTAATTTCCCCATTTTCAGAACCACACACACTCTTGGTTAACACAACTGTGAAGCCATACACTGTGCTGTGCCGTTCCTGCTTTATGTGAATCAGCGTCATTAAACTTCCTCAACTGGAATCCTACCTGTCTGTCATCTGTGTCCTTACAAGAACTTGGGAGAGAACAGTGCTAAGAAAAGGCTAAGAATATACAGGACAACAGGTCCTCCACTACACCCAGCCAGTTAATAAGCTAACTGGAACTGACCATTTTTTTAAATGGTAAACTGCCTGAGTGAGACATCATTTTTACACCATCTTTGCTCTTGCCAAAGATGATATATTATATTCCTCAGCTCAGTCACGACTCACAAACTTGGCAGGCATTTCTAATTAATAAACAATTCCATGCTGGTGGGTGGTAACATTCAAATAAAACCCATCCCTGAAACTAAACGTAGGCCGAAAATTATTTACAAGTCATTTCATAGGAAAAGACACATTGGCACGACGCGGGCAGTTCCCTTTCATGCCCAAATATATCATACTTTGATTTTTTTTTTTACTTATTGACTTACATCGTTGTGCAACATCATGGGTAATTGCACATCATTACCCAAGTAACTAATTAGCTCAAATGTTAAAGTTGTCTATGATGAGATTTGAACACGCAACATTTTGGGTTGCTAGACGTTCACGTTATACACCCACTCATCCACCCTCCATTTGTTTTTGCCTGAAATGCACACACCAGTGAAAATCCACTTTTTCATCTGAAAGACGATGCCCAGAGTTTACCCATGATGTTGCACAATGATTTAAGTCAATAAGTCATTGTTTTAATCAAACTATGATATATTTGGGCTTGAAAGGGATAACCGACACTGTTGTACAACTAAATGCATTCAACCAAAATATGGTCTTCCGCATTTAACCCAACCACTCTTAATCCGAAATTAAATGTAGGATTTTTCCACTTGGCGAAGATGAAGTGGGCTGTGAGTCGATGATAAATTAACAAGCACCGCATTGATTAAATGCAATGCAGGACAAGCTAGTTAAACTAGTAATATCATCAACAATGTGTAGTTAACTAGTGATTATGTTAAGATTGATTGTTTTATAAGATAAGTTTAATGCTAGCTAGCAACTTACCTTGCAGCCACCAGGTCCTTTTGATGCTGCACTTGCGTAAACAGGCAGTGTTGCCAATTCCTCAGTAAGGAAAGTAGCTATTGTTTGTCCTAAAAGTCGCTAAATGACATCGTTGCCTAATTTGCATAATCTGCCATGTGCATGTAATTGTGATGGACGCTGTAGGTGAGAGGAATAACGTCGTGGGAGAGACAAAAAGTGAGTAAAAAACACGTCTAGAACTACAAACGAACTTTCTTCTGTCGATTTCTTGTTATTTTTATGTCACAATTCCAACCTTCCTCCTTTATTTGCAGTCTGGACGTAGAGGGGTGAACATCTCCTGTTCTGACTGCAGCTGGGAGGGACTGCTGCACGAGGACTGGGCCGCCTGTGAGTGCTTTGGGACGGGGTGGGGCCCACGGCAGCACCCTCTGCTCGTTGAGAAGAGTAAGAACGATATGTGCTTTCACATCAGAGTCTCCAATAACACCAGAAAAAGTCGCTAGATTTGTCATTAGTTGCTTTTTTGAAAATGTGTCTCTAGAGGGGTCTGAATACTCACTGAATAAGGCAACAAAGTCGCTAAGTTGGCAACATTGGTAACAGGTGGTCTCCTCATGGATTGCAATGTAATTGGCCATAATCGGCATCCAAAAATGCCGATTACCGATTGTTATGAAAAGTTGAAATCGGCCCTAATTAATCGGTTGACCTCTGATGTGGAGGCTCATTACTTCCAGTTCACAACCTGGTGCTACGGCTTATTACGTTCTGCAACGCACTTAGCTCGATCTGGAGCTGTTGGATGGGCTGACGGTGAAACGATGAGTAAGAAAATAGCTAATATTATTCTGATCAGCTATATTTAGCAGTTTGGCAAGGCACACATTAGCCGAACAACTTATCAGCAATAGCGGTGCGTGGGTAAAATCACTGGGGAAGCCAAGACAGAAAAAAAGCCATATTTCAATCTGTGTTGTGATAATTGTGTTGTTTGCTTTATAACTCGTTAATTCATATGCCTTGCCACCATGATATATAGACATAAGGCCGAGATAAGACACAGTGGCAGAATAAATTCAACCACAGCTTTGTTTCATCACAAAACCAGAGAGCATCCTCTGTCCGTTGAAGTCCACAAAGTTTATCATGTATCCAACAGTTACATGACCTACAGCATGGTCAAGCAAGTTAATGTTTATGACATTTTTGGATTAATAAACAACTATTTAGAACCAGAGTTAACGTACATCGCAAAGAAAACAGAAGCTGCCTCCACTAATTCCAACATCACCTATGCTTAGTCTAGTTTTTGTTGTCCTAGGCTACCTGGCTAAAATGCTTGCTTGCTAACCTAACCTGCTTGCTAACCTAACTGTTCTTAATTTAACTAGGCATGTCAGTTAAATGTTTATTTACAATCACGTCCAAACCAAGACGACGCTGAGCCAATCGTGCACCTCCCTATGGAACTCCCTATCACGACAGGTTGTGATACAGCCTGGATTCGAACCAGGGTGTCTGTAGTGTTGCTTCTAGCAATGAGATGCAGTGCCTTAGACCGCTGCGCCACTCAGGAGCCCATGGGCAATGATGAGCCAGCTAGTTAACATTAGCCTACTACATCTAGCTACATATTAAACTTCAAACCTCTCAGGCCATGGACACAATCTATAGCTAATTTATGATTGGGCCGATTTTAGCTAGCCAGCCACCAGAGGACAACAACACAACGAGGTTGCAAAAATTCAAGTTGTTTCTGGCAATGAAGTTTTGCTTTTGATGTGAAGTCAAATCAGCTTCCCTTGACAATTTGTTTTTGGTGTGCCAGGACAACTCACAGTTGAGCGCAAAGCTGATTGGGTATTATTTTCTACTTTAATAAATTATGAAACAAAATATGTTTTTTTCTTGGTACATTTTGTCATGTCTTTGGCATCATTAAAGTGAAGACTGTTATTTTATCAAATCAATTCTCTGTAATTATTATTACGTGATTAAACTAATCATGCAAATGTAATTAACTAGGAAGTCGGGGCACCAAGGAAAATCTTCAGATTACAATTTTCCTAATATATATTATATTTTAATATCGGATCAATTAGTCTTCTAATTATTGAATTATTCTTTACCTCACGTTAGTCTAATTCCAAACGTCATAAATGGTTGGTTATCTGTACGAACCCAGTCTTTGCTACGAATCATTCATACATAAATTGTCTTAATCATTTATTTACGAACTAAATAATCACAAATGCATAACAAATAAACAGTAGGTATGGTTACAAGGAAATGATAGGGGATGTGCCCTAGTGGGCTAAACCGGTATGGCGGCTTGGTAGACAAAGGGACTGAGAAGGGTGCGAAAGACAAAATACACTACACAGTTGATAACATTCAGAAATGTTCTTATAGAATAGATGTTTCGGCTGTTGTCAGTCTTCGCATTCAATGGAACATAATTCCTAGCTGCAGACTAGTAATTAGTATTGAAGATTTGCTCATATTCTGTCGGTATCGGTAGTCTGAGTTTAACCACAGGTATGGTTAAGAATTCAGCAACCGAGAAATGCATGGTCTACTCAAACCTTAACCCTCTCGTTAATCAAGGTATGCTTGGTCTGAAGGGACTTCCTCCAGGTGGGGGTTATATTCGGAACAGTAGAAAGGCTGTCCCATGACGCCAGATTGATGTCTGTGCTCATTGGGGGTGGACCAATGACTTGGTGAAACTTAAGGGAATTGGATTTTCTTTCATTAAAACAGTTTAAAATCACATTACATAATTGCATCTTTACAATTAGATGCAAATCTCATAACGGAGACTCTGTTTTTATACAAGAGTTATGGTAATGTGGCTATATTGTCTCGAGGTTACAAATATTGGACAACATGGACCAGTCGTAGCTGGATTCTCCAACAACCGTTTACGCATTCTCCAAAACATGGATATTGTTCAGTTCAAGTTGTGAGAGAAGTTCCTTTGTTCTGTGAACCCTCTCTCTATACTGCGTGAGGGAGAGAGTCTCCTCCAGGAATTTACAACCGGAGATAACAGAACCTGGGTGTAAGGGGGAGAGCAGGGGAAGGCACTCGCTATACCCAAAGAGGACCACGGCTT
This sequence comes from Oncorhynchus kisutch, assembly GCF_002021735.2. Taxonomy (NCBI): domain Eukaryota; kingdom Metazoa; phylum Chordata; class Actinopteri; order Salmoniformes; family Salmonidae; genus Oncorhynchus; species Oncorhynchus kisutch. Next base: position 34,986,056 of record NC_034181.2, read on the forward strand.
CCCCAAAGAAAATGGTCATGCCTGGTTTACCTTGGCACCTATGAATACACACCACTGCAACTAGGCACTTGGCAGTGAGCAATTTGACCAGTCAGTCAAATACAAGTGATATTTGCTTTAATTACCAGAACGTGCTGTTGGACTGAGCTATGTTAACACAGCCAACTACATCAACGATTTTAATTGGCTGATGCAGAACTTGTTCCAGGATAGTCACTGCCACCTGGAAGTTAGCATAGGCCTTTTTATATGATGGGACCAGCTACAATTTAGCATTCTGTCAAGTGCAAGTAAAGATACAATTTAAAATTGGCTGATAAACTAACACAAATACTCAAGAGTGCCATTCAATAATTTAATCAGGTTGTCAGTTTTGTTAGCAAAATAAATTCCATTACAGCAAACATTATGCATGAAACAGGATTCATAAACATTCTGTGAATCTACAGTTGGTGCTGCGTCCAGATTTGACTTGGCTCAGGAGAGACAGTGGACTTTGGGGTCCAGGTTCTTGTTCTTAGGGTTGTAGGTCGACTGGGCGAAGCAGTTGGTGGCGACACGGTCACACTCACACACTGAGACCTGGCACACGTGGCTGGAGGCTGAGGAGTAAGGTCACAGGTTTAGGCTCATGAACATTAGTAGCAGACAAAGCTGAAACCTCACCTTCACAACAAAACATCAGTGCATCTGACAATTTCATAGAGCTTGGACAGATTGCAATAAACAATACAAATGTCCAAATTATTTTGTTTCTGGAGTTCAGTTGTTACCTGAACAGGAGACCTGCCCATTAGCGCAAGAGAATCTATACAGATTGATGTAAGGGTAATCAATGACGGGACGGCAATCTGGAAGATGCCTGCTCGCTTGATAGCAGTGGTCGTGGACCTCACAACACCTGAGTTAAAGAGGAAAAAGTAAAGAGTTTGAGGGCTGTTGTGGTGACCATATTACCGCCATGAAGGCAGTCAAATTCCACATGACCGCTTAGCCACGGTAATTACGCTTCTCCAAGCTCTGATGCTGCTGATGGTCATTAGTAGCCTACCAAACGTGCTAGCTGCCTGGTACTCAGCACTCTATTGTCCCTCTAAATCACTCTGACATCAAAGCAAATGTATTTGAAAATCTAATCAAATACTTAATGAGCTCATGTTGTGCAACATTTCAATAGGCTATGCAATTACACGAGAAAACAAAGTAATGGCCTCTACTAAAAAGAGGAGTATCAGCTTTCTATAGGGTAGGCCTATTATATTTATTTTCCCTAATATTAAGCATATTGCTTATCTTTACAACAGGAGTATAGCCTAACTGGCTAGCATAAAAATAAACTACAGGGAAAAGCGTACTCCAGTCGCCATTTAAGTGCATCGATTACATGCATTTTTTCCCGCTGCCCCCGTTTCGTTACAGGTGCATGATAATGGTCCATGCTAAATCAATTCACATATTATTTAGTATATGTAAAGACAAGATATACACTGCTCAAAAAAAATAAGGGAACACTAAAATAACACATCCTAGATCTGAATGAGTGAAATATTCTTATTAAATACTTTTTTCTTTACATAATTGAATGTGCTGACAACAAAAATCACAAAAATGTGATTCCCATTGATCATTTATCAACCCATGGAGGTCTGGATTTGGAGTCACACTCAAAATTAAAGTGGAATACCACACTACAGGCTGAGCCAACTTTGATGTAATGTCCTTAAAACAAGTCAAAATGAGGCTCAGTAGTGTGTGTGTGGCCTCCACGTGCCTGTATGACCTCCCTACAACGCGTGGGCATGCTCCTGGTGAGGTGGCGGATGGTCTCCTGAGGGATCTCCTCCCACACCTGGACTAAAGCATCCGCCAACTCCTGGACAACGTGGCGTTGGTGGATGGAGCGAGACATGATGTCCCAGATGTGCTCAATTGGATTCAGGTCTGGGGAACGGGCGGGCCAGTCCATAGCATCAATGCCTTCCTCTTGCAGGAACTGCTGGCACACTCCAGCCACATGAGGTCTAGCATTGTCTTGCATTAGGAGGAGCCCAGGGCCAACAGCACCAGCATATGGTCTCACAAGGGGTCTGAGGATCTCATCTCGGTACCTAATAGCAGTCAGGCTACCTCTGACGAGCACATGGAGGGCTGTGCGGCCCCCCCCAAAGAAATGCCACCCCACACAATGACTGACCCACCGCCAAACCGGTCATGCTGGAGGATGTTGCAGGCAGCAGAAAGTTCTCCATGGCGTCTCCAGACTGTCACATGTGCTCCGTGTGAACCTGCTTTCATCTGTGAAGAGCACAGGGCACCAGTGGCGAATTTGCCAATCTTGGTGTTCTCTGGCAAATGCCAAACGTCCTGCACGGTGTTGGGCTGTAAGCACAACCCCCACCTGTGGACCTTCGGGCCCTCATAGCACCCACATCGAGTCTGTTTCTGACCGTTTGAGCAGACACATTTGTGGCCTGCTGGAGGTCATTTTGCAGGGCTCTGGCAGTACTCCTCCTTGCACAAAGGCGGAAGTAGCGGTCCAACGGCTGGGTTGTTGCCCTCCTACGGCCTCCTCCACGTCTCCTGATGTACTGGCCTGTCTTCTGGTAGCGCCTCCATGCTCTGGACACTACGCTGACGGACACAGCAAACCTTCTTGCCACAGTTCGCGTTGATGTGCCATCCTGGATGAGCTGCACTACCTGAGCCACTTTTGTGGGTTGTAGACTCCGTCTCATGCTATCACTAGAGTGAAAGCACTGCCAGCATTCAAAAGTGACCAAAACATCAGCCAGGAAGCATAGGAACTGAGAAGTGGTCTGGTCTCCACCTGCAGAACCACTCCTTTATTGGGGGTGTCTAAATGCCTATAATTTCCACCTGTTGTCTATTCCATTTGCACAACAGCATGTGAAACTTATTGTCAATCAGCGTTGCTTCCTAAGTGGACAGTTTGATTTCACAGAAGTGTGATTGACTTGGAGTTACATTGTGTTTAAGTGTTCCCTTTATTTTTTTGAGCAGTGTATATATATAAAAAAGCAGGTATATATATATATATATTAAAATCAAGAATAGTCTAATAGGTGACAATATTACCCTATCACTTGTGAATGATGCCCAGCATAAGAAACAAAGCCTTTTTTTGCAACTTTTTCGAATCAGTCGCACACGTCATGTAGCGGCCTATCACAACTAAAGTGGCCAAATAACTTCTTAAAATGAAGCACATTAATCCACTTTACAAGGGTGTAGAGCCTAACTGGCATACATCAGCAGCGCGTGAGGTTCAAATTTAGGGAAGATCATTTGCCATAAAAATGCACCTTTATAATAAAAGCATTACATGCATAATTGCATTTGCGGTCACATTCAATAATGGTGTTTGCCCCTAATGGAACATTCACGATTATAACCTACCACCATGTGTGCATTGCTGTGCTTATAATGTGAAGAAATAGCCTAATAGTTGATCAATATTTTAAGCTAAACGTTCTGTTGGGTCAGCCACACTGCGTAAAAAAAGTTGATGGTAGTGGTTGTATTAATTTGGGATCTATCGCATCCCACAACTGTCCCAGTCCAGAGTGGTGCAATGGTCTAAGGCACTGTGCCACTAGATATTCTGGTTTCGAGTCCAAGCTCTGTCGCAGCCGGGAGACCCATGGTGCGGCACACAATTAGTTAAGGGAGGGTTTGGCCGGCAGGGATGTCCTTGTTCCATCGCGCACTAGCGACTCCTGTGGAGGGCCAGGTGCACTGACACGGTCGCCAGGCGTTTCCTCCGACACATTGGTGTGTCTGGCTTCTGGGTTAAGTGGGCATTGTGTCAAGAAGCAGTGCGGCTTGGTTGGGTTGTGTTTCGGAGGACACACGGCTCTCGACCGTCGCCTCGCCTGAGTCCGTACGGGAGTTGCAGTGTTGAGACAAGACTAACTTCCAATTGGATACCACGGAATTGGGGAGAAAGGGCTAAATCTTTATTTTAAAACTGGCCCAGAATGTTTGGAATATTTATTTCTCACACAGAATAGGTCGACTTTTGTACTTTGGAGGATAGTAGATTGCCATAGGCTAGTGCTTTTTCTGTTCGTTAGGCCTACTCAGCTTGTTGGCTGACGAAAAGTAAAATGTGGACAGTTCTTCCAAGATGCACCTCAGAATTTGTAAGGACGCACGCAGTTGCATCTCCGATGTGTGTCTTCACTTGTAGCCTGTAAGAAAGACCCGCTCACGTGATGAGCCGTGCAGCACTCAGGAACGAGGGGTCAACGGCCACAAAAGGCCTGGATTTTTCTAGGGTGCATTACAGCCACAAAGGGGATTGCGGCAGGAAATTCTAGGAATTATCAAATTCTTGTCAAATTGTGACTTATGTAGAGTCTACAGTCTGCGTAAAAAACAAAGCAGAAAACTTTCAAGCAACTTCTCACAAATCATTAGAGGCACATCATGCAGCTTGTATTAAAAATCAAAACATACAGCCCAACATTTGTAGAACAAATTAAAGTTACATTAATAACTATAAATTAAGCATGTAGATGTTCCAAAGGTCTGCATCAGGGGCTTGTATGCTATGTGGGGAAGCCAAGAGATGCTAAATGGGTTTGTTAATTAACGGTCAATTATTATGAGACCGACAGTTATTTGCTGGCTGACGAAATTGTGACCCCCACAGTCCTAATATATATTTTAAAAAAGCATTACATGCATAATTGCATTTGCGGTCACTTTCGATAATGGTGAGACACACACAGTGGGGCAAAAAAGTATTTAGTCAGCCACCAATTGTGCAAGTTCTCCCACTTAAAAAGATGAGAAGCCTGTAATTTTCATCATAGGTACACTTCAACGATGACATACAAAATTAGAAGAAAAAAATCCAGAAAAATCACATTGTAGGATTTTTTATGAATTTATTTGCAAATTGTGGTGGAAATTAAGTATTTGGTCACCTACAAACAAGCAAGATTTCTGGCTCTCACAGACCTGTAACTTCTTTAAGAGGCCCCTCTGTCCTCCACTCGTTACCTGTATTAATGGCACCTGTCCACAACCTCAAACAGTCACACTCCAAACTCCACTATGGCCAAGACCAAAGAGCTGTCAAAGGACACCAGAAACAAAATTGTAGACCTGCACCAGGCTGGGAAGACTGAATATGCAATAGGTAAGCAGCTTGGCTTGAAGAAAGCAACTGTGGGAGCAATTATTAGGAAATAGAAGACATTCAAGACCACTGATAATCTCTCTCGATCTAGGGCTCCACGCAAGATCTCACCCCGTGGGGTCAAAATGATCACAAGAACGGTGAGCAAAAATCCCAGAACCACACTGGGGGACCTAGTGAATGACCTGCAGAGAGCTGGGACCAAAGTAACAAAGCCTGCCATCAGTAACACACTACACCGCCAGGGACTCAAATCCTGCAGTGCCAGACGTGTCCCCCTGCTTAAGCCAGTACATGTCCAGGCCTGTCTGAAGTTTGCTAGAGAGCATTTGGATGATCCAGAAGAAGATTGGGAGAATGTCATATGGTCAGATGAAACCAAAATATAACTTTTTGGTAAAAACGCAACTTGTCGTGTTTGGAGGACAAATAATGCTGAGTTGCAGCCAAAGAACACCATACCTACTGTGAAGCACAGGGGTGGAAACCTCATGCTTTGGGGCTGTTTTTCTGCAAAGGGACCAGGACGACTGATCCGTGTAAAGGAAAGAATGAAGGGGGCCATGTATCGTGAGATTTTGAGTGAAAACCTCCTTCCATCAGCAAGGGAATTGAAGATGAAACGTGGCTAGGTCTTTCAGCATGACAATGATCCCAAACACACCGCCCGGGCAACGAAGGAGTGGCTTCGTAAGAAGCATTTCAAGGTCCTGGAGTGGCCTAGCCAGTCTCCAGATCTCAACCCCATAGAAAATCTTTGGAGGGAGTTGAAAGTCCGTGTTGCCCAGCAACAGCCGCAAAACATCACTGCTCTAGAGGAGATCTGCATGGAGGAATGGGCCAAAATACCAGCAACAGTGCGTGAAAACCTTGTGAAGACTTACAGAAAACATTTGACCTCTGTCATTGCCAACAAAGGGTATATAACAAAGTATTGAGATAAACTTTTGTTATTGACTAAATACTTATTTTTTTTTGTGCAAATAAATTCATTTAAAAAAAATACTACAATGAGATTCTCTTTTCTCATTTTGTCTGTCATAGTTGAAGTGTACCTATGATGAAAATTACAGGCCTCTCTAATCTTTTTAAGTGGGAGAACTGGCACAATTGGTGGCTGACTAAACTTTTTTTGCCCCACTGTGTGTGTGTGTGTGTATATATATATATATATATATATATATATATATATAAAAACTAACACATACACACATAAGTTGAACTGTGTGTGTATATATATATATATATATAAATATATAAATAAATACTAACACATACACACATAAGTTGAATGAAATTCAGTTACCCATCCAGCTCATCCCTTGGCTTGCCAGTCCCCCCCAAGCCACACCAACAACCGTAGTTATTATACATGAAGGGGTTGACACCAGGCTGGGTGCACTTGATCATTCTGGCAAATTGCAGCAGTGAACCATGAGCCACGTAGGCTGGCAGAAGAGAGAGATGAAGCTATCAGTCACACTACTGCACATATTCCTGACATTGAGGTTCCATAGAACAGAGTTACAGCCCACTGGGCACAGACATCAATTCAATGCCTATTCCACATTGGTTCAACAATGTTCTAATCATTATTAGAACATGACAGTCTTACCAGTCAGCAGCAACAGGAGGGCGGTTGGATGCATGACAGAGGATACACCAACTTTACCTCTGATATTGGATGAAGGGAGGCTAAAGAGAACAAGTGATAAGGTGAGGTGTTGTATCATTCAGCCAGGAATCTGAATGACATCTCAGGGTTCAAATACTTTCCTCAGGTGCTAAACTGGTTTACCAAGGATTGCTGCTATCAATAGCTCCATTTATACCTGGTTCCTACATCAGTCCTTTGTCCTGATCACGTCCACATTCCGATTGTGCCCATATTTTTAGACAGGTGTAGATGATTAGAAGACGCATTGTGATCAGATCTTCCTGCCCACCTCTGGAGGTAGTCAGATATGCATTGTGTCTGAATAGCGTAGGCTGCATTTACACACAGTCCAATTCTGATATTTTTCCACTAATTGGTATTTTGACCAATCACATCAAAACTTTTTCCGTGCCGATTGGTCAAAATAACAATTAGTGCCTGTGTAGACCAGTGTTTTCTAACTCCAGTCCTCGAGTAGCCCAACAGTACACATTTTAGATGTAGCCCCGGACAAGCACATCGGATTCAATTTATCATCAACCCCACAAGACATGCCACCAGCGGTCTCTTCACACTCCCCAAATCCAGAGCAGATTGTGGGAGGCGCACAGCATTAAATAGAGCCATAACTACGTGGAACTATATTCCACATCAGGAGCAAGCAGCTACAGATGCAAGCAGTAAAAATATATGTTTATTTTAAACATAAAAGTACACCTTATGGAACAGCGGGGACTGTGAAAGGACACACAGGTACAGACACACACATTGTAATATTGTGGTATCATACATTTTGTGTTGTAGCTATATAGTGGTGTATTCTTATATGATGTACTGTTATGTCTTGTTTTGTGTAAGTGCCTTAATGTGTTTGGACCTCAGGAAGAGTAGTGAGGATGGGGATCGCTAATAAATACAAAAAATTGTAACCGTTGAGTTTGTCCGGGGCTACAGCAAAAATGTGTGCTATTGGGTTAATCGAGGACTGGTGTTGGGGACACACTGGTGTAGATGAAACCTTACAAATATAGACTGATCGGAACAGTGAAAGTTTTAAACCATTTAAATCATCACCACCTGCTCTCAAATCATTGGCGGGCAATGTCATTGACTTATGGCATCAATATGTGTCTTTTAAAATAATATCTGTCAAATAACTTACATACAGGGAGGGACCAGGATATCTGGTCACAATGTGGATGCATAAGCGACATGTTTTACTATCATGTGTAGATGTATGTGGGTACAATCAGAATGTGGTACAGATCAAGACAAAGGATGTATAGTGTAATATACTCTAGTGCAGGTGTTTCCAACCTTGTTCCTGGAGATTAATTAACCTGGTTCAGCTAATTATTAGAATCAGGTGTGCTAGATTAGGGTTGGAGTGAACCTACAGAATGGTAGCTCTCCAGGAACAGGGTTGGAGTGAACCTACAGGATGGTAGCTCTCCAGGAACAGGGTTGGAGTGAACCTACAGGATGGTAGCTCTCCATGAACAGGGTTGGAGTGAACCTACAGGATGGTAGCTCTCCAGGAACAGGGTTGGAGTGAACCTACAGGATGGTAGCTCTCCAGGAACAGGGTTGGAGTGAACCTACAGGATGGTAGCTCTCCAGGAACAGGGTTGGAGTGACCCTACAGGATGGTAGCTCTCCAGGAACAGGGTTGGAGTGACCCTACAGGATGGTAGCTCTCCAGGAACAGGGTTGGAGTGAACCTACATGAGGGTAGCGCTCCAGGAACAGGGTTGGACATTTCCATTTCATGACTCCAGTCTAGTCTTGTACAATGACTTACTGAGTCGGTCTCTATGCATATGATCCTGTCGCTTGAAAAATATATATTTTTATCACAATGAGACTTAGACCTGTTAAATAAAACAAAACGTATCCAGTATTGAAAATGTGATTCAATGCACCTTTATCACTATACACAGGTCTGTAAGTGTTTATGATAGTGTCTGTTTGTGCAGTAACCTGTGTACAATTGTGTACTTTGCATCCGGCACACTCTGTTAATCATCCAAAGCTCGCCCCTTAAGGCCATGAGTCTATATAAATAATTTGTGTGCTAGATCATTGAGTCTCTTCAACACCAAAATAAGGGCTTCTCACACTGCTGCTGTTAGCCTTCTGTCTGCCAGTCTGAGTATTATTAGGTATACTGTATGTTGAGACAGGGCTTTGATGCAGACTTGATGCTTTTCAGTAACAGAGCAGTGTAAAGTATGTTTTCTTGTAATTCATGTCCAGTTGTCCTGTCATAGTTTCTTCTGAGGAAATATTATTTTAGTTGAGTCAATGTGCACTGCAAGGTATTTTACCCAGTACATATACAGTACCTCATTTCAGCTGGTTATGTAAAATGTACTTACATTATGCCACAAGGGCAAAACGGTCAGTTTTCTAGAATGAGACTGTGGGTCACCTTCCCATTTCAACCATGCTGCTATACTGTTAAATTTAACTTATTCATTAGAGTTAGTAAAGCAATACTAGTATGTGACCAGTCTCAAAATGGTCATGTGGATATTTGAACGCTCTGTATGTGGCCCCTCGTGTGTGTCTCTTTAGGGCTGGCGGTGCATGAACCCATCTCAAGGGCACTATGGAAGTTCATGATTGGGCCAACCCTGACAGCTGGCCTGTGCTGGACTATGCTGACACTGGCTGCTACTGTGGGAAGGGCAGCTTGGGCACACCTGTGAATCCACTGGACAGGTATGCAGTCAAAACTTGTATTCTGCAACAGTAACCTCTTTAGGATGTTCTCATCATCTGCATCTTGTAGATTGGAGAAATCACTCTTATTTCCCCCTTAAACTTGCCATGCCATTTACCTGGCCTTCTCTTCCCCCGCAGTGGCCTACCTCCCTGCGTTCTGTTAGTTCTGTACTAGCATGTGCTTCTCTTGAAATCAATAACTGTCGTGATCCAATATGTGCCTCTGGTTATTGGTTGGTTTCAAATCTCCCTTGCTATTCATATTCACCCACAATTCCCTGAATTAAAAAAAAAAAAATTCTGACATACCAAGCTTTAATCAAACATTCTATGACTAATCTTATGTTAAACACTGTGTGCTTCTTCTGTTCAGCAGTCTGGTACAAACCCATGCCATAATGTGATGTTTATATACAGTCACTGAAAGAAATACATCCTTTCTTCTGTACCCTGAGAATGTCATGTTATCAAGCAGCACTGGCATAGCTAACAGCGCATGGCAAACATGGGTCTACTGTTCATAATTTCCTGTTTGCCTCCGATGTAAATCTACTTCAGGGTGCAGTCGGCATAATTACAAAGCTTGTGTTGTTCATATGGACCTCTAGCACACATTTAACATAGCCCACAGACCCTAACTGTCTTACCAGCTCATCCTCACAGTTAAGAACAAGCAGGTGTGCTCCCAGCTCGATACAATTTTCCTTTGCACTGTTCCAGCTGAGTTTCCTTTTTGATGCCAGGTAGCAACTACCCTGGAAGGACCACCAGTCTTCACTACAAGTCCCTGAGGACAGAGGTCAGGGCGTCATGCTGGGTAACACTCAATGTTTTGTACAATGGCTGGGGATGGTCTATTATCTACCAATAAGTTAATTACCTCACTGGAATCTCAAATTCATCATAATTGACATGGTTGATAGTAGCTGGGTCTGAAAGGGACCGGAGGAGCGTGAATGAAGGAAGGGGAGAGTTTATGAACAAGCATCTACAATGTTATCAGCGCTTGACTTCACTTGGTGGTTAATCTAAATAGTTATTATTTCAGGTATTTTCTCCATACATTAATCTCCTCATTCAGTCTCTTCAAACTTTTAGTTAGCTCTATACTCCAGCGTTTTTTATTTGAGATCAAATGTTTGAGGCGACAGTACAGACGGTCACCTTTTATCTGAGGGTTTTTTCATGTTTTACCGTTTTAGAAATGGAAAATAATTCACTTAATGTATTAAAGTTGTCACGTTTATTATTTGGTCCCATATTCCTAGCACACAGTGACTACAGCCTTGTGACTCTGCAAACTTGTTGGATACATTTACAGCTTGGTTGTTTCAGATTATGTTTTGCCTTATAGGAACTGACTGGTTAATGATGACTGGAATAATTATTTCTAAGTGAGCAAATAAGATGTTTCTGAACACTTCTAAATTAGTCCTGATAATAAAGAACGATCATGAATGATGAGTGAGAAAGTTAGCGGCTACAACAAAACATGCTAACCTCACCATTACCAATAACAGGGGAGGTATGATCTTTGTGCCTCTAATTTACTTAAGCATCATAATCCATAATCATAGAACCAATCTTCTGAACTGAGGGGTGGAGCCTTTACAGGCTCTGTAGTAAATGTAGGCAAAGGTGTCATCTCTCAGTGATCACCTAGGTGACTCAGTGATCCAGTCTGTGGCCCGGGGTAAAAAAAGAAAAAGACACTATCAGGACTATACAAAACATTCCTATGATGTACGTTAACTCATGTATTTCCTTATTCTGTTAACAAATCTATTCTGAGGTTAATGGAACGATAAGGGTGTATGATGAGCTCAAGTCAAGTTTTTCAGTTGTCTATACTTTATTAAGTAAAGGAACATTTCCATAGTTGAGTTAAACAGGTTGTATTTCCCCAGAATGTTCATATCAATGACATGAATTGACCCTCTGTGCCAGTTCCACCCCTTTCTGTTCCAATTTGCTCACAGACAAGGCAAATACCTCTTGAAGGCCTCCCTTCACAGGGAATAGGGATGTGCAGGTTGTCAGGGTTAGTTTTGGTCCAGGGGGTAATGCAGGTATCTGGTTTCTCTTTGGGGTTCCTGCAGCGGAAAATCACATTTGTAATGTTCTTTTGTTTGAGGGAATACAAAGGTTGAGGTCCATGTGATAAAAATGAATAAAAAAACATACCAAATTTTTTTATTAAAAAAAATCTGGGACATAAACCAAAGGCTCTGGGTCTTTCTTGTGGCGGTCCTCGTGAGCCAGTTTCATCATAGCGCTTGATGGTTTTACGACTGCACTTGAAGAAACTTTCAAAGTTCTTAATTTTCCGTATTGACTGACATGTCTTTAAAGTAATGGACTGTCGTTTCTCTTTGCTTATGAGCTGTTTTTGCCATAATATGGTCATGGTATTTGACCAAATAGGGCTATCTTCTGTATACTACCCCTACCTTGTCACAACAACTGATTGGCTCAAGCGCATTAAAGAAGGAAGTGAATTCAACAAATTAACTTAAGGCACACCTGTTTCTTTATTTTATTTAATTGAAATGTATTACAGGTGACTACCTCATGAAGCTTTGAGGGAATGCCAAGGGTGGCTACTAAGAATCTCAATAGAAAATAATTTAACACTTTTTGGTTACCACATGATTCCATATGTGTTATTTCATAGTTTGTCGTCGCTACTATTCTACAAGGTAGGAAAGTCGAAAGAAAGAAAAACCCTTGAGTGTGTGTGTACATACAGTTGAAGTCATTAAAACTTGTTTTTCAACCACTCAACCACAAACTATATTTTTGGAAAGATGTTTAGGACATTTACTTTGCATGATAAGTCATTTTTCCAAAAATTGTTAAGACAGATTCACTGTATCACAATTCCAGTGGGTCAGAAGTTTACATACACTAAGTTAACTGTGAATTAAACAGCTTGGCAAATTCCAGAAAATGTCATGGCTTTAGAAGCTTCTGAAAGGCTAATGGACATCATGAGTCAATTGGAGGTGAACCTGTGGATGTATTTCAAGGCCAACATTCAATCTCAGTGCCTCTTTGCTTGACATCATGGGAAATTCAAAAGAAATCAGCCAAGACCTCAATGTCTGGTTCATCCTTGGAACAATTTCCAAACGGCTGAAGGTACCACGTTCATCTGTAGAAACAATAGTATGCAAGTATAAACACCATGGGACCACGCAGCCGTCTTACCGTTCTGTCTCCAAGAGATTAATGTACTTTGGTGCGAAAAGTGCAAATCAATCCCAGAACAACAACGGACCTTGTGAAGATGCTGGAGGAAATGTGTACAAAAGTATCTAAATCCACATAACCTGAAAGGCCGCTCAGCAAGGAAGAAGCCACTGCTCCAAAACCAACATTAAAAAGCCAGACTAAGGTTTGCAACTGCACATGGGGACAAACATTGTACCTTTTGGAGAAATGTCCTCTAGTCTGATGAAACAAAAATAAAACTGTTTGACCATCGTTATCAAATCACATTTATATAGTCCTTACTATATATCAAAGTGCTGTACAGAAGCCCAGCCTAAAACCCCAAACAACAGCAAGCAATGCAGGTGTAGAAGCACGGTGGCTAGGAAAAACAACCTAGAGAGGAGCCAGGCTCTGAGGGGTGGCCAGTCCTCTTCTGGCATTGCCGGGTGATTTTAACAGATTATGGCCAAGATGTTCAAATGTTCATAAATGACCAGCATGGTCAAATAATAGTAATCACAGTGAACAGGTCAGGGTTCCATAGCCGCAAGCAGAACAGTTAACTGGAGCAGCAGCACGGCCAGGTAGACTGGGGACAACAAAGAGTCATCATGCCAGATAGTCCTGAGGCATGGTCCTAGGGCAGGTCCTCCGAGAGAAAGAAAGAGAGAATTAGAGAGAGCATACTTAAATTCACACAGGACACCGGATAAGACAGGATAAATACTCCAGATATAACAGACTGACCGTAGCCCCCCGACACAAACTATTGCAGCATAAATACTGGAGGCTGAGACAGGAGGGGTCAGGAGACACTGTGGCCCCATCCGATGATACCCCCGGACAGGGCCAAACAGGCAGGATATAACCCCACCCACTTTACCAAAGCACAGCCCCCACACCACTAGAGGGATATCTTCAACCACCAACTTACCATCCTGAGACAAGGCCGAGTATAGCCCACAAAGATCTCCGCCACGGCACAACCCAAGGGGGGGCGCCAACCCAGACTGGAAGACCACATCAGTGACTCAACCCACTCAAGTGACACACCCCTCCTAGGGACGGCATGGAAGAGCACCAGTTAGCCAGTGACTTAGCCCCTGTAATAGGGTTAGAGGCAAAGAATTCCAGTGGAGAGAGGGGAACTGGCCAGGCAGAGACAGCAAGGGCGGTTAGTCACTCCAGTGCCTTTCCGTTCACCTTCACACTCCTGGGCCAGACTACACTCAATCATAGGACCTACTGAAGAGATGACTCTTCAATAAAGACAAAGGTTGAGACAGAGTCTGCGTCTCTCACATGGGTAGGCAGACCATTCCATAAAAATGGAGCTCTATAGGAGAAAGCCCTGCCTCCAGCTGTTTGCTTAGAAATTCTAGGGACAGTAAGGAGGCCTGCGTCTTGTGACCGTAGTGTACGTGTAGGTATGTACGGCAGGACCAAATCGGAAAGATAGGTAGGAGCAAGCCCATGTAATGCTTTGTAGGTTAGCAGTAAAACCTTAATCAGCCCTTGCCTTAACAGGAAGCCAGTGTAGGGAGGCTAGCACTGGAGTAATATGATATATTTTTTTGGTTCTAGTCAGGATTCTAGCAGCCGTATTTAGCACTAACTGAAGTTTATTTAGTGCTTTATCCGGGTAGCCGGAAAGTAGAGCATTACAGTAGTCTAACCTAGAAGTACCAAAAGCATGGATTCATTTTTCTGCATAATTCTTGGACAGAAAATGTCTGATTTTTGCAATGTTATGTAAATGGAAAAAGCTGTCCTTGAAACAGTCTAGATATGTTCGTCAAAAGAGCGATCAGGGTCCAGAGTAACGCCGATGTCCTTCAGGTTTTATTTGAGACGACTGTACAACCATCAAGATTAATTGTCAGATTCAATAGAAGATCTTTGTTTTTTGGGACCTAGAACAAGCATCTCTGTTTTGTCCGAGTTTAAAAGTAGAACATTTGCAGCCATCCACTTCCTTATGTCTGAAACACAGGCTTCCAGCGAGGGCAAATTTGGGGCTTCACCATGTTTCATTAAAATGTACAGCTGTGTGTCATCCGCATAGCAGTGAAAGTTAACATTATGTTTTTGAATGACATCCCCAAGAGGTCAAATATATAGTGAAAATAGTGGTCCTAAAAACGGAACCTTGAGGAACACCGAAATTTACAGTTGATTTGTCAGAGGACAAACCATTCACAGAGACAAACTGATATCTTTCTGACAGATAAGATCTAAACCCAGACCAGAACTTGTCCCCGTAGACCAATTTGGGTTTCCAATCTCTGTGGTGATCGATGGTATCAAAAGCAGCACTAAGGTCTAGGAGCACGAGGACAGATGCAGCGCCTCGGTCTGATGCCATTAAAGGTAATTTACCACCTTCACAAGTGCAGTCTCAGTGCTATGATGGGGTCTAAAACCAGACTGAAGCATGTCATATACATTGTTGGTCTTCAGGAAGGCAGTGAGTTGCTGCGCAACAGCTTTTTCTAAAATTTTAGAGAGGAATGGAAGATTCGATATAGGCAGATAGTTTTTTATATTTTCTGGGTCAAGGTTTGGCTTTTTCAAGAGAGGCTTTATTACTGCCACTTTTAGTGAGTTTGGTACACATCCGGTGGATAGAGAGATGTTTATTATGTTCAACATAGGAGGGCCAAGCACAGGAAGCAGCTCTTTCAGTAGTTTAGTTGGAATAGGGTCCAGTGTGCAGCTTGACGATTTAGAGGCCATGATTATTTTCATCTTTGTGTCAAGAGATATAGTACTAAAACACTTGTGTCTCCTTTGATCCTAAGTCCTGGCAGAGTTGTGCAGACTCAGGACAACTGAGCTTTGGAGGAATACGCAGATTTAAAGAGGAGTCCGTAATTTACTTTCTAATGATCATGATCTTTTCCTCAAAGAAGTTCATGAATGTATTACTGCTGAAGTAAAAGCCATGCTCTCTTGGGGAAAGCTGCTTTTTAGTTAGCTTTGCGACAGTATCAAAAATACATTTTGAATTGTTCTTATTTTCCTCAATTAAGTTGGAAAAATAGGATGATCGAGCTGCAGTGAGGGCTCTTCGATACTGCACGGTACTGTCTTTCCAAGCTAGTCGGAAGACTTCCAGTTTGGTATGGCGCCATTTTCTGGAAGCTTGCTTCAGAGCTCGGGTATTTTCTGTATACCAGGGAGCTAGTTTCTTATGACAAATGTTTTTAGGGGTGCAACTGCATCTAGGGTATTGCGCAAGGTTAAATTGAGTTCCTCAGTTAGGTGGTTAACTGATTCTTGTCCTCTGCCTTCCTTAGGTAGGCAGAGGGAGTCTGGAAGGGCATCAAGGAATCTTTGACTTGTCTGAGAATTTATAGCACGACTTTTGATGCTCCTTGGTTGGGGTCTGAGCAGATTATTTGTTGCGATTGCAAACGTATTCAAATGGTGGTCCAATAGTCCAGGATTATGAGGAAAAACATTAAGATCCACAACATTTATTCCATGGGACAAAACTAGTTCCAGAATATGACTGTGGCAGTGTGTAGGTCCGGAGACATGTTGGACAAAACCCACTGAGTCGATGATGGCTCCGAAAGCCTTTTGGAGTGGGTCTGTGGACTTTTCCATATGAATATTAAAGTCACCAAAAATGTGAATATTATCTGCCATGACTACAAGGTCCAATAGGAATTCAGGGAACTCGGTGAGGAACGCTGTATATGGCCCAGGAGGCCTGTAGCTATAAAAAGTGATTGAGTAGGCTGCATAGATTTCATGACAAGAAGCTCAAAAGACAAATGTCAGGTTTTTTTTGTAAATTGAAATTTGCTATCGTAAATGTTAGCAACACCTCCGCCTTTGAGGGATATGGTCACTAGTGTAACCAGGAGGCGAGGACTCATTTAACACCGTAAATTCATCAGGCTTAAGCCATGTTTCAGTCAGGCCAATCACATCAAGATTATGATCAGTGATTAGTTCATCGATTATAACTGCCTTGGAAGTGAGGGATCTAACATTAAGTAGCCCTTATGTTTGGAGGAAAAAGGGGGAGACTTGCAAGCTGAAGAACACCATCACAACCATGAAGCACGGGGGTGGCAGTATCATGCTGTGGGGGTGCTTTGCTGCAGGAGGAACTGGTGCACTTCACAAAATAGATGACATCATGAGCAAAGGACAATTCTGTGGATATATTGAAGCAACATCCCAAGACATCATTCAGGAAGTTAAAGCTTGGTTGCAAATGGGTCTTCCAAATGGACAATGACCCCAAGCATACTTCCAAAGTTGTGGCAAAATGGCTTAAGGACAACAAAGTCAAGGTATTGGAGTGGCCATCAAAGCCCTGACCTCAATCTCATTTGTGAAAATGTGTGTGCGGGCAAGGAGGCCTACAAACCTGACTCAGTTACACCAGCTCTGTCAGGAGGAATGGGCCAAAATTCACCCAACATATTGTGGGAAGCTTGTGGAAGGCTACTCAAAACGTTTGACCCAAGTTAAACAATTTAAAGGCAATGCTACCAAATACTAATTGAGCATGTAAACTTCTGACCCACTGGGAATGTGATGAAAGAAATAGAAGCTGAAATAAATCACTAATATTATTCTGACATTTCACATTCTTAAAATAAAAAGTGGTGATCCTAACTGACCTAAGACAGAGAATTTTTACTAGGATTAAATGTCAAGAATTGTGAAACTGAGTTTAAATGTATTTGGCCAAGGTGTATGTAAACCTCTGACTTCAACTGTACATACCCAGTACCTGTAATGTCTTCCATTATCTCACAGGCAATAACATTAGCTTTTGTCTAGCAACCATGCAGATTTATTTTATTTTTTAACCTTTATTAAACCAGGTAGGCAAGTTGAGAACAAGTTCTCATTTACAATTGCGACCTGGCCAAGATAAAGCAAAGCAGTTCGACACATACAACAACACAGAGTTATATACAGTGCCTTAGGAAAGTATTCAGACCCCTTGACTTTTTCCATAGTTACGTTACAGCCTTATTCTAAAATGGATTACATAAAAACATTTCCTCAGCAATCTACACATAACGACAAAGTGAAAACAGGTGTTGATATTTTTGCAAATGAATTCAAAAGAAATACCTTATTTACATAAGTATTCAGACACTTTGCTATGAGACTCAAAATTGAGAGCTCAGGTGCATCCTGTTTCCATCAATCATCCTTGATGTTTCTACAACTTGATTGGAGTCCATCTGTGGTAAATTCAATTGATTGGACATGATTTGGAAAGGCACACACCTGTCTATATAAACAGGTTCCACAGATGACAGTGAATGTCAGAGCAAAAACCAAGCCATGAGGCCGAAGGAATTGTCAGTAGAGCTCCGAGACAGGATTGCGTGGATGCACAGATCTGGGGAAGGGTACCAAAAAATGTCTGCAGCATTGAATGACCCCAAGAACACAGTGACCTCCATCATTCTTAAATGGAAGAAACCAAACTGAGCAATCGGGGGAGAAGGGCCTCGGTCAGGGAGGTGACCAAGAACCTGATGGTCACGGACAGCGCTCTAGATTTCCTCTGTAGAGATCGTTGTCCTTCTGAAAGGTTCTTCCATCTCTGCAGCACTCCACCAATCAGGCCTTCATGGTAGTGGCCGGACGGAAGCCACTCCTCAGTAAAAAGCACACAACAGTCCGCTTGGAATTTGCCAAAAGGCACCTTAAACAACTTCTTATGGCTCAAATCCCATTAACGGGATCGATTTGACAACAGCCAGTGAAAGTGCAGGGCGCGAAATTCAAACAACAGAAATCTCATAATTAACATTCCTCAAACATACAAGTTTATACACTATTTTAAAGATAAACTTGTTGTTAATCCAACCACAGTGTCCGATTTCAAAAAGGCTTTACGACGAAAGCATACCATGTGATTATGTTAGGTCAGCGCCTAGTCACAAAAAAACAGCCATTTTCCAGCCAAAGAGAGGAGTCACAAAAAGCAGAAATAGAGAGAAAATGAATCCCTAACCTTTGATGATGATCATCAGATGGCACTCATAGGACTTCATGTTACACAATACATGTATGTTTTGTTCGATAAAGTTCATATTTATATACAAAAATCTCAGTTTACATTGGCGCGTTATGTTCAGTAATGTTTTGCCTCCAAAACATCCAGTGATTTTGCAGAGAGCCACATCAATTTACAGAAATACTCATCATAAACGTTGATGAAAATACAAGTGTTATGCATAGTTTTAAAGAAACTTCTCCTTAATGCAACCACTGTGTCAGATTTCAAAAAAGCTTTTCGCCGAAAGAACATCATGCGATAATCTGAGTTCCACGCTCAGCCACCAAAACAAGCCATACAGATACCCGCCATGTTGTGGAGTCAACAAAAGTCAGAAATAGCATTATAAATATTCACTTACCTTTGATGATCTTCATAGGAATGCACTCCCAGGAATCCCAGTTCCACAATAAATGTTTGTTTTGTTTTATAAAGTCCATCATTTATGTCCAAATACCTCCTTTTTGTTTGCGTGTTTAGTCCAGTAATTCAAATGCACAAGGCGCGGGCACTAAGTACAGACAAAGTCACAAAAGTTCCATTACAGTTCATAGAAACATGTCAAACGATGTATATAATCAATCCATAGGATGTTTTTATCATAAATCTTCAATAATATTCCAACCGGACAACTCCTATGTCATTAGAAATGAAAGGGAACGGAGCTCATGCTCACGGCCATGCGTGACTAAACTAAAGGCTTTCAACCAGACCCCTGGTTGAAACAGCTCTTATTCGCCACCCTTTCACAATATAAGCCTGAAACAACGTTCTAAAGACTGTTGACATCTAGTGGAAGCCTTAGGAAGTGCAATCTGACCCCATTTACACTGTATATTGGATAGGCAATCACTTGAAAAACTATAAACCTCAGATTTCCCACTTCCTGGTTGGATTTGTCTCAGGTTTTTGCCTGCCATATGAGTTCTGTTATACTAAAAATATAAATCCATTCAGGAAGTATTTTTTGTTTTTGTTTTGTAGTTTTCTATTCAATGCCATTACAGTATCCATTGACTTAGGACTCAAATTGCAGTTCCTATGCCTTCCAGTAGATGTCAACAGTCTTTAGAAATTGTTTCAGGCTTGTATTCTGAAAAATGAGGGAGTAAGAGCAGTCTGAATGAGTGGACCCTGCCGTGTCAAAGAGCTTTTTCATGCGTGCGACCGAGAGAGTGCCTTTCTTGTTTACCTTTTATATTGACAACGTTATTGTCCGGTCGAAATATTATCGATTATTTAGGCTAAAAACAACCTGAGGATTGAATATAAACATCATTTGACATGTTTCTATGAACTTTACGGATAGAATTTGGATTTGTCGTCTGCCTGTTGTGACTGTGTTTGAGGCTGTGGATTACTGAAGAAAACGCGCAAACAAAACGGAGGTTTTCGGATATAAAGAGAAACTTGATCGAACAAAAGCAACATCTATTGAATAAATGAATGTTTTCTGAGTGCAAACCATATGAAGATCATCAAAGGTAAGTGATTAATTGTCTCTCTATTTCTGACTTGTGTAACTCTTGGCTAGTTACTGTTTGTAATGATTTGTCTGCTGGGCTATGTTCTCAAACAATTGTAAGGTATGCTTTCGCAGTAAAGCATTTTTTAAATCTGACACCGTGGTTGGATTCACAAGAAGTTCATCTTTAAACCTATGTAAAATAGTTGTATCTTTTCTCAATTTTTATATAATGAGTATTTCTGTATTTGAATTTGGCGCTCTGCAATCTCACTGTATGTTGGCCAGGTGTCCCACATACCCTAGAGAGGTTGACTCTCAGACCATGAGAAACAAGATTCCCTGGTCTGATGAAACCAAGATTGAACTGTTTGGCCTGAATGCCAAGTCTGAAGAAAACCTAGCACCTTCCCTAAGGTGACGCATGGTTGTGGCAGCATCATGCTGTGGGGATGTTTTTTCAGTGGCAGGGACTGGCAAAGATCGAGGCAAAAGTTGAACGGCGAAAAGTACAGAGATCCTTGTTGAAAACCTGCTCAAGACCTCAGACTGGGGTGAAGGTTCACCTTCCAACAGGACAATGACCCTAAGCACACAGCCAAGACAATGCAGGAGTGGCTTCGGGACAAGTCTCTGAATGTCCAAGAGGCCCAGCCAGAGCCCGGATTTGAACCCGATCTCTGGAGAAACCTCAAAATAGCTGTGCAGAAACACTCCCGATCCAACCTGACAGAGCTTGAGAGGATCTGCAGAGAAGAATGGGAGAAACTCCCCAAATACAGTTGTCAAGCTTGTAGCGTCATACCCAAGAAGACTCGAGGCTGCCAAAGGTGCTACAACAAAGCACTGAGTAAAGGGTCTGAATACTTATGTAAATGTGATCCGTTTTTTTTTATACATTTGCAAACATTTCTAAACCTGTTCTTGGCTAGGTCATTATGGGGTTTGAACGATTTAATACATTTTTGAATAAGGCTGTACCGCAACAAAATGTAGAAAAAGTCAAGGGGTCTGAATACTTTCCAAATACACTAACTGGTATTCTAACACTGTGGTATAAGAACATCTTTATGACAGTGTTATAATGTATTGTTCAGGTAAGTACCTAACAAGGAATGCTGCCATATAAGTGAACAGCCTTTGTAAAAGCACTGGACCGACGGTGTGTCATCATGGACCACTCCTGCATCACTTCCTCCTTGGACCCAATGTGGTGGACCATTTTAAGTAGTCCATTTCTGTGTAGACAATGAAATTAAATGCATTACAAAATACAGTGCTAAAAGGCTTGCCACTGGCCGTACCCTGTGCACCTAGGCAGTATATTAAGGGAGACCTATGGCAACAACACAAAAATGCTACAAACATTGGTAAGGGCAGATAACAGCCAAGGGACAGAATAGGCTCAGACAATGCACATCAGGACAAGAGGGATATCACAACACCAGATAATGGGGAAATCTGTTGGCAACAATGAAATACATTGTAAAAGCAGGCATAAGGGATAAAGTATCACTGGGTAAAAACTGGTTGAATCAATGTTGTTTTCACATTTAAACCGTGAAAATCAGTGATGGCAACATGGAAACCGAACTGGATTTGCAAAAAGCCATCAAAAAGCCTAGGTTCGCCCATGGCTAGTTACCTTGCAGCAAACGTAGCTAGTTATAGCTAATCTACTGAGTAGTTTTAGCCTTAGTTTACCATAAATTTTACAATTACGTTTTCTTATATTATATTATACTTATACGTTTGATTATATTTATTAGTGTACTTACAATCGCTAATACATGTAGGAAATGGATATAGCTAAATGTATGCACAAGTGAAATTACTGTAGCTAGCTAGCAAGCTAGCTGCTTACCAGTTGGCTCCATGTTTATGTTGTGCGGAATAAAATTCTGCGCAGTGATTGGCTTGAACGTACAACGACCCAGGGTAGTTTTAGTGACAGCTACCTTGGGTACGCGTCTACCGTGGAGCCCCATTAGAAGAGCACGTGTCCCCTACATCACTTCCGCTCATCTGATCGGTCAGAAAGACTGCGAAAATGGTGTCTTTTGGACGAATTTCGCAAGCTCTCCTACGGTCCTCAATAATCCAGACCCGTCAACTCTCTGCCTCAGCGGCCCATAGTCATGGGGAGCAAACAGGTAAACCCACACAAACATTTCTCAAATGAAACGATTTAGTAATGACAAGACATAAACAGTTGTTTGAAGGACATAACGTAGTGACCTTGCTCGTTAGCCAACGTAACGTTAGCGTGAGGCAGCATAACAGAGAATTTTACTAATGTAACTAGCTAAGTTAACGTTAGCTACAGGAACTTGGCAAATCAACCACATACACAGGAGTTGTTGGCAATTCAAGTCCCACCTATACTAGCCAGATGGCTAGCAACACTACATGACCTAAAGTATGACACCTGCTCATCGAACATCTCATTCCACAATCATGGGCATTAATATGGAGTTGGGCCCCCCGTTGCTGCTATAAAGCCTCCACTCTTCTGGGAAGGCTTTCCACTAGATTTTGGAATATTGCTGCCGGGACTTCCTTCCATTCAACCACAAGCATTAGTGAGGTAGGGCACAGATGTTGGGTGATTAGGCCTGGCTCGCAGTCGGCTTTCCAATTCATCCCAAAGGTGTTTGATGGGGTTGAGTTCAGGGCTCTATTGCAGGCCAATCAAGTTCTTCCACACTGATTGACAAATTTCTGTATACACTACAGTTCAATAGTTTGGGGTCTCTTTGAAATGTACTTGTTTTTGAAAGAAAAACAAAAATATTTCATTTTAAAATGACATCAAATCGATCAGAAATACTATTGTAGCTGAAAACGTTTTAAAATGTTTTTATTTATGGAATATCTACATAAGCATACAGAGGCCCATTATCAGCAACCATCACTCCTGTGTTCCAATGGCACGTTGTTAGCTAATCCAAGTTTATCATTTTAAAAGACTGCACACAGCTTAGAGGGAACATTGCATTCGGACCAATTATAGTTACCTTGAGTTTTTACACTTGTAGGATGGCCAGCTTTAGGTTGAGTAAATCAACTGAGATGTCAACTGAGCACTGAGTGTATACCAAGCTTTTTATTTTCTATACCTTACATTTTAATTCAGCTCGTCATGCTAATTTAGCTTTTTGCGACTGGCAGAAACAACTTTGAAGACAAAGACCATAAAATGTAAAATCTTCAAGTTATGAGAAACATGCACCGATATGTCAGAGCTCTGTGCTTATGAACGGATGTATTGGGTTATGAAATCTGACTATTTGGATAAATTTCACTCGGAAAGTATTCAAACACCTTCCCCTTTTCAAAATGTTATGTTACAGCCTTATTCTAAAATTGAGGAAAATGTTTTATTTAAATCACACACACTACCCCATAATGACAAAGCAAAAACAGGTTTAGACATTTTTGCAAAAAACATAAGTATTCAGAGACTCAAATTGATCATCCTTGATATTTCTACAATTTGATTGGAATCCACCTGTGGTAGGTTCAATTGATTGGAAATTATTTTGAAAGGGGCACACCGGGCTATATAAAGTCCCACTGTTGACAGTGCATTTCATAGCAAAAACCAAGCCATGAGGTCGAAGGAATTGTCAGTAGAGCTCCGAGACAGGATTGTGTCGAGGCACAGATCTGGGGAAGGACACCAAAAAATGTCTGCAGCATTGAAGGTCCCCAAGATAAGTGGCCTCCATCATTCTTAAATGGAAGAACTTTGGAACCACCAAGACTCTCTTCCTAGAGATGGCCGCCTGGCCAAACTGAGCAATCGGGGGAGAAGGGCCTTAGCCCAGGGAGGTGACCAAGATCCCAATGGTCACTGACATAGCTCCAGAGTTCCTGTGTGGAAAACCTTCCAGAAGGACAACAATCTCTGCAGCACTCCACCAATCAGGCCTTTATGGTAGTGGCCAGATGGAAGCCACTCCTCAGTAAAATACACATGACAGACCACTTGGAGTTTGCCAAAAGGCACCTAAAGACTCTCCGACCATGAGAAACAAGATTCTCTGGTCTGATGAAACCAAGATTAAACTCTTTGGCCTGAATGCTAAACGTCACATCTGGAGGAAACCTGGCACCATCCTTACGGTGACGCATGGATACTGCAGCTCTGATTGGTTATGGCTCACCCGCCTGTATAGAATATGGGCCGGAGTCATGCCTTTCAATGCAATAGAATCCTACTCCATTACGCTCTGACAATCCTTTGCATAGTTAGTTTTTGTTTTGGTATGGTTCATTGAAAGTAGCTAATATTGCATTAATTCGAAGGGAAACGTTGTTAACTAAAGGGGAAAACTGAAGTGCAATCTCATGCTTCTCTGTATGGGCTGATATTTCTTATGCATGGCAGTCGCAGGTGCGCAGCTCCCCCGGAAGTCAGAGGGAACATTGCTGTCAGGTACTTAGCGCAGTAGGAGGCCCTTCCTTCTCTTTCTAGAACAAGACGACCCTACTGCGTATCGACCTGGTGCCAATGAACCTGACGTTTTCTACTTGTAGAATCACAATGCTTGCCAGTGGCCGAGAACTTGACTTTGAGCCAGTCGGAGAGCACAAACCTCCACGTAGGGAGCCAGAGAAGTCACAAGAGCAATTAGAGGGCACTTTTCCTGGTGTAATCCATCCCCCATTTCATCAGAATTATTCTAAATAAGGAAATCTGCATATAGAAAAAAATATTATTTTTATTTTTTAGTTGTGTTCAGTTTGATACTGTGCACATGCTCATTGGCAAGTTAACTTTAGCTAGATAACTAAACTGAGCCAGGCAGTCACACACATTTCATATGAAATTTGGGTGGTAAGTGCAGCACAATGCTTTACCAAGATAGCTACCTAGCAATAAATGATGAATAAAACATTTAATTCACTCCAATTTCCAATACTGCCAGTTTGCTTTCTAGCTAATGTTAGCTAAATGGTTCACATTGCCATTTAGCACAACATAGCTAGCTAATTTCTCCACTGACTCAACAGCTAACAGGCAGCTGCTTCATTCAAAAATGAATCCATTGTGATTTAATTATGTTGCTGAACATAAAGATCAAATGTATTGCTTCAGTGTAAATAAAGCCTTTGCTTCAGTGTTACTCATCAAATTAAATTTGTTCTTGTTTCTTCTCCAGCCAGAACATGGAAGATCCTCTCCTTTGTAGTTGCCCTTCCGGGGGTTGCAGTGTGCATGTTGAACATGTACCTGAAGATGCAGCAACATGCTGCACACCATGTGGAACCTGAGTTCGTACCTTACAGCCACCTTCGCATTCGCAGCAAGGTCTGATTCAAGTTTTTTTTTAAATTATGACAAAATACTAAATGCATCCAGTTGTTGCAAAACACCTCTGATCGTATAGTTTTAGGTATTATAGTCGCTGTAATTTTGTCTAGAGTATTTACACATTTTAATGTGCCCCCTGTTAGTTGAATTTGTCATTATGTTAACTTAACTCGTCTCTCACCAGCGTTTCCCATGGGGTGATGGCAACAAGAGCCTGTTCCACAACCCTGAAGTAAATGCCCTCCCTGATGGCTATGAAGGACGTGAAGAATGATCACTCTTCTTCCAGATTACCTCATACACTGGGACCAGAGTCTTCCCTCAATGCTTTACTCTGTTACTAGACCACGCTCTTCAAACAGTTTACGCTCCTCTATTCCATTATGTTTAACTATGCATACTTGTCACAAGGGACTCAATGATAGTAAAACCTTTCTGGACCATTTAACACAATGTGTGCTTAAACTTAACTAAAATAAATATTACCTAAATGTGTTTGTCATTATTAAGTCGTGTACACTATCAAGTGGTTTCGTATGTCTCTTTCTCTACCAAATAAGTCTGCTATGTTTGGAGTTACGAAAGGAGTTTAGAAATTCGTGTTTCAGAGCAACGCACTGTTTGACACTATTTGCTTCCCCTTCTTTCACATGACTAACTTCTTGTGACTCGCATTCCTCTAGCAAGCGAGTAGCTATTGTTAGTTACTCTGTTTTCAATTGAGTCTGTTAAATTGTCTGAAACAAAGGAGTGAAGTTTGTCAAAGTAAAGGTAGGAAATTTGAAGGTATTGTTCGACTGAGATGACGACTTTACATGTATTACCTTGAAGGACCTGGAGGAAGACTGCGTCAACATCATTTGGAAGCGGCTTGACGAATTTGGTAAGCTAAATGCCAGCCAGCTGGTAGTTCGCGAGACATAACTTGATTTGTGAAATTAACGTTACATGCTAGTAGAAGTACTTTGGGCAATTCTGTTCAATGTGGGGTCTTACGATTTTTAATCATGCAGTCGGTAATTGCCACCAGTTGGTTCAATAGCGAAGGCATGTCCTATCAAAATGGAAAAACAATAGGCCTAGTTATCTGCATTGTACCTAGCTAGGATATAACATTCACGTAATGAATGCACTTGTTTTATTAATCACGGTCTTTATAAAGGTGAGGAGAGTGTGGAGGACAGACAACAATCAATGGCAGCTATGGCTGAGATCATTGTGCCTGACTCAAGAAGGTGGGACTGTCACCTCTGATCTGAGGTTCTATTATTCTATTGAATTCCTATCCATTTTTTTCTGCTATTCAATAGTCCTTACTTGGTTTTCTAATGTTAGTTTGGTTATTTTCACTCAATCAGATTTCTTGGTGATTTGCAGATGCATTAACTTCTTCCTGTATGATGGGTCAAAGGTCAAGGGTGAGGGTGACCCTACAAGAGCTGGCATCTGCTACTTCTATCCTGAAGAGGTAGGGATGTCAAGTTTGTATGTGTTCCCTCAATGAGATTATTGATACTGTGTATTAAGAATGATTACTTGATTGCAGTAATGATCCCCTACCAATTGGATGAGTCCATTGAATGATGGTTATTTGCCTTTTATTTCTTCCAGACACCTCTGGATAAGCAGGAGCTGCTGTGTGGACAGCTGGCAGGCGTGAGCCG
Source organism: Oncorhynchus kisutch (assembly GCF_002021735.2). Taxonomy (NCBI): domain Eukaryota; kingdom Metazoa; phylum Chordata; class Actinopteri; order Salmoniformes; family Salmonidae; genus Oncorhynchus; species Oncorhynchus kisutch. Next base: position 35,013,318 of record NC_034181.2, read on the forward strand.
CTGTGTCTCTGAGCTCTCCTCCTCCCCTGTACGTCTGCTCAGGCTACGGCGGAGCAAGTTCGCCATCCGCATGAAAGACGACTTTTTGTGGGTGAGTTAAGCCATAATCTCGTTACGACACTTCCGCCCGAAGTTATTTGCACCATAGCCTGGAACCACACCAGATCATTGTCATATGACAACTATGCACTAAGTCTAACATATCTTCAGATGTTTGAGCAAAACCTGACAGATCTTATTGAAACATTCACCAATATCTCAGATGGATAGACTACTGTAATGAGACATTTCGTCCCCTAAACCTGTTTTTGTTTTTGTCTCAATCCCCTGTGTATATGTCATAATAACTATCCATGTTGCCCTCCCTCAGGCCTTAAGCTGTTCAGTGGAAATACCAGACGTCAGTATATGTGACTTCCTGGATCAGCTGATAAATCTCTTTAGTTTCTATAACGGCCCTATCCGCCAGAGCTACCAGGTACAGTCATCTCTAACACTTCATAGTGATGGGAAGTTTGCGTATTTTTACTGACTGGTCTTTTCAACTTGTTCAGTCAAAAGAACCAATCTTAAGACTACTTTTGTTCATTTGAGTCTGTAATGCCCAGAGCACACAGGACCCCTACCAGGGAAAGATAAACTGAAAACTCACAAGTCAAGCCTCTCGTTCACATGTCATCAAGGCAGGTTCACCCGGTGGCCCTAAGCGACCTCTTATGTTGCTTATGCCTGGAACCAGCCCTGAAGACATGTGAACGAGAGGCTTGTAGAATCATGAGTTTTCAGTTTCTTTCCTTGGTAGGGATCCTGCGTGCCCTCTGGTGAACGAGATGTGACCTCCAGCGCCCCCCCCCCCCCCTATTGATTTGTTAGTCATTCTCACTCCGACTCATATTAACATGGCATAAATCATTACAAAATATGTGGAATCGCAGGAAATTAACTTTAACTAAAATAATCACAGTTTAGGAGGGGATCCACTAACATTTTTGCCACAAGGTCGGGAGTCTCCCACAACCCAATCTCGCTTAGGGCCCCTAGAAGGCTAGAGTCGGCCCTGCATGTGGTTCACCATAGGATGCTTATTGGAGCTGCCATTTGTGACAAACGTGTAAAAGTGTGCTTTAACCTCTAAGGGATCGGTGTCCCCCGTGGGACGGTTGAGCTGACGTAGGCTAATGTGAGTAGCATGAGGTTGTAAGGAACAAGAAATTTCCCAGGACACAGACATATCCTGTATTGGCAGAAAGATTAACAAGAACTTTAAGCTAACTGCACCGTCCAATTTACTGTACCTATTACAGTGAAAGAATACCATGCGATTGTTTGAGGGGAGTGCACGGTTATGAACTTCAAAATGTATTAATTTTGGGCAGTCTTTATACAACATTTTGAACAGAATGCAATGGTTCATTGAAGAGTCTAAAACTTTGCACATACACTGCCTCCATCTAGTGGCCAAAATCGAAATTACGCCTAACCTGGAATATTACATATTGGCCTTCCTCTTGCATTTCAAAGATGATGGAACTAAAAAAAAAACACGGTTTTTCTTTTGTATTCGCTTTAACAAGATCTAATATCTTATTCTCCTACATTCATTTCACATTTCCACAAACGTCAGTGTTTTCGTTCAAATGGTATCAAGAATATGCATATCCTTGCTTCAGGTCCTGAGCTACAGGCAGTTAGATTTGGGCATGTCATTTTAGATGAAAATTTAGAAAAAAAATGTCTGATCCTAAAAGAGGTTTTAAACAATGTACATTTGTTGATTGCTAGGAATAAAAATATGATTATTTTTTCAAATGTTTGAAACAAGGTCTACTAGATTCTGAAATACTCTTTGCAGAAAGCATTGCTTGACTGCCGTATGGCTGATAAGCACAATATCGTTCGAACTGCAGCCCTCCAAACTATTCGTTTTCGAGTGTGTTGGTTCTATAAAGCTATGTCCTTCGTAACGTTCAATCAATTAATTGAATTCATTCTTGCACCATGCAATCAATTATCAGTTATAATAAACATTTTGTTCTCTATGCTGCCTACAGCATGATCTATTTATCCTTTGCGTATGCCTATGTGGTGGTCGGATCACGTCTCAGAGGAGCTTGTATCGGTCTTGTTGTAGGACTCATTGCGGCCAGCTGATCAAATGAAAGACTAATGAATCTCAGGAAAAACTCATCCTGACTCTCCAGTCAGTAAAAAGAGGCGCTCAAAAATAAACAATTAGTTTGTGAACTGCACATCACTAACACTTATCTTAGCTCTATACAGCAATCTGTCATATCCATATCATGTCCTCACTTCACATAGATGTGCGTTGTTTTTTGCTAATGCCTTGCATTTAGATCTACAGTCAGGAAGATTTAGCTGTTCGATGGACCCAGTACCTCTCCCACTTACAAGGAGGTGCCACTGAACTCCACCACATCTTCAGTGTCTTGAGCACCATTGACTCTACACATGTAAGTAATAAGTCGTCTGTTGGGCATGATGTCGGTAGGGTTTGCTACCTCAGGTAATATTATACGATTCCTTATTTTATGTAAGGCGCTGTTACAATTACTATCTATTTCATTGATCTTTTAAGTTGATTTACTTCTAGCCTGGCAATTATCTCCTTGTTTTGATTCTCAGATTGACCCACTTCTCCTACTCAAGGCTGCCCTCATTCTGCAGGCCTGTCAACGCTGCCCCCTTGTGTTAGCTGGTTGTGTACTCTACTGTGGGAGGTAAACTGTCTGACCTTTGCTGCAGCAAAGTGCTGGAGTAGTTAACCACAGATTAGAACCAGACACGAACTGTGTGTATATAAACCTGTCTTTGCTCCACAGGGTTGTCAGCACACAGATGCCTCCTGATCTCACAGTGAAAGTCATGGTTCATGAAATGGAAACATACAAGCAGGTAAATGACAATGGCTGATAATTTAGGTGCTTCTCTCATTTGAGATTTTTATTTTATCTTGTGATCGTCTTAATTTGTTGGGTTGTTGTATTATTCATCAATATCTTAATGTAAATCAAAATGTATTTGTCAAGTGCGCTGAATACAACCGGTGTAGACCTTACAGTGAAATGCATACTTACAGGCTCTAACCAACAGTGCAATTTTGGGGGGAAAAGGCATTAGGTGAACAATAGGTAAGTAAAGAATTAAACCAAAAGTAAAAAGACAGTGAAAAATAACAGTAGCGAGGCTTTATACAGTAGTGAGTCTTATGGCTTAGGGGTAAAAACTGTTGAGAAGCCTTTTGGTCCTAGACTTGGCACTCCGGTACCGTTTGCCATGCGGTAGTAGAGAGAAAAGTCTATGGCTGGGGTCTTTGACAGTTTTTAGGGCCTTCCTCTGACACCGCCTGGTGTAGAGGTCCTGGATGGCAGGAAGCTTAGCCCTAGTGATGTACTGGGCCGTTCGCACTACCCTCTGTAGTGCCTTGCGGTCGGAGGCCGGGCAGTTGCAATAACAGGCAGTGATGCAACCAGTCATGCTCTCGATGTTGCAGCTGTAGAACCTTTTGAGGATCTGACGGCCTATGCCAAATCTTCTTAGTTTTCTGAGGGGGAATAGACTGTCGTGCCCTCTACTCACGACTGTCTTGGTGTGTTTGGACAATTCTAGTTTGTTGGTGATGTGGACATCTTCAAGCTCTCAACCTGCTCCACTACAGCCCTGTCGATGAGAATGGGGGTGTGCTCAGTTCTCCTTTTCCTGTAGTCCACAATCATCTCCTTAGTCTTGGTTACGTTGAGGGATATGTTGTTATTCTGGCACCACCCGGCCAGGTCTCTGACCCCTTCCCTATAGACTGTCTCGTCGTTGTTGGTGATCAGGCCCATCACTGTTGTGTCGTCTGCAAACTTAATGATGGTGTTGGAGTCGTGCCTGGCCGTGCAGTTGTGGGTGAACAGGGACTACAGGAGGGGATTGAGCACGCACCCCTGAGGGGCTCTAGTGTTGAGGATTAGCGTGGCAGATGTGAGGCTAACTACCCTTACCACCTGAGGGCGGCTCGTCAGTTGGTCCAGGATCCAGTTGCAGAGCGAGGTGTTTAGTCCCAGGATCTTTAGCTTAGTGATGAGCTTTGAGGGTATTATGGTGTTGAACGCTGAGCTGTAGTCAATGAATAGCATTCTCACATAGGTGTTCTTTTTGTCCAGGTGGGAAAGGGCAGTGTGGAGTGCAATAGAGATTGCATCATCCGTGGATCTGTTTTGGCGGTATGCAAATTGGAGTGGGTCTAGGGTTTCTGGGATAATGGTATGTTGATGTGTGCCATTAACAGCCTTGGTGGTCTGCTTGAAACCCGCAGCCTTGTGTATGTTGACCTGTTTAAAGGTCTTCCTCACGTTTGCTATGGAGAGCGTGATCACACAGTCGTTCGGAACAGCTGATGCTCTCATTGCATGCCTTAGTGTTGCTTGCCTCGAAGCGAGCATAAAAGTGATTTAGCTCGTCTAGTGGGCTCGTGTCACTGGGCAGCTCGTGGCTGTGCTTCCCTTTGTAGTCTGTAATAGTTTGCAAGCCCTGCCACATAAGACGAGCGTCAGAGCCGGTGTAGTAGGATTCAATCTTAGTCCTGTATTGACGCTTTGCTTGTCTGATGGTTCGTCGCAGGGCATAGCAGGATTTCTTATAAGCTTCCGGGTTAGAGTCCCGCACCTTGAAAGCGGCAGATCTACCCTTTAGCTCAGTCTGAATGTTGCCTGTTATCCATGGCTTCTGGTTGGGGTATGTACAGTCACTGTGGGGACAACGTCCTCGATGCACTTATTGATAAAGCCAGTGACTGATGTGGTGTACTGCTAAATGCCATCGGAAGAATCCCGGAACATGTTCTAATCTGTGATAGCAAAACAAACAGTCCTGTAGTTTAGCATCTGCATCATCTGACCACTTTTTTGTAGACCTAGTCACTGGTGCTTCCTGCTTTAATTTTTGCTTGTACGCACGAATCAGGATCGAATTGTGGTCGGATTTACCAAGTGGAGGGCAAGGGAGAGCTTTGTACGCATCTCTGTGTGTGGAATACAGGTGATCTAGGAAAAAAAAATCCCTCCTGGTTGCACATTTAACATGTTGATAGAAATTAGGTAGAACTGATTTAAGTTTCCCTGCATTAAAGTCTCCGGCCACTAGGAGCGCCGCCTCTGGGGGAGCGATTTCCTGTTTGCTTATTTCCTTATACAGCTGATTGAGTATGGCCTTTGGTGCCAGCATCTGTCTGTGGTGGTAAATAAACAGCCACGAAAAGTATAGCTGAAAACTCTAGGCAAATAGTGTGGGCTGCATTTTATCACAAAATACTCTACTTCAGGCGAGCAAATTCTAGAGACTTCCTTCCATTTCGTGCACCAGCTGTTGTTTACAGATATGCACAGACCGCACCCCCTCGTCTTACCGGAGTGTGCTGTTCTATCTTGCCGGTGCAGCGTATGTCCCGCTAGCAGAATATCCATATCATCATTCAGCCACGATTCCGTGAAACATAAGAATATTACAGTTTTTGCTGTCCCGTTGGTAGGATATTCGTGATCGTACCTTGTCTAATTTATTGTCCAATGATTTCACGTTTGCGAGTAATATTGACGGTAACGGCAGCTTTCCAACTCACCTTCTGCGGATCCTCACGAGGCACCCCGCTCTGTGTCCTCTGTACCTGCGTCTCTTCCTCTTGCCAATAACTGGGATGTTGGCTTGTCGGGTATTCGGAGTATGTCCTGTGCGTCCTGCTTGTTGAAGAAAAATTATTTGTCTAATCCGAGGTGAGTGATCGCTGTCCTGATATCCTGAAGCTATTTTTTACCGTACGATACGGTTGCAGAAACATGTACAAAATAAGTTAAAAATAACGCGGAAAAAACACGTAATAGCACAGTTGGTTGGGCGCCCTTAAAACTGCTGCCATTTCTTCCTGCGCCAAGTTATACTATTTATTTTTTCTTCCCAAAGTCGTCCGTTTTAGTTACAGGCCTTGCCATACATTTTTGCTTATGCTTCTACATTGTTCTAGGAACAGAGACCCAATGGACTGAGTTCCTCCAGCTCTTCTGGCAGCACTCCTCTATCTAGCCCAGTGACCTCCACCACTGTGTTCCTGACCGCCACTGAACTACAGTATCTCCGCTCCGCTCCTGTGGACAGAGAATCCAGGTACTTCACCCACCTCTGAAAGAAACCCCCCTCCACTGTATAAATGATGACTCTTAACTAGAGTGAGTTGTGTGTTCCGTCCTGATACAGTAAGCTCAAAGCCAAGTGAAAGTTGGGGTTAGACACGTTTTGAATGGTTGCCACCCTGATATGAGGATACATTGTTGAGCCTGTGTCTGTCCTGCAGATCCAAATCTACCCAATCTACTCCAAAGGAATCAAACCGAACTAGGAAGTCCCGCCTCCTGTCAAGAACTCTATCTGACACACCAACCACTGATCCGCTTGACCCAGACCCCACACACTACGTGCCACTATCCTTCCATTATCCCTCCACTCCCCAGTCAACTATACCTGATGAGTCGCTATTTAGCCCAAGTCCTTCATTTCACACTCCTGGCCCTCTCAGCCCTTCACCTATCAAGGTCGCTCCAGAGACCTCTGGTCATAACTTGTCCAATGGAAAGCTGTACCATGAGGTGGAGGAGGGTGTCACAGGAAGTTCGTACGACCACAGTTATAACAGCATAGATGGTGGGAGAGATGAATCGGGTCCTGCAGAAGGAGGCAGGTCAATGCAAAACAAGGACCTGCGTCACATCAATGGACAGAATGGAGGTAGTATTGTTCTGAGTGGAGAGAGAGCTGGAGCCCTCCGGTTCAGAGGTCAGGAGTCCCCAGAGCCTGGCAGTCAGAGGATGGGGAATGTGAAGGTGTTTAAGGAGAAGGAAGGACAGGGGAGTACAGGTTTACTGCAGGCTGATACTTGTGATGTGCCCCCCTACTCCCCTTCGCCCGGTGAGAACTCCACAGAGGCCCCTCTGCTCCCCATGTCGTTGTACCAGCACAGGGTGAGAGGGCTGGTACTGGCCCTACTGGTGGAGCCAGACTTCCACAGCAACACTGCAGCCACGGAGGAAGTGGTGAGGAACTTTTGGGGAATATGGGAGGGATATGAATGTTTGTTCATGCATGAGTGTTCCACAAGAGTTTCCGCCTTCTGGACCACCACCTGTGTTCAACAGTTAGAACATGAAATGTATAAACTGGGTGGTTCAAGCCCTGAATGCTGATTGGCTGACAGCCATATACCACGGGTATAGACAGACCATGTATACCATGGGTATAGCCAGACCATATATACCATACACCACGGGTATGACAAAACATGTATTTTTACTGCTCTAATTACATTGGTAACCAGTTTATAATAACAATAAGGTACTTTGGAGGTTTGTGGTATATGGCCAATATACTGGCTAAGGGCTGTATCCAGGCACTCCACGTTGCGTCGTGTTTAAGAACAGCCCTTAGCCGTGGTATATTGGCCATACCCCCCCCCCCCCCCCCCCCCGTGCCTTATTGCTTAAATATACTATTGCCCCACATATTATTACAGCAGTTTGTTATTTAGTCTACTCTCACCCTGTGGTTTGCTCAGTATCACAGCAGCCTGGCATCTTTGAACGGACTGGAGGCACATCTGAGGACCACTGCTCTGGGGGCTCCCGGCCCACATGGACCGTACACCTTTGCACACTTTGACTGTATACAGAACACGCTCACAAGTGAGGCTTGAATATTCTCAGCCCTCTGTATATTCTATACTTATTTTTTCCACCTTTGCCTGACTCTTACCTTTTGCCTCTCTCTTTGTCCATTTCTGTCTATGGAACCATGTCTTTCAGTTTCCCAGTGTTCACCTTACTGCTAGAGTGAGTAGAAAGCTCAGTGCTTTGCAGTAGCTGATTGGGATGTTTTGGGGCATTTTGTGGGACTGTGGTGTTTTGTGTGAACTTTGTGTTAGCTGATATGGATATTTTGGAGTACATTTGAGCAACTAGGACCCTGTACACGATCTCAGGCTTTTTTATTGCGTGGTTGATTGCCGCTCATGTTTGTGTGGTATTTGTAACGAGAGACTGCTGTGTGTCCCTGCAGCCAACCTGTCTAGCAGGCCAGGGGGAGCCCAGGAGTGTTCCTTTGTGAGAGCCACATCGCTGCTCCACTCGCATTTCTCTCACACTGAAGCTCTGCAGGAGGCTATTGTCAGGTCAGTATGACCAGCAGTGACGGAGGGGGCTCTCACCATTCATTACTCCTCAAGGCTGATAATGGGGGGTAGTGGAACGGAGGCCATCATTATGCAGTTTGTATTATCCTTGAGTGTTTTGGCATTGAGTTGTATGTATAATGTTTAGACACAATGTTTATACCACAGGAGCGCTGGTGCAGCTGTGTACGGGACCCGCAGCGTGGCCCAGGAGACGTACTTCCTGCAGAAAGGCGGAGCAGTGAGAAACTCTGGCATTCCTAACCACCAGGACAGTGCTTTCTCTCTGCCCAGCAAGGCCCGACACAGATTAATGAAACATGGGGTAAACCTGCTCTGACTGACCACGGCAAGGAGAGTTCCACCAGCACTACTCAGCACTCACTCTCTACTCAGTCACTGCTCTGAATATGATACTCTTTAAATTCATTTCCAACACTGTACTTACACTGAACCTTTTTGCAAGTTAATATAAGCACTTTGTAAAGAATTATAGGAAGTTGTATGTATTTACCTTTTTAAGAAATGTTTAAGAAATGTTTGCTTTATCTGTAATGTCGTCACTTGTTCGCTTTGCTGCATGGTTATTGTCCTATCTTGGTCAGGTCATTATTGTATAACCGAATGTGTTCTCAATGACTTAGCTGGTTAAATAAACTATTTACAAGAATGATGGTCAAGTTCTACATTGTTTTGTGTTAATGTGCAGAGGGCCATGGTCTTTGTCAAGACTGCAGAGATTTTGCACTATGAAATTCCAACACACCACATGAGCTTGTACAGAACACAAGTGGTTTTGTGTAACAAATACTCAATGTACAAACTTCAGGACATGGCTGCTGAGTTTCCTAATCACTGTAATCCTCTCGGCTGTCACTAAATCGTTCACCACTACCACCCACAAATGACATGGTGTATGTAGAAAAAAATATGTATGTATTTACAGATATGTAATTATTGTGTACTCTTGGATTTCCTTATGGGGTTTATGTTGATAACTCAAAAGCCATTGCATACACTCAATGTGACAATGTTCAGTCCTTTTCCAATAATATTCGATGAGGTTGTTTGCAAAGACTGCAGTTTGCTAAAAATGAATGGGTGATTCTTGGGGAAAAGTATTTTTGTCAATACATCTTGGTCTTATGGCAAGCAATTTTTCTTCCAGGTAAACTATTTCAAATGCATGTATTCTAATGTGGTTATTTACAATAGATCAAATGATGTATGGGTGAATTAGTAAATTAACTCTATCTTAATTGTATTGTCTAAATGAGCTGCACATTGTACTCTAAATTACAGGGGCCACTGGTCCCTGTAGTGCCATATCAATAATAGGCCTAGTAGCTCAATGGAACAAGAGATGGAGGCGCTGGCAGCATTTTACAAACACTCAAGTACGAACACCAACCCCACTTGTTATCATGGTAATTATATTGTTTTGGGTGAAGTGGAGGAACAATGACAAAATGTAAGTTGACATGAAATGTAAGATAATTTGGGGCTTCATAACATACAGGACTGTCTACGTGCGAACACTATCCATATAGAAAGTCATCTCGGTTTCTGTGCCTTTTGTTTGTCTTGTAAATGAAACCATTCTTGGTGGTCCAAATATAGTGTAATTAGGGTCATTAGTTGCGAAGCTGAATTTGAATGACTGGAGTAGGTGTTCCCGGGTGCCTTATTATGCAAACGCATTTTATGGGCCAGTGGGGTGCAACTAGGTGGTTAGGGGCACGGAAAAAACAGGGTGTGGAGAAACAGAATTAAAATTCTAAGTGGCAGAATGCCCGGCCATTGTCAGCGTAAGGGCATACCCCTTAAACCACGGAGATAAGCGGTCCTTTTCAGTAACGCTGTACTACTGGACGGAGCTGATACAACTCTAGTGGAGCACTCCAACTACGAACCCACCACCATGGCTTTTACAGCCTTATTTTGGATTGCCTTAATGTGTCTATCTATGACTACTCATTTAATTGGAGTACAGTGTGGCGCGGTTAAGGAGTTACTGTCAAAGTCATCCACTTTTCAGGATGGACACAAGACTTTACACACAGATATCTTGAGACGGTGGCGACGGGAGAGTGAGGCGACACAGCGGCAACATTGCGCACTGTTGGCAGTGCCTTGGATGGAAACCAACGCGCTCCGGATGGATTTGGCACAGCAACATCGTCTTCGGGTGCTTTCAATGCCCCAAAGAGGTTTACGGCGTGCAGTCTATCCAGAGCAACCGCTATTCCGTTTTGTCAGACGGGTCTATCGTTGCTGTCAATTACATTTCCATTGCAGAGGCGTCAAGGGGATTCAGGGTCGTATCAGTGGAGGTAGGAATCTAAATCCAGTCATTTGAAGTAGATTATCAGCCATTTATTGTGCCTACTCTTGGACTAAATAAGTAGGCCTGTGTAGACAGACCTACAATAAAGAATCTAAATTCAAAGTGCCTTTAAGACTTAGGTTTTATAGAAGATAACATTAATTCTAGTGAGGAGGAATGGGGCCATTGTCACATTCTGAGTGGTACTTCTTTCATTTAGGCCTTACATAATGTTTCTCCTCCCCCCCCCATTAGATACAGACATGGAGTTCCTTCTCAGTCAGGATGTTCTGTCAGTGACAGTAATGAGAGCTGAGATTCATCTCTATGTGTTGAATCCTCAACACCTGAACATTGAGCCTGTCCTTTCCTACATGGCAAAACGCAAGCTTCCCACACGGTAAGAGTCCTAGTTGACATGATGATACACATACTTAGCTGTATTACCTCAACTTTTTAAATAACTATATTCCATATCTATGGAAACTGAAAGTTGTGATTATGAGGCAAAAGTACTGTGGTCCTTTTTTTTATTTTTAAATTTCACCTTTATTTAACCAGGTAGGCCAGTTGAGAACAAGTTCTCATTTACAACTGCGACCTGGCCAAGATAAAGCATAGCAGTGTGAACAGACAACAACACAGAGTTACACATGGAGTAAACAATAAACAAGTCAATAACACAGTAGAAAAAAAAGAGTCTATATACATTGTGTGCAAAAGGCATGAGGAGGTAGGCAATAAATAGGCCATAGGAGCAAATAATTACAATTTAGCAGATTAACACTGGAGTGATAAATGACCAGATGGTCATGTGCAAGTAGAGATACTGGTGTGCAAAAGAGCAGAAAAGTAAATAAATAAAAACAGTATGGGGATGAGGTAGGTAAATTGGGGTGGGCTATTTACAGATGGACTATGTACAGCTGCAGCGATCGGTTAGCTGCTCAGATAGCAGATGTTTAAAGTTGGTGAGGGAAATAAAAGTCTCCAACTTCAGCGATTTTTGCAGTCCTGACTCCACTCTTCACCTTTTTATTCCACAGATACATGTTGCTGTCAAAAGAAAACGTTCTGGAGCTTCAAGTTGATCTGCTGTTCCTATTCCAAGGTCTTCAGGAGGCAGCTGGTGGTGCCATAGGGGGGCCAAGCCTAGTTGGCATGCGGAAAGTGGGGGAGCTTTCAAGTGGGGGCCCACGAGAAAGGCCAGGAGCACCATGGTCTCTGCAGGATACCAATGTTGATCTCTGGGGGGAGGGGGTGGGCCCCCTGCTGACCAATGTGGAGTTAGGCCTTGCCCTGAACTGTGACAGGGGGGGAGTGGAGGTATCTTGTGAGCACAATGGAGTCCACCTATTACACTCTCCATTCATTGCTTTCTCCTACAGATAAAGATGACACAAACCAGGATTGTACACACTATCACATTTTACCTTGTGATGATGTCCTCAAGTCTATGAAGCTGCATTTATTTTTCTGAGGGCAACAACTTTTATTACTGTTATGTGAAGGGAGTGGATGTGATGTGTTCACTACCTAACTTTTTTTTTTAAATTGCAAAATCTATATATTTTTAAGATGTTATACCCCAAGGGGTTCTTTGCACTTCAGCAAATGCTTGTATATATTAAATTATCTATGTTGTTGTGTTTTGTAAGAAAGATATTGATTTGTAAAGATGCAAATATTGTATATAATCACATATGTTTATTGGAAATATGTTTGTTTTTCCTTTATTGAAACTGAATCTTATTAAATTGGCAAAACTCTGTCTCTCTTTTTTTGTTGCATTAAACAAAAGTTGTTCATAATAGGGTACAGTCCTAAACTGTGGCAAAAATCTCATTGTCTTGTATCTTATGTATGTGTGATTCACTTGTTGTGTTCCCTGTTTTTTCATCTGCAGTTTTCAAGCAACAGGTGGGTTTTTTCTCTCAGCTGACAGAGACCTTCTCTTGCTAGGGCTCCTGAGTGGCGCAGCGGTCTAAGGCACTGCATCTCAGTTCTAGAGGCATCACTACAGACCCAATCCTGGGCTGTATCACAACCGTCCGGAATCAGGAGTCCCATACGGTGGCGCACAATTGGCCCAGGGTTGGCCGGAGTAGGCTATCATTGTAAAATAAGAATTTGTTCTTAACTGACTTACCTGGTTTAATAAAAATAGGCTTCAACACAAGTTTTGACAGTTGGTGTGAAAAAAAGTGGTGGACAAAGAACTCCACCTGGACTACCAAATTATGAAAAAAAACATCTATTCTGAGTTGTTGACACTTAATTCTCCATGGGGATGGCAAATAAGAAATTGTTATGAGTTATAAATGGTAATGAGGGAAAAGGAAAAATAAGAAAAAACACTCAGTTTCATAATACAGTCAAAGGGGGAAACATTACATATAGAGGTAAAAATGGCAGTAGTACTACAGTAGTTATATATTCTGTTGGCAGAAGCCAAGTAAAAGGGGTTTGGATTAGTTTTGATTAGAAAGGATATTTGTATTCATTAAGGATCCCCATTAGCTGCTTCCAAGGGGTACAGCAACATTAACACAGTTATATACATTTGAAAATATTACATGACATTACATTTCAGAACACTTTTCACAACACATTAAGTGTGTTCCCTCAGGCCACTATCCTACTACCACATATTTGTATACGTGTCTTATCATGTGAATGTGTGCCTGTGCCTGTGTGTCTCTTCACAGTCCCCACTGTTACATAAGGTGTATCTTTTTATCTGATTCTACTGCTTGCATCAGTTGCCTGATGTGGAATCGAGTTCTGTGTAGCCATGGTTCTAAGCAGTACTGTGCGTGTCCCATAGTCTGTTTTTGACTTTGGGATTGTGAACAGACCTCTAGTGGCATGTCTTGTTGGGTATGCATGGGTGTCTGAGCTGTGTGTTAGTAGTTTAAACAGACACCTCAGTGCATTCAGCATGTCATCAAGAAGTGAATCTCTCCTCCACTTTAAGCCATGAAAGATTTACATGCATATTATGAATGTTAGCGCTCTGTGTACATTTAACGGCCAGCCGTGCTGCCCTGTTCTGAGCCAATTGTAATTTTCTGAGGTCCCTCCTTGTGGCACTTGACCACACGACTGAACAGTAGGCCAGGTGTGATCTGCCTTGTTGATAGTGTTGTTAAAAAGGCAGAGCAGCCTTTTATCATTGACAGACGTCTACCCATCTTAGCTACTGTTGTATCAATATGTTTTGACCATGACAGTTTACAATCCAGGGTTACTACAAGCAATTTAGTAACCTTAACTTGCTCAATTTCCACATTATTTATTACAATATTTAGTTGAGGCTTAGGGTTTAGTTTACAATTTGTCCCAAATACAATGCTTTTACTTTTTGAAATATGTAAGACTAACTTGCTCCTTGCCACCCATTTTGAAACTAACTGCAGCTCTTTAAGTGTTGCAGTGATTTCATTCACTGTAGTAGCTGACGTGTATAGTGTTGTCATCCGCATAGGCTACATTTTTTGTCAGATTTGACTTTTCGTAGCAGGTTAGGATAATTAGGGTAGGACAACAGTTAGGACATCAACTGTATCCATTCTAGCCAAGACAATCTAGACTCGAGCTCCTCTGAGTTTGCATCTGCGCAGTAAAGTTATTTGGGTAAAAGATCGCGATTGGTTTATCATGATGCCAATCAATCTTGAGCCCCACCACGAGTTGTCATTCGTTAAATGACCCAACACGGAAGTAGAAACATCGACATGTGTTGAGCGAAATGGTGCGACTGAAATCCAGGTAAAATTGCTCATATTTACATGTTGCTAATGTGTACAATTATGAAGTTCGCCCCTCCTGATCAAACGCGTTTCTTCGCAGATATTTGCTGTGTGAAGTTTGCGTATCAGATCGACGCAATCTGTCACTGCTAGATGACCGCGCCATCTACACTGCCACAAAAGCAGCAGTAGCTCGAGCGCACGGTGACTATGGCGCTGCACTGTCCAGCCTCGGATTCTCAGGTATTGATAAAGGGAACCAGTCCTTGTGTAGTTAAGCAATGTGATTTGATCACTTAAACTAACGTTAATGCAATAGCATACACTTGAAAAGGGCTTGCAGCCCACTATGCTAGACTAGGGTTACAATAACATTTCAGATTAGTTAACTGACAGTGGCGTAAAGTACTCCTTGTAGTTTTTTTTTTTCCGGGGAGGGGGGGGGGGGGGGGGGGGGGGGTACTGTACTTTATTTGAACTGTTCCTTATACATTCCTGAATGTACTTTTTACTCCCTACAGCTTCCTTCACTCCCAAAAGTACTCGTAACATTTACAATGCTTAGCAGAACAAGAAAATTGTCCAATTCATGCACTTCAAGAGAATGTGGTCATCCCTACTGCCTCTGAGCTGGCTGACTCACTAAACCCATGCATCATTTGTAAATTGTCTGTGTTGAAGTGTGCCCTTGGCTGTCAGTGCATTTTAAAAACAGAAAATGGTGCCATCTGCTTTGCTTAATTTGAAATGATTTACACTTAAGTATATTTACAACCAAATACTTTGAAATTTACTCAGGTAGTAATTTTACTGAGTATCTTTCTATTGAAAAAAACGTATACTTTTACTCAAGTATGACAATTGGGTACTTTTCCCACCACATAAGATAAGTGATATTGTTGGAACTCAACGTGCAGCTAGGGTGATGCTGGTGGTACGAACCACTGCAGTTGTGCCCTTGAGGAAAGCACTTAACCCAGTAACCTGAACAGCTTCGACACCCAAGCCATAACTGATAAATGGCTAACAAAATCGCTACCTGGACTACCTGCAATGACTCTTTGCACACACAGTCTTAGGCTTATACCAACACATACTGATGCAACACGTTTGCTGCTACTATATCAATCCTGTTGCATAGTTACTTTACCCCCCCACCGTGCATTTAGAAAGTATTCAGACCCCTTCACTTTAACCACGTTTTGTGATAGCCTTATTCTAAAATATTTTTTTTTAAATTAAATCCCCTCCACGCAATACCCCATAATGACAAAGCAAAAACATGAAGAAATGGTTCTTTTATTACAAAAACAAATCGCATTTACATAAAGTTCAGACCTTTACTCAGTACTTTTGTTTTAACACCTTTGGCAGCGATTACAGCCTCGTCTTCTTGGGTATGACACTAAAAGCTTGGCACCTGTATTTGGGGAGTTTCTCACATTCTTCTCTGCAGATCCCCCGAAGCTCTTGTCAGGTTGGATGGGGAGCGTCACTGCACAGCTAATTTCAGGTCTCTCCAGAGATGTGAGTCCCGGCCTTAGACATTCAGAGACAAGTCCCGAAGCCACTCCTGCGTTGTCTTGGCTGTGTGCGTAGGGTCTTTCTGTTGGAAGGTGAACCTTCACCCCAGTCTGAAGTTTTGAGCAGGTTGTCAAAGAGCTCTGTACTTTGCGCAGTTCAGCTTTCCCTCAATCCTGAGAAGTCTCCCAGTACCTGCCGCTGATAAACATCCCCACAGCATGATGCTGTCACCAGCATGCTTCACCGTAGGGATTGTGCCAGGTTTCCTCCAGATGTGAAGCTTGGCATTCAGGCCAAACCAAAAGGTTCAATCTTGGTTTCATCAGACCAGAGAATCTCTCATGGTCGGGCCTTTTGGACGCTTTTGGCAAACGCCAAGCAGGTGGTCATGTGCCTTTTACGGAGTGGCTTCCGTCTGGCCACTCCACCATAAAGGCCTGATTTGGTGGAGTGCTGCAGAGATAGTTGTCCTTCTGGAAGGTTCTCCCATTTTCAGATGAACAGTCGGCTCTTGGTCATCTCCCTGACCAAGGCCCTTCTGCCCAGTTTTGGCTGGGCAGTCATCTCTAGGGAGAGTCTTGGTTGTTCCAAACTTCTTCCATTCAAGAATGGAGGCCACCTTTCTTGGGTACCTTGAATGCTAGAAAAATGTTTTGGTACCCTTCCCCAGATCTGTCGCTCAAAGGCCATTACCTTTGACCTCATGGCTTGGTTTTTGATCTGACATGGACTAACAAAAGTGGGATTTTTTTTATATAGACAGGTGTGCCTTTCCAAATAATGTCCAATCAATTTAATTTACCACAGGTGGACTCCAATCAAGTTGTAGATACATCCTTAAGGATGATCAATGGAAACAGGATGCACCTGAGCTCAATTTCGAGTCTCACAAATTTGTTTACATCTGTTAGTGAGCATTTCTCTTTTCCAAGATAATCCATCCACCTGACAGGTGTGGCATCAAAAAGCTGATTTAAACAGCATGATCATTACACAGGTGCACCTTGTGCTTGGGGACAATAAAAGGCCACTCTAGAATGTGCAGTTTTGCCACACACAATGTCTTAGATGTCTAATGTTGAGGGAGCATGCTGTCTGCAGTAATGTCCACCAGAGCTCTTACCAGAGAATGTAATGTTATTTCCTCAACCATAAACTGCCTCCAATGTAATTTTAGAGAATTTGGCAGTATGTGCATCCGGCCTCACAACCGCGGACCACGTTTGGGCGAGCGGTTTGCTGATGTCAACGTTGTAATAAACAGAGTGCATCCTGGTGTTTTTATTTATTTTTTGCGATGGCAGTTTGAATTAACCAAAAATAACGTAACAAGATCCTGAGGGCCATTTTTTTTTTCCTTCTTCCCTCTCTAAGGTATCTGACCAACAGATGCATATCTGTACTCCCAGTCATGTGTAATCCATAGATTAGGGCCTAATGCATTTTTTTTCAATTTACTGATCTCCTCATGAACTGCAACTCAGTAAAATCAATTAAATTGTTGCATTTATATTTTTGCTCAGTATACATAATCAGGGTAGCTATCTGGTACCCCTGAACATCGACTCAGTACTGATACTCCCTGTTTATAGGCGAGACATGTTGTTACTCACTGTGTGTTTATTCCTTTGTCACTTTCCTTAACTTTTTTAAAAAATCTTTAACTCTGCATTGTTGGAAAAGAACCTGTAAGAATTTCACTGTCAGTCTACACCTGTTGTTTACGAACCACTTGACAAATACAATTTGATTTAACCCCAAATTGCTTTCCATCCAGGGTGGGCGCTGTGGCCATGTGTCACTTAAATTAGCTGGGGATAAAGTAAAAGGCAGAGGATAATTCATAAAAGTAATGAATAAATTATATTTTTCAGTGAAGTATCTGAATGCCCACACTGGAATTGTGTTCCTGCGCTGTCGGAAGAGCCACTACAGACTCCTCTGGTCTGCATTGCCATTCATCACCAGTCTAGAGAACCGAGGGCAAAGAGTGCCATGTTTTCTGAACTGTTTGCATGTGGGAGGTAAGACAGACCAACTTCCCTTTGCATGAACAAGTTGTAGCTGATATTTGGGATGTAAAAGTGACACGCATGGATACATTATTTGTATTTATTTGCACATAAAAATGACAGGTTTCCAACTTGTTTTTATTTGAACTGTTTTGTCTTCCACCTAAGAGGGCTTATGAAAAAAGTTTGTTCAGTTAATCAACGCATACTAATTACAATTTAACATTTATAAACTCAAGTGTACACTTTTTTTTTAAATATACCAGCTCTAGTGCCGTCATCAACTTAACAAAGACATATTTTGCACTGAAGGTAACTAACTGCAAATTCAATGTCTACTTATTTTCATTTTATGCAGGAACGATCCGGACATGTCAGAAATTTCTGGTCCGATACAATACTCAGCAGCTCCACCGGATGCTCCCCCTCTGTCAGAGTGAAGGTATGCAATGGTCTGCTTTATTTTTGTACATCAGTTCCTTACCCATGCACGGTTTTCTCATTGCAGACAATATGCCTAGTAATCTAGTCAATTTTGAATAGGCAACAACCAGGTTACAGAGAAGCTATAATTAGGTGGGACTTCCAAAGCAAATAAACGTTTTCTTATTATTTTGTATGCTACTCCTCTTACACTGTTTAAGATAGAAATGCCTTTCAAACTTTAAAATGTGCGGACAGGTCTGGAATGGTGTGCTTGCGTAACTCTTTCATATTTTTAAACTTAATTCTGCAGTCTTTGTGTCCATCTTCATTCACTTTAATGGGACTTTTTTTAAACTTTCTAAAGCGCCTCATTGTGACATCACTTCCAATATTCACTGTAAACAACTTTTGACACATCAGCTTATTTGACCACTTTGCGATCAGTTTAGTTCGTAAATTCACTCTGGCGATCTACTCCGATGTCAGAGTATTCTCGTCTGAGTGTGCCAGAGCACAGAATAACGAACGCTCATCACCCGTTGAATATGGCTGATGTCAGTAAACGTCGGTTTTAAAAAAGCATGATTGAATTGTAACCAGCAGCAGTTAAGTTAGTCACCAACACTCTGGATAACCTAAAAACGCTCGGATCAACCCTACTCCTCGGCCAGAGCGTCCAGTGTGCGCGCTGAACGCACCGAGAGTGAAACACTCTGAATTTACAAATGCCCAGAGGGCACTGAGCACACTCTGGCACTCCAGGTTGAATTTATGAATGCACCCTTAGACAAAAAGTTAGTTTATGAAATCGTCCTCTGCTTCTCTGCTATTCAAATCTGTCGTTTGAACAAAAATATATTTGACCAATTTAATGGTTACAGCTGTTTGTCAGTTTAGAGTGATGAAAAGCAGCTAGCTAATGTTAGCTAACAGCTCTTACATATTGCGTCATCGAGCAAATGCGTTTCAATGGCAAAAAAGGGCCATGCGCTAGAATGGTAAAAAGTACAATTCTAGATCTCATCTTTTACCGCTTAAGCTATTAATTCCAAACCAACGCTGAGATGTTTTGACTGACCATACTTAGATTGCTTGTCAAAAGATTTTTGATACTATAATTTAACTAACCATTTTAAAATGTGCATAAATTAACATAGGTTTGAATGAGAACCAAAGAAATGCAGAGTTAGCAATTGAAAATGGCCCTGCTCTTGGCCAATTAAGCTACAAGACCATCTACTTCTATAACACTTATAAACTAGAACTATAGACATTTGCATAAATAACTCCCCAACAGTAATTTTTTAACTGTTCAAGCTAGGGACACCAAACCACCTTTCAAATGCTCAGGCTATTAACTTCAAATTATTTAAGTTTATTAACTATATAAATTAGCGTAAAATAACTCCAACATTAATTATTGAACTATTCAAGCTAGATACAGCAAATCAACTTTCATATGTTCAGGCTATCCTAACTTTTCACCTACCTATGTTTTCAACTATAACCAGTCCCCATCATTACTACTGCAGACAATACCACTACTATAAAACATTTTCAAAACCATACATACTTCAAAATGACTTTACTTTAAATGGTAAAGTAAAACTTTTTAAACTTCTACCATTACCACAAAAATACTTTTTAAAGAGGTAAAGCATGTCACACTGCTTTTGTAATTCATGTACAATTACTATCTAGTTTGAGAATTGAACAAACTATACTGTGGCTGTTTTGTTTGTCTTTCCTTGTGCAGCAGAGAGATCAGAGATCCGCAAGTCAGTACTGAGCTGCACCCTGAAAAAAGAGGCAGATGATGAAGAAGAGGAGGATGAGTGACTCCAACATCATTCTGACGCTCTTGCTACTTGCAGTGTATCTCACCTCTGGGAAGACACTGTTAATCTCAATACAGGTAGTTCTGTTACTGGGCTGATGGATTTCATGACAGAATAGAGCCCTCAAACTCAACTCTGGACCTCGAAGCCAGTTCTACGTTTTTCATTGTTCACCTTTAATTTAGGTGAGTGCAATTAATTCAGGTAGAACAGAAAACCATGAGGCTCCGGACCTCGCAGGTTAAGAGTTGAATACTCCTGGAATAGAGCCTGGTGCTTCAATGCAGCTGTTTGAGTGTGAATGCAGATCAGCTGTGAGCTCATTAAAACAAAGCAAATAAAACATTGGACATGTGTACATAAATAGTTTTGTTATTTCTGCAATGTGTATAATTAATGTTACTTTCTGCACTGTTGTGTATACATTTTATGAAAGCAAAATAATAAAATCTCTTCTAGCAAGCCAACCATTAGACCTTATTCATGACTCCAATTCCATTACATTGAGCCATTGGATGGCCCCTTTAGCCTTGTGTGTCCCCTTTAGCCTTGTGGAAAATGCAGCAACGCTCCGATGCGGGCCAAATGCTCTGTCTAAATGCAAATACACGTTATACAGTTTTGGAAACATTTGGAGCGTATCATATACTGAACAAAAATAGATACAAAACATGCAACAATTTAAACAATTTTACGGAGTTACAGTTCATATAAGGAAGTCAGTCAAGTGAAATAAATTAATTAGGCCCTAATCTATGGATTTCACATGACTGGGCAGTGGTGCAGCCTATGCCCACCCACATGGGAGCCAGGCCCAGCTAATCAGAATGAGTTTTTCCCCACAAAGGGCTTTATTACAGACGGTAATACTACTCAGTTTCATCAGCTGTCCGGGTGACTGGCATCAAAAGTTCACGCAGGTGAGGAAGCCTGATGTGCAGGTCCTGGGCTGCCGTGGTTACACGTGGTTTGCGGTTGTAAGGCCGGTTGGATGTACTGCCAAATTCTCTAAAACTAAGTTGTTGTAGAGAATTAAATTATTTGGCAGCAGCTCTAGTGGACATTCCTGCAGTCAGCATGCTAATTGCACACTCCCTCAACTTGAGACAACTGTACATTATAATTCCCAGCACAAGGTGCACCTGTGTAATGATCATGCTGTTTAATCAACTTCTTTATTTGCCACACCTGTCAGGTGGATGGATTATCTTGGCACAGGAGAAATGCTCACTAACAGGGATGTAAACAAATTTGAGATAAATATGTTTCTGTGCATATGGAACATTTCTGGGGTCTTTAATATTAAGCTCATGAAACATGTTTTATATTTTTGTAAAGTGTGTGTGTATAAGCAATAAACCATTTTTCAATTACAAAATATATACTTGATGTTTTAGGAAAGTTGCACCCAGCTAAGCTGTATTTTCAAGAACACTGACTCCAACCGTGACTACACTTTCTCCGTCCTCCAATTTCCGCTTCAAACTTTCCAATGGAGCATAACTGGGGAGGAAGTTCAGTACCTCGGCAGGGGCTGTGTTTTTGTCACCTGGATCTGGCCCTGCCTAAGGTTTCCATCAACCATATCACAAGCAAGGATTATTAACGTTTCTAAACGTTAAGAGGGTCGGGATCATAGTTCATTGATCCAGCTATAGTCCATGCGGTGCATTCAATTGAGAACTCAAGGGCTGAGTATATGTCCCCCCCCCCCCCCCCCCCCCCCCCCCCCCCCTCTTAGGTTTTCCAGAGCTAGTCAACCATACTACCACTTTTTCCTCAAACATTTAGAGAAGGACCACAACGAGGGGGGCGACAATTCACTCTGAACTAGTATTCTCATTGTTATTTTTAAAAGGAAAAAAACAATACGGATGTTGGGGTTCTACTACATTTCCCACAATCCCACCCTGTAGAAAACAACAACGCGCAAATGTCTCATCCGGGTCTCTGTGGTTCCTGTTTGGCGACCTGTCGCCATTAGTTTTAGCTCGTCCGTACGATCATATATTTTGGGGGGGGATAACTGCACAATTGTCCGTTTTCCATTCTTTGGAGAACGGTCAGCGCCTTTTTGGGGCCAAGTGTTTCCCAGAACGCGAAAACGCTCAACTTTCCTGGGTCTTGGCCCCGGTGTGAGCCTTCGCTTCGTTCTCAATTTCTACACCGCCTCCATTACTGAGACGCCTAAATTGTGTCTCTATTTTTCTTGGTTTGTTTTGTTGTCAAGATGTCGCCGTAATGGAGTCTCCCATTTTGACCGAAATTAAACAGGGCCTTCGCTGCCTGACCCGCACTCGCTACAATCCGCTCTCCTCTCCCTTTGTCCCATTTAATGCTAGGGAGCTCGGACGCTCTCTGCCCGGAACTCGGCCTAAATATCTCTCGCAGAAAGGACACAACCATGGAGAAGAATCCAAACAGCAATGCCAACAGCAACAAGGTTCCGCCCCGTTCGAGTTCTACAGGCCCAACACCGGGAGAATCTAAACCGAAAACAGGTGAACATTAATCAATGGCTTTTCTCATTCGAACTAAACCCTAGCCAATCCCCCTCTGCCTGGTTTAGAATTGTAGTCTTTGGGTGTCACGGAGTAGAGCGACACAAGGTCCATAGGTAACGGCTAATCAGCCTACAAAATGACCCCCACAGATTACAATTCTAAAGAGTTTACACAAATATTATCTTCTTAGATATTGTGTTGCTGTGGGGTCGTTCCATGTCGTAAGCCATTTCACCCACCATCTTAGAACAGAAAATAGTAGCATTCCTGCAATATTATTTTGTTGCAATGTAACTTGATATCTGAGAAATTAAGCAAATTGATTGCACCCAGTGACATTTTTTTTGTTTATAGGATTTATATAATATTCAATAAATATATGCCCAGTACCTAACATCTGATTTGGATCAAACGTTTTTTTCTAACAATTAGTACGGCATGATGACTCCAAAGAACTTGTCAAAAGCCACCCACGGACCACCCCACACCAATCCCAACCCAACAACAAGTATACAGTATCAGTTCTTGTATGTCTGAAGTAGTATGGAGCTGCGGCTTGGAGTATTGTTTCTTCATCATCGGTAATGTCTTCTCAGTGAATTTGTTGATGTCACCAACAATTACCAGCTTCTTACCACTAGAAGGAGGTGTTCCTTCTATGTTTTTTTGTTTAACCAAATAACATTTTGGTTTCCTTACCATGTAAATGCTCTATGGACAAGGTATGATTGCAACCCATGTTTTGGTAACATTGTCACTGTTTCAAATGCTAACATTTTTTGCATTTGTGGCACAAATCAGTGGTACCTATATTAGCACTTTTGTGCTTCGTATCCAAATGATCTATAAAAGGGATGGGCAACTTTGATTGGGGTGGGGGACACATCTGAAATCATCATGAGGCTCCCCCGTCCCCACCATGTGAGCAAAACATTTTAGCTACCCCCTCTTGACAGCGGGGAGTGACTTTATTGATTTATATATTTAAAAAAGAATGTGCACTTCTACACTTTGCCATGGGAAGTAGAGAAAATGTTGTGGTTTCTAAAGCACGTTTGCTGTAATTCTACACATTTTGAGAATATTCTGCAATTTTATAACTCATTTCATGTAATTCTACTCATTTTGCCATGGGGCAGAGAGGAAAATTTGCAGTTTTACAACCAATTTCCTCCAGTTCGACACATTTTGCCATAGGGTGTAGAGAAATATATGCAGTTTTTCATGTGATATTTGCGTCAGTGACTAATTAATTCAATGGTGGACCCCTGATCGGTAATTCAACAATGATTAGGCCAACTACAAATTTGTCTAGCGGTCAGCTATCTAAACCATCTCAAATGTTTGCACACATGGGCAAATTGAGTGACTGTCAGTGACTTACACCCTGACTACACAGTTCGTGTTGCAAAATACATTTAGAAATCATCATTATTATTCAATTGTTGCACCCATACTGCTCGCGCACGTCAACGAGCATCTGCGTTGCCAAGGGCTAAAATAGAAGTCAGGTCTATTTGTGACGCAGATCATACTCTGTAAGCAGTCTATTGTCAAGGTAAGGAAACCAATGTCATTTTGGGTGAACGATTTCAGAACATTCTGAGATGGTTGGTGTCAATCCTCTTAAAGTGCTTTTTGAGGTGGAACAACCCTGTGGAAAATCCCTTTCACAGTCAGTTTATTCTGTGTATTGGACATTCATATTGCAATGTACAGCCTTACTTATGCATATTGTGTCCATGAAATGGGGTACGGCTGTACAATGCAAAAATTCATGTCCAATAAACACAATAGGAACGACAGAGACCCGGATGAGACATCTGCATGTTTTGTACAGGGTGGGTTTGTGGGAAACGTAAGAACCCAACATTCATCATTTTTTTGTTTTCCTTTTGAAAGTAAAAATGAGAATACAAGTAACATAATCCATTTTTTATCATATGTTTCTTTAGACCTTCCTAAAATAATGGATTTATTGTAATGGTGTATGTCTAATAAATACATTTCATATCTACTTTTATGTAGCCGTTCCAAAGTCGTGGAGACCTGGAGATGCTAAATGTGTTTGTTAATTACCGGGCAATTACCATGAGACCGGCAGTTTTTTGCATGGCAATAACTGGTTGACTAAATATCATGGCTGTCACAGCCCTAGATAAGAGTGAGTCAAGCATCTATCATCGTGTCACCAGAACAAGAGCCTCAATATTTAATGGAAAGGAGCAGCAGGAACACCGTGCACGTTCACCACCCTGTGAAGTTGTTCATCATTTATTTCATCTGTAGCCTAATAAACTGCATGGTTTCCCCGAGTTGTAGTAAGAGGACCACACATGATCATCGCGTGACTCCAAATTTACATCGATATGATGGTTATTAAATCAATATTTGCCCATAAATGTTTCCACGGCAATTTCTTGCATTCTGTCAGCATTTATAAAATTGTACCAAAACTGTGTCCATCACAGCTGTCGTGATTTTTAATAAAATTATTTAATACGGTATGACTTTACTAATGTGAACGTGGTTACCGAGTAGGCTGATACCTCGGGATCGAGTCCATGAAATGGTGTAAGGCTATACATTGCAATATACAGTACCAGTCAAAAGTTTGGACACTTATTCATTCAAGGGTTTTTATTTGTACTATTTTCTACATTGTAGAATATAGCGAAGACATCAAAACTATGAAATAACACATTTGACTGGGACTGTATGTCCCCAATGCAATTCTGAAGTATAATACATCCACAGTGCAGTTCCAACAGATTTCTTAATTTTTTTTGTGTCAAATTAACTATTGTCTTTTATTGAATTTAAACAACATTTCAACTTTGTTTAGCGTCTAGTAGTTGTTGCACGATTACACTTTTTATATGTTTTCATCAGTTCAGTGGGGTAATTTTATTTTGAAGGTGATCTGCCAATTCCACCATTGTTATTCACGACACACTGGTCATCCAAGCCAGAGCATGTGAGCAGAGTTGACCGGTTGGAAATCCCACACGTGCTTGCGCTCCATGTACGTCCTTATCTTTCCTAAAAACCACTCCTCGCTCACAGGGAAAAAAACTCCTGCTCTGAATTTGCTCCATTCATTAAGATCACAATGTAACCAGCCCCCATCTTTTTTTTGTGACGACCTGGACCTACCAATTTGTTTTTTTAAGTATTGAAACCAAACCATATGGGTTTGAATGAAAAGTAATTGAAAAAAACATGAAAAGGTGAATGTAAGAAGTGACCATAATTTCAATATACTACGTATCATATTAAATAGCATAAACACTAAATGGGTCAGGAGCCTGTCGGTGAGCCTAAGAAGGAATGAAACATGAATTATTTAGACTATATTATTTCAAGGCTATAGCCTACAAAGAAATACATTGAAGCAGTTGCAAGTGCGACACAATAGGCTGGTAGGGACATAAAGCACATTTCATGGTATTAAATCATTGCATTATATAAATTGCGCATATAGGCTGTGACTTACTTAGAATTTAAATACATATTAAATAAAAAATGACTTTCCTTTTGAATTCATTTTCAGAAACATGAGTTTGGCCAGTCTGTGGCTTCAGGCTCGTGATGGTGCCTGGAGAGCAAGTCAGCAGCGAAGAATATTCTCTCCACACTTGCAGAGCCACTGGGGATGCTAAACACCCTTTTGTGCGTTCTTGCCAGGCTGGGAAGAGTCGTTTTATTCTTTCCATAGGTAGACCTAAAGTAGATTTTTTTGGGGGCTAAATAACCCAATCAAATATGCCAGGCTTATAGGGCCAAAATCAGTTATGGCCGATTGTATAGATAATATAAATAACAAAATGTTTAAGGGATCTGATTTGTAGTTTGTAAGTGTGCCATTCTAGCAAAGCATTTATCTACCCACCTCGTTCCTTTTAGCATGGTGTACTTACTACGTGCACATCATACTTCAGATAACTGAAAATACACTTTCCACAATGATTCTTTAGTTGTGGACACTACATCACCGCACCTTCTCTCTTGGTCTTGGTCCTGATCTTTATAAGTTACCTTGATTTTTATCAGTATCATTATGAAAATATTTCGGGAACTCCATGACAGTAGCTAAAGCAAGGGGCTAAACCAGCACACAAGTAGACTACAAATGCATGCTGGGGCGGGCATGCCCTGAGCTCGTGAAGTGAGCATTGCTGGAGCGAAATTGAAGCGGGCGAGAAGGCCGATGCTCCAGCCTTTGGGAATCTTGCGCAACGCTGCAGTCACATTGTGCACGCTCCGCTCACATACTCTGAACCACGCTACGTTGCAGGGCCTAGTGGTAGGGCTGGTTTGTTTACGTGATATTGGAGGTGATGTAAGTCGTGCCTTTTGACAGAGCATTGACACATTCACCAAGAGTCGGGTGCATGATGATTTCTGCACATTGCATTGAATTTAATGTATTTTGGCCTTTTCAATATGTTACTGATATGTAACCACAGGTAAACTATTGTTCAAACAGGCTAAGTTGGGCTGTTTCATAACTGCAATATGTGACCCTCCGTTGAGGAGAAAATTATTCCAAGTGTGTGTTTCATGCATATACAGAATACTAATTTAGTATTTTTGTACAGTCGTCCATAGAGTCTGGTGGAGTTAGCTAGTTATAGGACTTACGACAGTGGATGACATCTCATTTCGTCATTGTAGATCAGTGATCACCAATCTTTTGAGTCAAGATCACTTTCGCAGTCAAAAAGCAAGCCGAGGTCTACCGCTCTGGTATTATTATTTTTTAAACAAGCCTATGCAACACAAACATAAAAACAGTTCTGTAGGAATGAGGTTTGTGCATTAGGCCTAATACATTATCACAGCATATTGGCTATGCTTGACTTGTCAATATTCTTATCAGGCCATATTATACACTAAGTATGTGGACACCCCTTCAAATTAGTGGATTTGGCTATTTCAGAGACATCAGTTGCTGACAGGTGTATAAAATCAAGGGCACCGCCATGTAATCTCCATAGACAAACATTGACAGCTGAATGGCCTTACTAAAGAGCTCAGTGACTTTCAGTGTGGCACTGTCATAGGATGCCGCTTTTCCAACAAGTCTGTTTGTCAAATATCTGCCCTGCTAGAGCTGACCCGTTCAACTGCAAGTGCTGTTATTGTGAAGTAGTAGGCTCAGGCGTGAAGTGGTAGGCCACACCACACTCACTAGCAAGTTCCAAACTGCCTCTAGAAGCAACGTCCGCACAAGAACTGTTCGTGGGGAGCTTCATGAAATGGGTTTCCCCGGCCAAGCACAAGCCTAAGATCACCACGCGTAAGGCCATGCGTCGGCTGAAGTGATGTAAAGCTCGCCGCCATTAGACTCTGGAGCAGTGCAAATGCGTTCTCTGGAGTAATGAATCACTTCACAATCTGCCAGTCCGACAGATGAATCTGGGTTTGGCAGATGCCAGGAGAACATTACCTGCCCCGATGCATAGTGCCAACTGTAAAGTTTTTGGTGGAGGAGGATCAATGGTCTGGTGCTGTTTTTCATGGTTTGAGCTAGGACCCTTGGTTCCAGTGAAGGGAAATCCTAATGCTACATTATACAATGACATTCTAGACGATCCTGTGCTTCCAACTTTGTGGCAACAGTTTGGCGAAGGATCTTTCCTGTTTCAGCATGACAATGCCCCTGTGCACAAAGCGAGGTGTTACAGAAATGGTTTGTTGAGATAGGTGTGAAAGAACTTGACTGGCCTGCACAGAGCCCTAACCTCAACCTCATCAAACATCTTTGGTATGAATTGGAGCCAGGCCTAATCTCCCAACATCCGTGCCCGACCTCACTAATGCTCTTGTGGCTGAATGGAAGTAAGTCCCTGGTGCAATGTTCCATCATCTAGTGGAAAGCCTTCCCAGAAGAGTGGAGGCTGTTATAGCAGCAAAGCTCTCACTCCCTCTGCTATCTGTGATCTTTGGGAAAATCTCTACCTCATTTGAAGTTGAAATATAAAATGGTTTAGGTAGGGGCTGACCACTGTTGTAGACTGTATCTTTGCCATTTATTTGGGATTGAGGCACGTAACAGGATCTATACACATAACAGGACATTTTAGAGTGATCTATCACTTGTGTGCAAGTGTGACTTGACTTGCTCTGGCTTGTGCTGATAAGTGCACATGACACGGCCCACTCTGTACTAGTCATGTGGGTTCTAAAGATGAGCTTTTTTTTTTAAACGAGAGGACCGGCAGGATATGTTTATCTTTTTACCAATATGGCTTTCTGCGTTGGTGTCTTTCAGAGAGGTATTTGGTACAACAGTAATAATATCAGCAAGATCTGCATGATCTTCACCCTTCCTTTGGTTGATTTAGGCTACAAGCTGGTACAAGTTCATTTCTACTTTACATCATAGTGCCTCACGGGCAACAGTGAGCATGAGAAAAGCAATGATAATGCAAATAGAATTGCTGATGATCCTGCTGGAATGATAAATTCCCTTATTTTTCCCCTGTTCTCCTCAGATGGTAAGAATAATGGAGGTTCTAAGCGCTACAGCCGCAAGCGAGAGCCCTCCGTTCCCAAGAGTGACAGTTTCCCTGGCCCTCGTCGCACCAATTCACAGAAAAGCAAGAATTTTGACAAGAGACCTCCCCAGAGAGGTGGATCCCGGCAGTATTGTGTTACAGGTGAAGGAAGATGTGACGAGGTGAGCATTCACAAGATAACAAAAACATGAATCTGTTGTTGGCTATGGAATAACCTACATAAGCCTATTTTAAGAAAGCTTTGTTCGGCCCTATACTTGTATATTCCCACTTTGGGATCTTGTTCGCTCTTAAATAGCACTTATTATAGTGACATTATATGCTAGAATGATTTGAGTCACTGATCGGTAGAAACAAGGCAGCATCAACCCATAGGAATATTATTATTTCTGCCTGTGAATCAGGAAAGTTCGGTTGTAATTATTTTCTCCCTTCCCCAGGTAGCAGAGTGCCGCCAGGCTGAGTTCAACCCGGCTCAGTTTGCTGGACCTAAAAAGATCAGTCTAAACCACTTGCTCAACTTCACCTTTGAGCCTCGTGTGGGCCATGGTGGTCTAGGAGGAGAAGGACACTCCTGCTGGGGCCGCCGCAACAAGTGGGGCCACAAGCATAAGCCCTTCAACAAGGAGCTTTTCCTGCAGGCCAAGTGAGCGCCCTCTCAATTCAAATCTTTCTTGTGCAGTATGACATAAGGCTTGTTGAATTGTTAGATTGGTGTTTTTTTTTTTTTACCTTTTGGTCTCCTTTTGCTTTAGCTGCCAGTTTGTGGTGACCGATGACCAGGACTACAAGGCTCACTTCACTGACCCAGACACTCTGGTGAACTGGGACTGTGTGCAGCAAGTGGTAGGTTCTGTACATCAGCCCTCTCTTTTGCATGAAATCTCCACCTCCTAATTGGACTTTTAATGCATCTATTATTTCCCCCCTCTAGCGCATCTACAGTCATGAGGTGCCCTCCTGCCCCATCTGCCTCTACCCCCCGGTAGCAGCCCATATCACCCGCTGTGGCCATATCTTCTGCTGGCCATGCATGTTGCACTACCTGTCTCTCAGTGACAAGAGCTGGTCCAAGTGCCCCATCTGTTATGAGTCTGTGCACTCTGATGACCTCAAAAGGTTAGTGAGATGTTAAATAGCCCTATAAGAACATTCTCTATCGCCACCTTTGGGAAAGAAAATATAATGGTTGAAAATGGTGAATAACACACTCTATCCCCTCATGTCTCACTGCAGTGTGGTTGCGATGGAAACCAGGCAGTATGCAGTCGGTGACCTCATCACCATGTGCTTAATGCGGAGGGAGAAGGGGGCTCTGGTGGCCATGCCCAGCTCTCAGTGGGTGAAAGTGGAGGAGCCTATACTCTTCGGAGGTGAGCGATGAGGAGGATGATTACCATATGTTTGTGTTGTCACGATACCAGAAGTTTGACTTCTATACCACGTTTAGTATCACGATACCGCAGCAACAAAAAAAAGGCAAGGAGAATCACACATTTTAATGTTTTAAGTCCACAAAAGTGATTAAATCACACCAGGGGAGGTCTGGAGAAAAATGAATACATTTTGATTTGTGTATTTGTGACCCTTTATTTCATGTGCACATGCACCAGTGTTGCCATGTTTGTGGTTTTCCTGCAGCTTGGGCTACTTTGAAAATGATGTCCTGTTGAAAATGTATTGGTTGCTGGTTTTTGGGCTATTTCTAAATGGTACTTTTGCAGCCATGGCATTTCTCTTTTATAAAAACGAATAAAAAATCTAACCTCTTCTGGTTATATCTGCCTAAAATGAAATACCCAAAACGAACTGGCTGTAGCTCAGTACCTGAGGCAAGGATCAAATCAAAATTGATTGGTCACGTACATGTTTAGCAGATGTTATTGCGGGTGTAGCAAATGCTTGTTTCTATCTCCAACAGTGCAGTAATATCTAACAATTTCACAACAATACACACATCTAAAGGAATGGAATTAAGAATATATAAATATTTGGGGGAGCAATGTCGGCACAGCATAGACTAAAATACAGTGGAGTAGAATAGTATATACATATGAGATGAGTAATGCAAAATATGTACATTTATTAGGGACCTAGTGTTCCATTATTCAGGTGGCCATTGATTTCGAGTCTATGTATATAGGGCAGCAGCCTCTAAGGTACTAGTGATGGCTATTTAACAGTCTGATGGCCTTAAGATAGAAGCTGTTTTTCAGTCTCTCGGTCCCAGCTTTGATGCACCTGTACTGACCTCGCCTTCTGGATGATAGCGGGGTGAACAGGCAGTGGCTAGGGTGGTTGTTGTCCTTGATGATCTTTTTGGCATTCCAGTGACATTGGGTGCTGTAGGTGTCCTGGAGGGCAGATGGTTTGCACCCGGTGATGCGTTGGGCAGACCACACCACCCTCTGGAGAGCCCTGCGGTTGCGGGTGGTGCTACTACTGTTGTGTTGTCTGCAAACTTGATGATTAAGTTGAAGGCGTGTGTGGCCATGCAATCATGGGTGAACAGGGAGTGCAGGAGGGGACTGATCAAGCCCCCTTGTGGGGCCCCTGTGTTGAGGATCAGCGAAGTGAAGGTGTTGTTTCCTACCTTCACCACCTGAGGGGCGGCCCGTCAGGAAGTCCAGGACCCAGTTGCACAGGGCGGGTTTCAGACCCAGGGCCCAGCTTAGTGATGAGCTTGGAGGGTAATATGGTGTTGAATACTGAGCTATAGTCAATGACTTTGCACGCACACTGTTGCATATTCGTGATACTATTTGAAAGGAAACACTTTGAAGTTTGTGGAGATGTGAAATTAATGTAGGAGAATATAACACAATAGATCTGGTAAAACATAAAATAAAACAAACTTGGGCATTTTATTGCATCATCTTTGAAATGCAAAAGAAAGGCCATACATTGAGATAGGAAGCTGGGATGTTGTCCACAACAGGGCAACGGTTTGTGTGCAAAGTTTCAGACTGGTATATTCAGGGATGTGAGCGCTAGGGGGCGATATGGCCAAAATCTCACATCCCGATACAGGTCATTTCCTATAACGATACATATCACGGTATACACATTTTCTGTAAATTCAGTGAATAAATAGTTTATTTAAAATGACCACATGTAAAGGCCTATTTCTTATTAAATTTTGAATTATACTCAACAAATTGGCATTTGGTACCTTGGTTCGAGTGTTGGCACCAACTCACGAAACCCCTGTTTCTCGACCGTGTAAATTGGGGCCATTTGGGGTCTTTGCAGATGTAAGTTGTAACGACAGCTGTTATCTCCTTCAATCTTCGTGATTCTTTGCCATATGCTGTGTCGCGGGCAAAATCCTCTTGCAACGTCTGAGTCGGGTTTGTTTTGAGCACTCGACTGTACTTTTTGGGGTCTCATCCGTAGACTCTCTCTGTAATGTTTTACATGATTCTTGCGTAGGTGGTAAAAGAGGTTAGTGGTGTTTGAGCCTGTTGTCAGGACCGGCCTGCGGCATATTTGGCAGTGAACAGTTTTCTGGTCCGTGTCAGACTTTTCATACCCAAACCACGTCCATGCAACCGAAGTTGTCCCTCTTTTAGGTACGAGCTCTGTGTCACGTTCACTCTCCTCCATGTTTGTTTGTGTTGCAAATTTCAGAAGCGACTTTCAATGGATGGAAAGTATTGCCATGAAGAGTGTGATTTGCGACACAACGAAATAAACGATAGAGCATAATATGAAACCATAGATGTTTTTCTATCGTCACACGATATATATCGCCCATCCCTAGTGAGAGCTACATAATATTTAGTATGAAGTTTCCCAGGTGTCCCTCATGAGTTTGCCCAAATGTAGCCAAGTGGCCGAATTGGTCAATTGATTAATGTAAGTACATAACATTTTTGTATGTTCTCTATAGTTAACTTGTTTTTTAATTAACACAAAGATGAATGGGGCTGTACTTTCCAGTAATGTCCAGCTGAGGTCCTGGATGCTTTTTAGGTCAAAATGTTGGTGGAAGTGGCTCCAAATAATCCTCTAGCACAGTGTGCCAACGGTCCTCTCCCTCGGTGGTAGTTGTCGCTGGTGCACTGGCCCTCCTCCGCTTATGGGCTGGCCTCTTCACACCTAGATGGCTGGGTGGGTGTGGAGCCAGAGAAAGCAGCAGGGGCTAGACTGGAGGAACTAGTTCCTACTTTTGAATGAGTGGGGGATGGAGGGCTTGAATGTGGTCTATTTAGAGTTGGCTCCCAGAGGTCATCTCTACCACTATTGCAGATAATTTTTTCTTTTTTCAGCGAATTAAAGTTTACTATTACTTATTTTAGTTAACCTTTATTTTATCAGGGGTGAACCCTGTGTCAATACATCAAATACACAAGACATATCTATAAACATTTATATAGAGTATGGGGAACACAATCACTATAATTAAATATGCCGACCAATAGGCAACATGACACTCAAACCACATCCAACATAACATACACACACAGTGCATTCAGAAAGTATTCAGACCCCTTGACTTTCTCCACATTTTGTTACATTACAGCCTTATTCAAAAACAGCCTTAAAAAAAGAAATCCTCGTCAATTTACACAATACCCCATAATGACAAAGAAAAAAACAAGTTGTTAGAAATGTTTGGAAATGTATAAAAAATAAACGAGACCTTATTTACATAAGTATTTAGACCCTTTGATATGAGACTCAAAATTGAGCTCCTGTGCATCCTGTTTCCGTTGAACATCCTTGAGATGTTTCTACAACTTCATTGGAATCCACCTGTGGTAAATTCAATTAATTGGACATGATTTGGAATGGCACAACTGTCAATATAAGGTCCCACAGTTGACTGTGCATGTCAGAGCAAAAACCAAGCCATGAGTTGAAGGAATTGTCCGTAGAGCTCAGAGAGGATTTTGTCGAGCCACAGATCTGGGGAAGGGTACCAAAAAAATTCTGCAGCATTGACTGTCCCCAAGAACACAGTGGCCATCATTCTAAAATGGAAGAAGTTTGGAACCACCAAGACTCTACCTAGAGCTGGCCGCTCGACCAAACTGAGCAATCTGGGGAGAAAGGCCTTGGTCAGGGAGGTGAACAAGAACCTGATGGTCACTCTGACAGAGCTCAAGAGTTCCTCTATGGAGATGGGAGAAACTTTCAGAAGGACAACCATCTCTGCAGCACTCCACCAATCGGGCCTTTGTGGTAGTGGCCAGACATTGTTAAAATGCATATGACTGCTTGCGTCGAGTTTGACAAAAGGAACCTAAAGGAGATTTGATGATAAACAATATCCTCTGGTCTGATGAAACCAAGATGGAACTATTTGGCCTGAATGCCAAGAGTCACATCTGGAGGAAACCTGGCACCACCCCTATGGTGAGGGCAGCATCATGCTGTGGGGATGCTTTTCAGTGGCAGGGAATGGGAGACAACCCGCTCGAACATCTCTGGGGAGACCTGAAAATAGCTGTGCAGCGACGCTCCCAATCCAACATGACAGAGCTTGAGAGGATCTGCAGAGAATGTGAGAAACTCCCCAAATACATGTGTGCCAAGCTTGTAGCGTCATACCCAAGAAGCCAAAGGTGCTTCAACAAAGTACTGAGTAAAGGGTCTGAATACTTATGTGAATGTGACATTTCAGTTTTTTTTAATACATTTGCATACATGTCACGAGAATTTTCAATCCCAATGATAATAACTAACAATCAATACCCCGAGGTTTGTAAGACCCTGAGGTTTTCGCTACACTCGCATTAACATCTGCTAACCATGTGTATGTGACAAATAAAATAAAATTAGATTTGATTTGGGTTAAAGAATAATTAAGTAAACTCAGCTTATGCAAAAGGTTCGTACAGTTTATTCACAAGCACTTTCTAAAGTCCATAATACAAAGACATCCATTTTATAACTCACTCCCTACTTACGCACATACCTCCACACAAACAGTAGATAGCCAACGCACATACATACACACGAACAGTAGGTGGAATGTATCCTTCCCCATGGTTCTCACCATTGTTTATCACTACCAAACTGGCAGTTCCATTCCCCCGAGATTAGAGGAACCTTGACAGGACTCCCTGTGAGTTCTAGCCAGGTCAGGTCATACACAGTTTAATTGTTCTCGGTATCTTCTTAGTCACACACACACACATTTCTACTTGTCTCGACCCAAACCTTATTATACTGAAGTTTACCATTCTAATTCATTATACATGTTACAGAAATGAACGATTACTAATAATTACATTTAATTATTCATTATATATGTTACATAATGTCATAATTACGTTTTGGGGTCGAATTGCTTAATCATGACCTTTTTAAGCATATAAATTCCCTTATCAATCCACCCCATGACTAAATAATACACACTGATACATCAATCGCCAAATGGAATCATAAATGTTCTATAAAAGTAAACAAAACAATGTGTATTTACATCTGATACTCATCAATGACTGTTCTAGGCCTATATCCAATTATAACTCTTCTTTTTAGGATTTTCATTATAATCTTCATTAAAGGAACAGTCTGTCTAAACATTGAAGATAGTCTCATCCAACATTGGCTCCTCGTGGTTGAAAGAAACGGAGCCATCTCCTAGGCCTGGAGGCCTGTATTCGTCGGAGCTCGGAATCGGTCCATATCTCACCATCTGTTGGTCATCGATCTCTCTCTAGCATTCTGGTGATTAAACCTCTCACACATGGGACCAAACAGCATCCACACAACACCAACACACTCATACAGGTGAAAACAGCCCACAATACAGTACTTGGGACATTCTTCCATTTCCCAAACATGCTATCGAACCACCCAGTCAGGGAAGTATCCACCCCAGAGTTCTCTGCTAACTCATGAGCTAATGTGGTTAAACCAGCCAGGGCCTTGGTCACTGATTCGTCTGGAGCTGTGTTATTAGGAATGTACGTGCAATAATGAAACCCAATCATTCTACCTACCCCGCCCTTTTCTGCCAATAACATATCGAGAGCCAGCCTATTTTGCCAGGTCATGAGGGAGGTGGTGGATAATTGGTCAGAGAACCCCTTTACTGCATCCCCGGTATCATTCAAGAATCTCTGTTGAGCCCTAACCTCTACTACCCGGAATGGTACCTTCGTGTCGATGCTGGTCTGGTCGAAGCCCACATACCATAACCCGAGATCCTCTTTCTTCACGCTTTTAATGCAATACGTCCCTCGCTCCGGATTGCAGTCAAAAACCCTGACCTTTACTATACTCCATCTATTTGTATATTGGGAATGTGGATTTACATAGCCTTCTCTCTCTGTGTGAGCTATAACCTGATTCCAGGAGTTACATGGGGATCTACACAGATATCTTCCCCAAAAAGTTAAAGTCCTAGACTGCCAGGAGGTTAAGGACCCTATTTGGTCTAGTGGTAAAGCCTTCACCTATTTGATTCATAGCTTTGTATTCATCTGGAACTTCCCTGGGAATACCAATAGCATCCATCTAGACAAAGCTACTCCCATCCGGGTCAAAACTCCTCCTGTGCCTACTTTAGCCTCCAATAACTGGCCTCTGATGACTAACTCGAACTGGTTGGACCAATAACCCCGGGGCGGAAGTTCCTAACCACCCTTTTGGTAGTGTCTATAGTATGCGTCCTTTGCTGGTACAAGCCCACCCTACATCAGTTATAGGTGCTGTGAGGTTAAGAATTTTCTACCTGTACTTCCAAACCTATGTCAGTCACATTAACTATTGCCTTACAGCCATTAAAATCACCTAAGTTCTCGGTGCCCTTCTTGTATCTATAACACTGGTACTCATCAGGAGTTAAAGTGAACCGAGGTGGGTTGGCCGAGTACTTCCATCTGGCCAACCCAATCCCTGTACAGTTGTCTGCTTCCCCAGGAAATTGTTTAATGTTTACCTTAAATCCTACATCTTGACCTTCTTTGACTCCTATTCTGTAAGTTACTCGTCCATGATGGTCAGTATTTTATATTGTTTGTCTTTTACCTCTTATCAATGACAACGGCATCGTATGATTAGTTCCGGAAGGTGGTAGATCTGAATGTATCAGAAAGATTACAAAGACTATGATGCAGCTCCGTGTCCCTAATCTTCCCAAAAACCGCCAACCCTCTCCTGCCCTTAGTCGGTCTGCTAGGTACCACCCCATACTCACACTTCTAGGAGCACCCACAGTGAGGAACGGTCGGGATAGGGAATCTTCGTTAAGGAGGTAACCCCTGGACCCTGTTGGTACTCGGTTCTTCTCCTAACTCTGTGTGTGATCAGCAGTGCTTATATGTGTACATACCTCTTTGCAGTGGGTAACGTGGACCCAAGGGACTCTCTCAGCTAATGGCAAAGGCGGTGGTTAACAGAACCTTGTATGGGCCTTCCCAACAGGGCTGCTTCCAGTCTTTTCTCCTCAGGGACTGGATCCACACCCAGTCCCCTGGTTGGATTGAATGGATCACATTCTCCTGTAATTCACCTGTTGGACACAAAGTCTTTGGTTTGGTTAACAAACAGTCTTATGTGTTCT
The DNA here is from genome assembly GCF_002021735.2 of Oncorhynchus kisutch. Taxonomy (NCBI): domain Eukaryota; kingdom Metazoa; phylum Chordata; class Actinopteri; order Salmoniformes; family Salmonidae; genus Oncorhynchus; species Oncorhynchus kisutch. Next base: position 35,050,957 of record NC_034181.2, read on the forward strand.
GCTAGTATATCTTCAACTTCTATGTCTACCTGTTCTGGTCTCCCTAACTCTGGCATTCTATATGTTCTACCTGATAAGCGGAAGTGTTATCCATTTGTTTAAAGAAATAGATCCTAGTAAACCAACTCTAGGGATAATATCTGGACCTAATATTTTAGCTACCCTAATCGTGTCTACCAAGTAAGTTGGGAACGCTTCTACCCATTTAATATACTTATCTATTATTGTTAAACACCCCTTCTTTCCCTCACTTCGGAATAGTTCAATGAAGTCCATTTCCAATTGTTGGAATGGATATTCTACCCAAAAAACTGTTTAAGTAATTATCCTTTAGGCCACTAAGTCTTTCCTAACCTGCAGTGTTTCCTAACCTACTCTACCATCCTTCCTCCCTGTTGGCACATGGTTCTGCCCATGTGTCAATATTGCTGCATATCTAAACAATGACTTAGGTAGTATGGGTAATTTATCATGATGCCAAATACAATCTGTGTAATCTACAAATAGCTAACTTTTCTGGCAAAAGTACAGCATCTAATAGATTCAAAAATCAACTGAGCATGTGCAATAGGTATTTACTATACCTCTGTGGCAGAATTCACAACTAGGGCTGCTTTCTTTGCCAAAACCTTGGAGAATTGCACTGTGCATCTCTTTCTCTAATTACACCCCCTCTACCAAGTCCTCAAAGGTGTGAGTAATCTCTTTTATGGCCTCTGGCTTTCTGTGGGGGTGACCGCCACATTCAATAGTCATTGTATCTCTTCCCAACAGATTAACTAGACATAACCTGGAGTTGAGGACTGGAATGCATGCCTGCCCTCCTGACATCTCATGTTTAATCCCCAATGGAGCAGACAGTCTTTCCACTGTCTGATGTCCCGAAGCTGAACTGACAAGCTTTTCCCCATTTATTCTTACTCCTTCAGGCTTAAAATATGTCCTAAATACTTAACATAAGTCTACCATAATTAAAACCTATTCTTACTGGCTTATAACCTTGTTCAATCCAAAAAATCTGATAATACTATAATATCAATTTTACAGCCTTGTGTTAAATTTCTTACATTACATACAACAACAGCTAAGGGAAAATAAACTTGGCTAGGTTACTAAATGTTACTTAAGCCAAAATAGTGGGATTTTTCAAAATAACCTTATGACAATTTTTTTTTAAACACATCTTTTCATGAGAGTAATGTATAAAAAAATATATATAACAAATTTCAATAAACAATAATCAGAAACTATCACACAACTTTTACAATTCAACTATTCAGACCTGAATCCCTTACAGCAAAATATAGCCTGCGAGCACAACTAACTGACCTATTCTTCTTAATATAACGTTCTGCCGAACCTCTATCGTAAGATTAAAACCAAACTTCACAACTTTCCCTTCTCTTTCGGTTTCACACTTATGAAATGTCCAAGACTTAAAAGTAACATGTAACTCACCAAATTTATAACACACATCATTCAACCCTTTAGAATAAAAAACATTTCGGTGGGCACAACTCTATCGCCTATACCTATCTGCTTATTATTAGGATTCATAGATTTTAGGCAACGGTCTCTTCTGTGATTCAGTTATTCTCCTATTCTCAATACGTTATTCCAGCAGACCATTTAGGCAACAGACAACATATTACATCGAAATCGCCTCGCTATTCTTTTGGATGAATTAGTCTTTCAATTTAACTTAAACAAGCTATTATCGTTCAGTTTATATCTTAAACAAACACTAACGACCGTATCTTTCCAGGAAAAACATATCAATAGTTGAATTACAATCAGAAACCCAGATTTTAGTCAATTGGTGCATAGGCTGTGAAACAAACCCGCGCCTCCCGTGTGCCAGGCGAGAATTATACGACTGGACCACCAAAGCTAGTGAAATGACGAAGACTCCTCGCAAAGAACCCTATTTATAATTGTCTGTAGTCGTAAAATCAGGCACGTACTACTGAGACAATAAGCAGAAAACAGTCCTAATTTAAATTGTCCAAGCATTTCTCCGGCGATGATTTTCATTACTCTCACTCTCGTTGTCTCTCTCTCACGCTCGTCTCCTTATCTTCTCTCCTGCCTTTCCCTTTGTTTGCAGTTGCGGTGGTTGTGTCCTACTCGGTCACAATGTTTACAGGGAGGCTTACACTCCCGGGCGAAATGTCCTGTCTCATCGCAATTGAAACACTTTCTATCGTCTGATCCTGTCCATTTTTTCTCGTCTCTCCATTTCCCTTAAAGCCTCCTTTGTGCTTATCTACAATTACCCCGATAGTTACTGTTCGATGCTCTTCTCCTTTCTGTTCTCTCTTTTTACTGTCTCTGTGATTATGACCTACTTTATTGCAGTGTTTACACGCCGCCTCACAATCTCTAGCAAAATGACCCAGTTTGTGACAGTTAAAGCATCTATCTCCCCCTTTCTCTTGACTGTCTCTATCCACTTTCCTCGACTTTCTCCCTTTCTCTAACTCTATCCACTTTCTCAATAAGGTTGCTAAATCCTGTCCTCCTTTCTGTGTCCCTCCCTCCCTCGGCTCCCTGAGGACCAGCATATGGGGGAGGTGGTGACGGGACAGGCGGCACCGGGTTTTTCTGCCCCCGTTTCATCACCACCTCGTCGTCTGGATTTTCCCTCCACGCTTGATCTACCAGAGAGGTGTATAATTTGGGTTTGGGTGGTGTCTCTGTGGGAGCTGTGGGAGTCTTCCCTGTCTGCTCCTGGCTACCTAATCCTTCCTCCTTAGTAGCTCCCTTTTTCTTGGCCCCCTCCGCTCTTTTTCTAGCTTCAGCCAGCCAAACGCGAGCGGTGTCGAGCCCTTCTGCCTGTTGCTTCTGTGCCTTGTCCCAACATACCCTATGTATCTGTTTAATCATTGATTCCAGTTTTTCTATATTTAAACGTCCATCAAATTCATACTTTTTTTCTCCATTTCGGGCCAAAATAGATGTTTCTTTTATCTTTTCCCTGCATATATATCTCTCATCTCTGGTTAATTCCGGAATCCCCTTAGAGGATTTACTACCCATGTTTATTCAATTACTATTATTGTTGTTATTATGCTTCTTCTCGCAATCTATGTGCATGTACTATTAATCTCTGTGTGCTTTCTATTACCCTTAACCTATGTTGATAAATACCTCCCGTTAATCTCTCCTAGAATTCCGGAATAATTATTGGGAAGACTTTTGATATATGATTTATGTCTCACAGGTATACAACAATAAGTTCATACTTTCATTTGTTGTTCCTTATGACTTTTGACTGTATCAATATATCAATCTCGCGCGCAAATAATTATCTTCTTATCCTCGTTCAAAACTTTCTGTGTGTTTTTAATACTGATCCAATTGCTTCTGTGTATCTCTTCTCACAGTCGACGTGTGTGCTTATTTCTTTCCTGAAACTGTATATATAGAGGTGTCTTTCGATCGGACATTAGGTCTCGCACGTATACAACTATAAGCTATATCCCAGGGTTTGTAAGGTCCTAGTTAACAGCCTATTTTTCTGTTGTTCCTTGTGATTTATGACTCGTTAATATCACACCCCGCTATATTAGGCTTCCCTCCTTCAATGGATAATCAGACCTAGATGTGCGCCTCCTAAAGATCTGACTATCCCCTTCCAAGCGTATTTAGACAGGCAACCTATATTACTCTGCAGTACATTTTTTTTATTCAGTTTGGGGGAAGCCTTTTTCAGTTTGGGGGAAGCCTTTCCATCTACCTGAAGACGGTTAGCATTAGCATGCTAAAGGCTACACAAAGTGGTTGACATGCACGCACAGAACGCATTCCTGTGTCGTATTGTCTTCAGAAAGTTGCAGGGAATATGAATCGGTGATGGATTCTGTTTGTTTTAGACCTGGGCTAATTAATACATTTTAGAATAAGTAAAATACATTTAGTTGGTTTCCAAACGTGAAACATTTGATAGACGAACCGGAAGTAACACAATTATATCTAATAGTTTTTCATGTTGTAGTTAGGGCTGTTGCGGGGATAATATTCTCGTGACACCGCCATACCGGCAGTCATGACCACAGTCAAAGTAATCTCTTGACATGTGTTTGTAGTAACCAACTTGCTAACTACCATCAGGTCCTAATGGCCTGATATTCAGTGCTCGATTGTCCCTCTAACCACTCTGACATCAATGCAAATGTTATCGAAATCACATCAACCACTTATCAAAATAATATCATGATTTTAAAACTCACCTCACTGTGACGACAGCAGGTTGAAACTGAGTGGGAAACATGGTTGTCGTGGATGTTGTTTCAAAGCCAAACAACAAAATGGACAGCGCTTTAAGGGGATTTCATTCAAAGCATTTAAGACGTTGCATGTAGAACATCCATACGCATATTACAGCTTATGCATTCGCCTGTATATGAGCCCAAGCCACACCCCCAAAAAACTGAATCAAAATAATGATAAATTACCTACCGCAATTTTTTTTTTAAACATTTAAGATGCAGGGTGGCTTAGTTAGCCTACATTTTATAGTGAATTTGATTTTGAATAACCTAGTAATGGGGCACGTTTTAATATTTTCATAATTAATAGGTTGACACTACCTCACCACTGCGTTTCTCCATCTCCTCTCCATTGCTTTCTCGATCGCGCAGAGATGGGGGGGCTGTCAACAGTTTATTGAAATGTTTTGTTGTGAAAACTTGTTACTATTGACGTTTCCAAAATTAAGCATTGGGTAGCTGCAGGAACATGGTAGGAGAGCCCATGACAAACATGTGTGAAGTGAAATTAGTGTTTTTATAAACAGACATTTCTATATGCAATCCCATGTGAAAGCAGAGTTTTGATGGTTGCCACTAAAAAGAGGATCCCAGCTGCTACTATAGTAGCCTACCCAGCATGATTTACACTGCGGGAAAGTGGCTGCCAGTCGTTATTTGAGTGCATACGGATTACAGTTTCCTCTGTCCCTGGTCCTGCCCTTTTTTGCAACTTTTTCAAATAGTTAATAGCCTGTAGTCGCGTCATGGAGCCCATATATGTTTGGATTTCTAGGACATTCTAAGGTTTGTGTCATTCACAACTAAATTTGCCAAATAACTCTAAATCCTGCGTATAGGAGCCATTTTTATGCTCAACATAGCCACTTCATATGCACACCCGCTCCGAAATTGCTAAATATATTTTCTATTTTATTTCGCCAAGTTCAATTATGTTCTTAAGACAATAAAATCATATAAAATAATGGCACTCATAAGCATATCGTGTCTGCTAAATAAACTAGCCTACAGCCTTTGACATGGCGCGTAGTCGGTATTAGGCCAACTCCTATTCGGTTCCTTTTGAAATACACTTTTTTCAGTTGAATGTTTCTGTAGATCTGCCTAAAATAGATTATGAATTTATTGTGATGGTGAATATTAAATGGATTTATTAGACCTTTTAAAAATGTTCCAAAGGTCTGCATCAGTGACTTGTATGCCTGGAGATGCTAAATGTATTTTTTCATTAACGGTCAATTACCGTGGGATCAGCAGACATTTGCATGGCAATAACCGGCTAACAAAATGTCATGACTGACACAGTCCTAGTTTGTAGTATTGAAAAAGTACCAACGTTTTAGTGTACCGTGCGACACTGTTTACCATATACCTGTTTCTGTGGTATGGTATACGTGCGTCGTTGTGACATTGCTGTACCCCTGTGCTGTAGATGTGCATCTGAGCCCGTACTCCAAACTGCTGCTGGCCTCTCGGGAGCAGGTGCTGGGCCTAGTGGCCGAGGAGAAGGCCGCTCTGCAGGGTCAGCTCACCCAGGGAGATGATGCCACAGCCTGTTTCATCCAGAGTGCCCTGTGCAATCTGCAGGTAACACTGACAAACTAGCAGCTTGTAATTTAAAATACAGGCAGCTTCGACTGCAAGAAGTGATGTGTGTGTGTGTGTGTGTGTGTGTGAAGTTTGACTTGTTACACAAACTTAGGTCAAGTCATATAATATGCCTATATAGCATGAACTGACCCCCTCTCTTTCCTCTGCTGTGGTCCAGGAGCGAGTGGAAGCTCTGCTGAAGCACCAGAAGGCATGTGCTGAGGACAACCTGGAACTGTCAAATCTCACCCTGGCAGATCCCACCTCCCCTGAGGAGGAAGTGGTGACCACCTTTAGCAGTACCAAGGTAAGTGTTTGCATTTATAACCCATTAATATACTCTCCAAACTTGCCCGTGTTATTGGCTCTGAGAGATTCTCCATGTTTTACTCTTTCCAGCCAGTTCTGCAGTATTCCTCTGCATTTGATGATGAGGTGGCAGAGGTTCCAGAGGAGGACCCTGAGGAGGCCACCGGTGAGGAACCACAGCTCCCTGAAGGGCTCCTGGAGAGAGTGCTGGAGGAGTCCCCTGAGGATGCAGCGCCCCAGCCTGCTGAGGAAACGGCGCGCCCCCAAACCTCAGAGCATGGCCCCTCCTACTACTTCTACCAAGGTAGGATACCCTTTAGCAGAACTACGGTATATCCGTGTCTCTCCACTTAACATCTACCTTGTCCTCTTTATTACATTCAAAAGTCCAGTCTCTGCACTTACTCCTTTGTTCTTCCAGCGGAGGACTGCCAGCAGATGTTCCTGCACCCAGTGAATGTGCGCTGTCTGCAACGTGAGTACGGCAGCCTAGAGGCCAGCCCCCACACCATCACGGCCACTGTGGTGGAGATTGAGGGGCAAACTATCACTGAGGTAAGTGATTAGATCTAAACCATGTTTGTTCTTGAAAAAAATACTTTGTTTCTTCTGCTTCATCCCAGGAACATGTGCAATATCTCAGGTTTTGATTATCTTGGCTACAGGAGATTCGCCGTCGACACCGCTACCTGGCTCACCTGCCGCTCACCTGTGAGTTCAGTATCTGTGAGCTGGCCCTGCAGCCCCCCACCCTGTCCAAAGAGACCCTGGACAGCTTTGCAGGTCAGAACCTAACATACTCTCTATTCTAGTCATGTACATTGCTTCTTAGAGTAAATACTAATCCAATAATGATCTTCTTTCTCCATCACTTTTTTCAATTCTGACTCTCAGATGATTTGGAGAAAAGACAGCGTCTCAGACAAAAGAAAGCAAGGGATGAGAGGCGCAGGGAGAGGCGTATTGAGATGGAGGAGAACAAGAAGCAGGGGAAATGTGAGTCCATATTACTTTTGGTTGATTCTCAATGTTGAATGTGTAACTGAAAAATTGTCATCAGATAAAGTATCTTCATATGAATGTTTTTTTTCTCAGATCCAGAGGTGCATATTGGGCTGGAGAATCTTCAGCAGTTCCCTGCATTTGGGTCACCACCTCACAACGGCAGTCCACAAGTGTATCCTGAATTTCTGTTGGCCCCTCCCTCAGCCCTCACCAGCAGCGCTGTCTCTGGTGAGACCAGCTCTTTCAACTGTCCTTTATTTTGATAGGCTTGGAACTTTAAAGTGTCACTGTTTTATGGACTCCTGATAGTAATGTTTGTATTTTGTGCCACAGAATTCGTTTTTGATTAAACTATGCAAGTCAGTTAAGAACAATGTCTTATTTACAAGGACAGCCTAGGAACAGTGGGATAACTGCCTTGTTCAGGGGCAGAATGACAGATTTGTACCTTGTCCGCTTAGGGATTCGATCTAGCAACCTTTCTGTTACTGGCCCAACACTCTAACCACGTGGCTACCTGCCGCCCCAAATATAGCACATTACAAACGGTGTCTTGTAAACTGAAACGCCATTTCCATCTTGTTGTAGATGGGATGATGTTCCCTAGTCTGACTGGAGACAGCCCTGCGCCCATCGTGGGCTGTGTGGAGGATGACTCTCACTGCATGTCCTTCGCTCAGGTCTGTAGGCCTAACTCATTCATTTAGTCACTCCTGCATGTCTGTACCTACAATTTTTTTTATTACAGACTGATTACCTTGGATGTCACAACTTTTGGATATAGACAATTTAGATGACTTATCTCTCATCACCCCTTATTCTCCCCTGATAAGATGCTGAGGGATGGGAAAGCCAGGGCTGATGCCGGGCCATGGACCACTCCAAAGAAAGGTGACAACTCCACGTCTACATCATTCATTTCTCCTCAGTTTCTGTTTGCTCAAATCAGTTGGCAAGGCGAGCATTGTCAGCTGAACCCTATGTTTGTTTGGACCATAGAGTGTCAGTATTCGACAGTGTTGGTCCATGTTTGACTCCTGTTTTTCTTGTGCTGCTGCCTCAGAAATGCTTCTGGCTCCTCCAGCGGCAGACAGCGATGGAGAGAGTGATGTGTCTGACCGGGTCCCAGTGCCCAGTTTCCAGAACTCTTTCAGCCAGGCCTTTGAGGAGGCACTCCTGCAGCTGGACCATGGTCCAACTGCTCCACCACAGCCAGTGGTCATCCCTGGTCAGTCTTTCACTGTGTTTGTCTGTGTCTTAGCTTGTGTAAGTATGCCTTATTTGTGGAGTTAGAATACTGCATACTTATCCTATTCCTTCTCTCTCAGATGAAAAGGGGGGAAAGAAGAAGAAGAAGCAGAAACAGAAGCTTCTGTTCAGCACCTCTATGATTCACACAAAGTAGATGACACTGAAGTTGAAATGTATCCCTTCACCTGCTCAGATTTTAGTTTGATCCGTCTCCCATCACTGTCATTTTTCCATGCAGCTCTATTTTACAATGACAGACAATGGAGAATTTTTGTTGTTGTATGTAGCCCAGGTAAGTAATGCCTCCACCACAGTCCCACTCACAATTTCTTACATTGTGCAATTGGTTTATTATGTGTTCTACAAAGATTGGTTCCAACTTCCTGCAACATAAAAATCTGCTGTAAGGATGGAGGGTAGAATGAGTTACATTTGTTATAGAGACCATATTAGGATCTATATTGGGTTGAATGGAATTGTTTTGAGGGGTGCATTTTATTTGGGGTAGCAGTCAGCCAGCTGCAGGTACGTCACACCCTCTGAACCATCCCAGATTTCCAATCCCAAGTCACAAACACTGTCAGCCCTGAATTTGGTCTTTTAAAAAAAGTATTCTTAACAAAAAACTCATCCACTGCAAGTTGTATGTTCTGCTTGCGTTTTACTCTGATTTGGCCTGAACATAGCACAACCTCTATGCATGAGTCTGATTCTCATACCGGTCTGGAGGAAATGCAAGGAATACAGTGTAGCTAGTATTAAAGAAAGGATTGGAAATCTTTTGTGTGTTGATGGCAGACAACTCAAATGCACTGTGGACCTTGTGTTAGAATTATTAGACCATGGATATGCAGTTTCTTCTCTTTGATCTATTCATTTTCCCCCTTCTACCATAGTCATTTGTTTGTCCTTCCTAGTCATTATTTGTAACATTGGCACTTTACCGCCCTGGTTTCAATTCAGTGTTGCAAATATGTTTTATGTGTGAAGCTAGAGATCTGCTGACTTTTGATTACTTGCTATATAAGGAGTGAAAAGGTGGGATGTAAAGATACTATATAGAAGTTTTGAGGGTTCCTTTGGTTCTTTTTTAAGTTTGTAGTGAACATGAACATTAAATGTCAACTGGCCTGACATTGGAATAAAGGATTATGCACAATCAAACTAATTGTCTGGTTGTTTTTTGTATTGCAGCAAAATGAGAGGCTATTGATGCACAATTGTTATTTTGTTACTATTATTTTTTACTTTAGTTGACACTTGGCTGTCAGAAGGAGAAAGCTAGTTGAGTGTACTGGAAAACTTTTCTAAAACATTTTTTTTTACATTTTCTTAACTGACTTGCCTAGTTAAATACAAATTCTTATTTTTAATGGCGGCCTAGAAACAGTGGGTTAACTGCCTTGTTCAGGGGCAGAATGACAGATTTTTACCTTGTCAGCTCAGGTTTCGGTTTTGCAACCTTCCAGTTACTAGTCCAACGCTCTAACCACTAGGCGATCTGCCTAGTGAATGGTTTGATTTATGAAAACTATCTGAACATGTTTTAATAAATTAGAACCTATCTATCAAGAACCATTTCAAAATAAATGTTGTTGTTTTTTAAATTGGGGGTGGGAATCCGACCGCTAGATGGCCCGTACACGCAAAGGATATTGTAATTTATCCCAGGGGTTCTTTCTGCAACGTAGCAAAGGTTTGTATTAACGACACGTTTTCCCAAAACGTTCTTGATGATACTGAGGTACGTTTCCTCCGTTTGGTGGGTATGGCTTAATGCAATGAGTGGCGTATTTAAATGGCAGTGGTTGGCAGCGTTGCATTTTGAACCCATAACCTAATCCCTCCCCGTTTTTCAACTGGTCGTTCAGAACAGCACCGTTTCCGTTTAATTGAACGAAGCAGACTGTTTTTTTTTCGTATTGAACGCAGCCCAGGAGGACAGGACACAAGCAGCAGCCGATTCTAACCTGTCACCGACCGTGTCAGTGTAGTAATGAAAACGGTTCAAAGGGTGGCACACCATACCTACCAATTTGTAGCTAACAGCCAGCCAAGTACAACCAGCTACATTAACATAATCCTAGCATTAGGCTGTTATGCTGGCATTATGATCGCGGATTTTTTTTAAATAGTCCCCTAAAAAGACACGCTATACTCGAATATCGATTATTTTTTGCACTTGTGCGGTACAACTGATTTTCACAGCATTGCAACCTTTGAAAAAATACATGGATAATTTTATTTTTTATACCAGCATTTTAAAAAAAAAGTTTACACATTGGTATGTTAAAAGCTATTGTGTATGCTATATTTAAAGAAATACCATTTTTATCCAATTTAAATATATATTATTGGAATTACTCAGACTGCAAAACTTAAATTGGTCTCTTGTGCTGGGCAACGGGTTTATACAAATACAGAGTGCTGGCGACTCCTTACTCCACCCACTCCATTCACTGCAATGTAATACACTACATTGTATATGGGATACTTATTGCGTTGTAAAGAGAAATTTACTACCTGTATCATATAAACGTGGGTAGGGCAATACTCAGTCGTGTCTCTGTTAACCAAATATGGTCCGTTTTTATAAGGGGACTGTGTCGCACTGCCTGCTGCTGGCTGTTCGCTCTGCCCCATCCATAGCCCCCAATGCAAAACACTAATAGACTGTACATGGGATACATATTGGCTTGTAGAGAGAATTGGAAATCATTTTCTGTCTCAGCTAAAGTGGAATGGGAAATACACAGTAGGGTCTCTACTATCCTAAGGTTAGTCTTGGAGAGGGACTGTAAAGTACTTCAGTACAAATAATTAAAAGTACTACTTAAGGTGTTTTTTGGGGTATCTGTACTTTACTATTTATTATTTTGACTACTTTTACTTCAAATCAAAAATCAAATTTATTTATATAGCCCTTCGTACATCAGCTGATATCTCAAAGTGCTGTACAGAAACCCAGCCTAAAACCCCAAACAGCAAGCAATGCAGATGTAGAAGCACGGTGGCTAGGAAACTCCCTAGAAAGGCCAAAACCTAGGAAGAAACCTAGAGAGGAACCAGGCTATGTGGGGTGGCCAGTCCTCTTCTGGCTGTGCCGGGTGGAGATTAAAAAAGAACATGGCCAAGATGTTCAAATGTTCATAAATGACCAGCATGGTCAAATAATAATAAATATATTATATATATAATGATACTTCCCTACATCCCTAAAGAAGAGAATGTACTTTTTACTCCATACATTTTCCCTGACACCCAAAACTACTCGTTACATTTTGAATGGCTAGCAGGACAGGAAAATGGTCAAATTCATACACTTATCAAGAGAACATCCCTGGTCATCCGTATTGCCTCTCACTAAACACAAATGCTTCTTTTGTAAATTATGTTGGAGTGTGCCCTTGGCTAACCATAAATAAAAACTAGAAAATGGTGCTGTCTGGTTTGCTCAATATAGGGAATTTTAAATTATTTATACTTTTACTTTCAATACTTAAGTGTCAAAAGTAAATGTAATAGCTAAAATATACTTAAGTATATTTAAAACCAAATACTTTTAGACTTTTACTCAAGTAGTATTTTACTTGGTGACTTTCACTTTTACTTGTAATTTTCTATTAAGGTATCTGTACTTTTACTCAAGTAGGACAATTGGGTACTTTTTCAACCACTGGTCGTATGGCCTGCGGCTGGATTTTCACTCCACCCCTCCATAACCCCCAATGCAATACACTGCAATACACTGTTAATGGGATACATATTGGCTTGTAAAGATACGTTTCTACTCTCAGCTAAAGTGGGGTGGGAAATACTCACAAGGGTCTCTACTAAACAAATATGTGAAGTTTTGGAGTGGGACTGTGTTGTAAATATCCAGAAACAAAGCTTTAAATAACCTGGTACTATCCATGGTCCATTGAAGGCCAAAACATCAATCTTTTTACCTTACATAAAACTTACTTTATGGTGAGAATGCGTTGCTCCTTTTTCTTTTCAATGATGATTAGATTTTTTGTTTGCACTTCGACTCACATTGGTGGAGCGCCCTCCAATTCTTTCCCCTATTCATGGTCTGGAAATTAATACACACTCAACAACAAAAACACAAAAGCTAAACTTTATTATCAAAACGAAAATAGAATTTATTTACAAGTTAAATGTAATGAATACAGTATAATAAATCTTTCTGAACAGCAATGGATACAATTATTTACAAGTTGTAGGCCGATATGACTATATACTGCTTATCTATCAAGGTGTGCTGTATACAGTGATGGCCTATTACCTAGTTGTCAAAAATAATAACAGACAAGATTATTTACAAGCTATATTGTCATGATTATCTATAAAGACCAGCAAAGGCACTTTTTGTAGAGTGCAAAATGTATTACAAGAGACAAGGCTATCAGTACACAGTATAAACAAGCTTTCAGAGTAACAATGGAGAACATTCAACCTGGTCTCAGTGCACTTCGTATTATTCCGTCTGTAAATCCAAGGGACTCCATTTAGTATGATATGTTACCTTTCATATGGTATGTATTCATTTGTGGATGTCCATCACCCATTTCGAATGATATGTTACGAATTGTCAAAACGTACAACATGTTAAGAATTCTAGCTAGGTGGCTAGGTATCTAATGTTAGCTAGGCTAGGGGTGAGGGATATGTTTAGGAGTTAGGTTAAAGGGTTATGGTTATGGGAAGTGTTAGCTAAGATGCTAAGAAGTTGCAAAGTAGCTCAAAAGTAGTAAGTAGTTGAAAAGTTGCTAAAGTTGTGCGTGATGAGATTCAAACTCGCAACCTTTGAGTTGCTAGACGATAGCATTACACAACAATTTATTTCACACTGGAAGCAAATGGGGTAATAAAAAAAAAGTGTTAAGGTGTTTTGTCTTTCCAACTGATATTCAACACAACAGTATATTAATTTATTGTTTTGGAATTAATGTAACATCCAGGACTTAATGCATATGTCTATAACACACATATTTGGTTATTAGAGACCCTCCTGAGTATGTTCCAACCCACTTTAGCTGAGAGCGGTATAAATGTTTTTTCTCTACAAGCCAATATGTATCATATCAAAGGCTATGACAAAGTCCCCCTTCAAAACTAACCACATACGCACTATGTTCCACCCCACTTTAGCTAAGACAGATAGAAATGTTTTCTCTTTATATATATCCCATGCACAGTCTATTACATTGGAGGCCATGGAGGGCATCACTTCAGCTGAGACAGGTAGAAAAGTTTCTATTTACAGTCCAATATTCTCAACATTGTATTTTTTCATTGTTGGTCTTATTTTTTTTTTAAACCATGCATATTTATTTTACTAGGGAAGTCAGTTAAGAACAAATTCTTATTTTCAATGACAGCCTAGGAACACTGGGTTAACTGCCTTGTTTCAGGGGCAGAACGACATATTTTTAACTTGTCAGCTCGGGGATTCGATCTTGCAACCTTTCGGTTACAAGTCCAACGCTCTAACCACTAGGCTACCTGCCGCCCCATACATACACATATATAATATACACTGCTCAAAAAAATAAAGGGAACACTAAAATAACACATCCTAGATATGAATGAATCAAATATTCTTATTAAATACTTTTTTCTTTACATAGTTGAATGTGCTGACAACAAAATCACATAAAAATTATCAATGGAAATCAAATTTATCAACCCATGGAGGTCTGGATTTGGAGTCACACTCAAAATTAAAGTGGAAAACCACACTACAGGCTGATCCAACTTTGATGTAATGTCCTTAAAACAAGTCAAAATGAGGCTCAGTAGTGTGTGTGGCCACCACGTGTCTGTATGACCTCCCTACAACGTCTGGGCATGCTCCTGATGAGGTGGCGTATGGTCTCCTGAGGGATCTGCTCCCAGACCTGGACTAAAGCATCCGCCAACTCCTGGACAGTCTGTGGTGCAACGTGGCGTTGGTGGATGGAGCGAGACATGATGTCCCAGATGTGCTCAATTGGATTCAGGTCTGGGGAACGGGCGGGCCAGTCCATAGCATCAATTTCTTCCTCTTGCAGGAACTGCTGACACACTCCAGCCACATGAGGTCTAGCATTGTCTTGCATTAGGAGGAACCCAGGGCCAACCGCACCAGCATATGGTCTCACAAGGGGTCTGAGGATCTCATCTCGATACCTAATGGCAGTCAGGCTACCTCTGGCGAGCACATGGAGGGCTGTGCGGACCCCCAAAGAAATGCCACTGCTGGAGGATGTTGCAGGCAGCAGAACATTCCCCACGGCGTCTCCAGACTCTGTCACATGTGCTCAGTGTGAACCTGCTTTCATCTGTGAAGAGCACAGGGCGCCAGTGGCGAATTTGCCAATCTTGGTGTTCTCTGGCAAATGCCAAACGTCCTGCACGGTGTTGGGCTGTAAGCACAACCCCCACCTGTGGATGTCGGGCCCTCATACCACCCTCATGGAGTCTGTTTCTGACTGTTTGAGCAGACACATGCACATTTGTGGCCTGCTGGAAGTCATTTTGCAGGGCTCTGGCAGTGCTCCTCCTGCTCCTCCTTGCACAAAGACGGAGGTAACAGTCCTGCTGCTGGGTTGTTGCCCTCCTACGGCCTCCTGCACTACCTGAGCCACTTGTGTGGTTTGTAGACTCCGTCTGATGCTACCACTAATGTGAAAGCACCGCCAGCATTCAAAAGTGACCAAAACATCAGCCAGGAAGCATTGGAACTGAGAAGTGGTCTGTGGTCACCACCTGCAGAACCACTCCTTTATTGGGGTGTCTTGCTAATTGCCTATAATTTCCACCTGTTGTCTCTTCCATTTGTACAACAGCATGTGAAATTTATTGTCAATCAGTGTTGCTTCCTAAGTGGACAGTTTGATTTCACAGAAGTGTGATTGACTTGGAGTTACACTTGGAGTTACATTGTGTTGTTTAAGTGTTCCCTTTATTTTTTTGAGCAGTGTATATATATACACTTATATATTATATGTATGTGTATGTATTGGGTGGCAGGTGGTTAGAGCGTTGGACTTGTAACCGAAAGGTTGCAAGATCGAATCCCCGAGCTGACAAGTTAAAAATCTGTCGTTCTGCACATATATACATATATATACACACACATATATATATATATGTGACACATACACTTAGGTTGGAGTCATTAAAACTCATTTTTCAACCACTCCACAAATTTCTTGTTAACAATCTATAGTTTTGCCAAGTCAGTTAGGACATCTACTTGGTGCATGACAAGTCATTTTTCCAACAATTGTTTACGGACAGATTATTTCACATAATTCACTGTATCACAATTCCAGTGGGTGAGAAGTTTACATACACTAAGTTGACTGCCTTTAAAATTATGTCATGGCTTTAGAAGCTTCTGATAGACTAATTGACATCATTTGAGTCAATTGGATGTGTACTTGTGGATGTATTTCAAAGACTACCTTCAAACTCAGGGCCTCTTTGCTTGACATCATGGGAAAATCAAAAGTAATCAGCCAAGACCTCAGAAAATAAATTGTAGACCTCCACAAGTCTGGTTCATCCATGGGAGCAATTTCCAAATGCCTGAATGTGCCATGTTCATCTGTACAAACAATAGTATGCAAGTATAAACACCATGGGACCACGCAGCCGTCATACCGCTCAGGAAGGGGACACGTTCTGACTCCTAGTGATGAACGTACTTTGGTGCGAAAAGTGCAAATCAATCCCAGAACAACAGCAAAGGACCTTGTGAAGATGCGGGAGGAAACGGGTACAAAAGTATCTATATCCACAGTAAAACAAGTCCTATATCGACATAACCTGAAAGGCCACTCAGCAAGAAAGAAGCCACTGCTCCAAAATTGCCATAAAAAAAAGCCAGACTACATTTTGCAACTGCACATGGGGACAAAGATCCTACTTTTTGGAGAAATGTCCTCTGGTTGATGAAACAAAAATAGAACTGTTTGGCCATAATGACCATCGTATGTTTGGAGGAAAAAGGGGGAGGCTTGCAAGCTGAAGAACACCATCCCAACCGTGAAGCACGGGGGTGGCAGCATCATGTTGTGGGGGTGCTTTGGTGTAACTGAGGAGGGACTGGTGCAGGAGGGACTAGTGCACTTCACAAAATAGATGGCATCATGAGGAAAGGAAAATGATGTGGATATATTGAAGCAACATCTCAAGACATCAGTCAGGAAGTTTAAAGCTTGGTCGCAAATGGGTCTTCCAAATGGACAATGACCTCAATCATACTACCAAAGTTGTGGCAAAATGGCTTAAGGACAACAAAGTCAAGGTATTGGAGTGGCCATCACAAAGCCCTGACCTCAAACCTATAGAAAATTTGTGGGCAGAACTGAAAAAGCGTGTGCGAGCAAGGCCTACAAACCTGACTCAGTTACACCAGCTCTGTCATGAGGAATGGGCCAAAATTCACCCAACTTATTGTGGGAAGCTTGTGGAAGAATACCTGAAACGTTTGACCCAAGTTAATCCATTTAAAGGCAATGCTACCAAATACTAATTGAATGTATGTAAACTTCTGACCCACTGGGATTTTTTTTTCTCACCTTTATTTAACCAGGTAGGCTAGTTGAGAAGTCCTCATTTTCAACTGCAACCTGGCCAAGATAAAGCACATCAGTTCGACACATACAACAACACAGAGTTACACATGGAATAAACAAAACACAGTCAATAATACAGTAGAAGAAGAAAACAACAAAAACGTCTCTATATAGTGAGGTAAGATAAGGGAGGTAAGGCAATAAATAGGCCACGGTGGTGAAGTAATTACAATATAGCAAATAAACACTGGAATGGTAGATGTGCAGAAGATGAATGTGCAAATAGAGATACTGGGGTGCAAAGGAGCAAGATAAATAAATAAAGTATGTGGATGAGGTAGTTGGATGGGCTGTTTACAGATGGGCTGTTTACAGATGGGCTACAGTGCCTTGCGAAAGTATTCGGCCCCCTTGAACTTTGCGACCTTTTGCCACATTTCAGGCTTCAAACATAAAGATATAAAACTGTATTTTTTTGTGAAGAATCAACAACAAGTGGGACACAATCATGAAGTGGAACGACATTTATTGGATATTTCAAACTTTTTTAACAAATGAAAAACTGAAAAATTGGGCGTGCAAAATTATTCAGCCCCTTTACTTTCAGTGCAGCCAACTCTCTCCAGAAGTTCAGTGAGGATCTCTGAATGATCCAATGTTGACCTAAATGACTAATAATGATAAATACAATCCACCTGTGTGTAATCAAGTCTCCGTATAAATGCACCTGCACTGTGATAGTCTCAGAGGTCCGTTAAAAGCGCAGAGAGCATCATGAAGAACAAGGAACACACCAGGCAGGTCCGAGATACTGTTGTGAAGAAGTTTAAAGCCGGATTTGGATACAAAAAGATTTCCCAAGCGTTAAACATCACAAGGAGCACTGTGCAAGCGATATTATTGAAATGGAAGGAGTATCAGACCACTGCAAATCTACCAAGACCTGGCCGTCCCTCTAAACTTTCAGCTCATACAAGGAGAAGACTGATCAGAGATGCAACCAAGAGGCCCATGATCACTCTGGATGAACTGCAGAGATCTACAGCTGAGGTGGGAGACTCTGTCCATAGGACAACAATCTGTCGTATATTGCACAAATCTGGCCTTTATAGAAGAGTGACAAGAAGAAAGCCATTTCTTAAAGATATCCATAAAAAGTGTTGTTTAAAGTTTACCACAAGCCACCTGGGAGACACACCAAACATGTGGAAGAAGGTGCTCTGGTCAGATGAAACCAAAATTGAACTTTTTGGCAACAATGCAAAACGTTATGTTTGGCGTAAAAGCAACACAGCCCATCACCCTGAACACACCATCCCCACTGTCAAACATGGTGATGGCAGCATCATGGTTTGGGCCTGCTTTTCATCAGCAGGGACAGGGAAGATGGTTAAAATTGATGGGAAGATGGATGGAGCCAAATACAGGACCATTCTGGAAGAAAACCTGATGGAGTCTGCAAAAGACCTGAGACTGGGACGGAGATTTGTCTTCCAACAAGACAATGATCCAAAACATAAAGCAAAATCTACAATGGAATGGTTCAAAAATAAACATATCCAGGTGTTAGAATGGCCAAGTCAAAGTCCAGACCCTGAATCCAATCGAGAATCTGTGGAAAGAACTGAAAACTGCTGTTCACAAATGCTCTCCATCCAACCTCACTGAGCTCGAGCTGTTTTGCAAGGAGGAATGGGAAAAAATTTCAGTCTCTCGATGTGCAAAACTGATAGAGACATACCCCAAGCGACTTACAGCTGTAATCGCAGCAAAAGGTGGCGCTACAAAGTATTAACTTAAGGGTGCTGAATAATTTTGCACGCCCAATTTTTTAGTTTTTGATTTGTTAAAAAAGTTTGAAATATCCAATAAATGTCGTTCCACTTCATGATTGTGTCCCACTTGTTGTTGATTCTTCACAAAAAAATACAGTTTTATATCTTTATGTTTGAAGCCTAAAATGTGGCAAAAGGTCGCAAAGTTCAAGGGGGCCGAATACTTTCGCAAGGCACTGTATGTACAGGTGCAGTGATCTGTGAGCTGCTCTTACAGCTGGTGCTTAAAGCTAGTGAGGGAGATAGGAGTCTCCAGCTTCAGTTATTTTTGCAGTTCGTTCCAGTCAACAGCAGAAGAGAACTGGAAGGAAAGGCGGCCAAAGTGGGAATTGGCTTTGGGGGTGACCAGAGAGATAAACCTGCTGGAGTGCGTGCTATGAGTGGGTGCTGCTATGGTGACCAGTGAGCTGAGATAAGGCGGGGCTTTACCCTGTAGAGACTTGTAGATGACCTGGAGCCAGTGGGTTTGGCGACAAGTATGAAGTGAGGGCCAGCCAACGAGAGCATACATGTCGCAGTGGTGGATAGTATGCGGGCTTTGGTGACAAAATGGATGGCACTGTGATAGACTGCATCCAATTTGTTGAGTAGGGTGTTGGAGGCTATTTTATAAATGACATCGTTGAAGTTGAGGATCGGTAGGATGGTCAGTTTTACGAGGGTATGTTTGGCAGCATGAGTGAAGGATGCTTTGTTGTGAAATAGGAAGCCGATTCTACATTTAATTTGGGATTGGAGATGCTTAATGTGAGTCTGGAAGGTGAGTTTACAGTCTAACCAGACACCTAGGTATTTGTAGTTGTCTACATATTCTAAGTCAGAACCGTCCAGAGTAGTGATGCTGGATGGGCGGGCAGGTGCGGGCAGTGATCGGTTGAAGAGCATGCATTTAGTTTTACTTGCATTTAAGAGCAGTTGGAGGCCACGGAAGGAGAGTTGTATGGCATTGAAGCTCGTCTGGAGGTTAGTTAACACAGTGTCCAAGGAAAGGCCAGAAGTATACAGAATGGTGTCATCTGCGTAGAGGTGGATCAGAGAATCACCAGCAGCAAGAGCGACATCATTGATGTATACAGAGAAGAGAGTCAGCCCGAGAATTTAACCTTGTGGCACCCCCATAGACTGCCAGAGGTCTGATTTGACACACTGAACTCTTATCAGAGAAGTAGTTGGTGAACCAGGTGAGGCAATCATTTGGGAAACCAAGGCTGTTGAGTCTGCCAATAAGAATGTGGTGACTGAGTCAAAAGCCTTGGCCAGGTCGATGAATACGGCTGCACAGTAATGTCTCTTATTGATGGCGGTTATGATATCGTTTAGGACCTTGAGAGTGGCTGAGGTGCACCCATGACCAGCTCGGAAACCAGATTGCTTAGGAGAGAAGGTACAGTGGGATTCAAAATGGTCGGTGATCTGTTTGTGAACTTGGCTTTCGAAAAGTCCTTAGAAAGGCAGGGTAGGATAGATATAGGTCTGTAGCAATTTGGGTCTAGAGTGTCTCCCCCTTTGAAGAGGGGGGTGACTGTGGCAGCTTTCCAATCTTTGGGGATCTCAGACGATACAAAAGAAAGGTTGAACAAGCTAGTAATAGGGGTTGCAACAATTTCGGCGGATAGTTTTAGGAAGAGAGGGTCCAGATTGTCTAGCCCTGCTGATTTGTAGTGGTCCAGATTTTGCAGCTCTTTCAGAACATCAGCTATCTGGATATAGGTGAAGGAGAAATGGGGATAGGCTTGGGCAAGTTGCAGTGAGGGGTGCAGGGCTGTTGACCGGGGTAGGGTAGCCAGGTGGAAAGCATGGCCAGCTGTAGAAAAACGCTTATTGAAATTCTCAATTATCGCAGATTTATCGGTGGTGACAGTGTTTCCAAGCCTCAGTGCAGTGGACAGCTGGGAGGAGGTGCTCTTGTTCTCCATGTACTTTACAGTGTCCCAGAACTTTTTGGAGTTAGTGCTACAGGATGCACATTTCTGTTTAAAAAAGTTAGCCTTTGCTTTCCTAACTGCCTGTGTATATTGGTTCCTAACTTCCCTGAAAAGTTGCATGTCGCGGGGGCTATTCGATGCTAATGCAGTACACCACAGGATGTTTTTGTGCTGGTCAAGGGCAGTCAGGTCTGGAGTGAACCAAGGGCTATATCTGTTCCTGGTTCTAATGTTTTTGAATGGGGCATGCTTATTTAAGATGGTGAGGAAAGCACTTTTAAAGAATAACCAGGCATCCTCTACTGACGGAATGAGGTCAATATCCTTCCAGGATACCTGGACCAGGTCAATTAGAAAGGCCTGCTCGCTGAAGTGTTTTAGGGAGCGTTTGACAGTGATGAGGTTTGGTTGTTTGACCGCGGACCCACACACATATGTGTGTATATGTATATATAAATCACACACACACACATATATATGTATATATAATCACACACACACATACATACATACATACACATATATATATATATATATATATATATATATATATATATATATATATATATATATATATATACACACACAAATATATATTATTATTTCATAAATTACTTACTGCCTTTTCTTGTTGGCACAATAAGTGGCCATTGACTAAACTTCAATATATTTTGATGCTGTTTTGAAATCGGCTTTTATTTAGGTTTCCTCATTGCCGTACGAACGTGACGTCATCATCTGTGCTGCTGGCAAAATACTAGTGCTAACATTACTACAATTCCCTCAGCAAGATTATTTTGGTCAAATATCTATGGCGATACACAATGGAGGAAAGCATGGAAAATTGCTAACAAATATTGTATCAGTAACCAGGTAAAGGAAGTTTAATTTAAAATGTTACATAGAATTTATCCTGTGAAACTTGTTTTGGAAAGATTCAAGCTGAATATTGACTATAAATGTGATTTCTGGAATGGACGAGACTATTTTGCATTTGTTTTTTGCCTGTATTTATGGTGGAATTTTTTGGATTGATAAACATAATTTTGTTACAAATAAAATAGGACCGGTGGTACGATTTAATTGTTTTGATATAATAATTACTTTCTGAAATTCTGACATTGATAAAGATGTGGTATATTTAATTCAACTGCTAATAATATCAGGTAAATTTCACATTCACAAATGCAAATGGTCTAATTCAAAACCTAACTTTTTTCACTTTAGAAATTAATTTAAACAATATGGCACTACAACTAAAATGAAAAACAAAAAAACAATAAAACTTGTTGTATTATTAATGAATATGATTTGTTTGTTTAGGATTCTTGGCAATGTAAATAGTTTGTATGTATGCTTGTTTGCATGTGCCTATTCCTCATTTGTTTGTTGATATTTGTTAATAAAAATAGTTATAACATTACACTACAGTATCACGTCTACTAGCTATCATGTTAAGTGAGCCAGATGGCAAGGGTGTGAGAGCAGAGGGAAGTAAAGTCAACTACTAGATAACGTTACAGATAGCTATGAAATCAACTTGTTTAGCTAGTAACCTCAGCTAGCTAACTTGCACGTCTACCTTGTGAAAGCTCATGTCTCCGAAGTAGTCCGAACAACCTGGCTAGTGACGTGTTAGCAACAGGTTTGCCTCTGACTGACCGACCACATCCCACACCGCAGTGCGATTGACCGGGTTTTGGTTGAAGAAAATAGTTATCTAGCTCGCTAGGTCCCTGGAGGGGAATAAGCATAAAAACGACAGGTGGGTGGATTTTCAGTTAAGTAAGTTTGTTAGTAGCTTCTTATATTAGCTAACGTTAACGACTAACGTTAAAGGCTTAGACAGGATAAACATTCAAGCCAGACCGCTTTTGTATTTATGGTAGCTAATGTTAGCTAGCTTGCTATAACAGTTAACGTTACTAAGCTGGCTGTCTCAATTTATCTGGTGCTTGTTTAACGTTAAACTCACAGTTTCAGATGAAAACGTAAGGATATGGCTTGGTGTGTAGACTAACGTTACCGCAGTTTAAGTAAGCCAGCAGCTAACGTTAGCTAGCTACATTTAGCGAATTGTCAGCTAGTTACTGTAAATTAGGTAGTTGGTATTTTTTTATCGATCTCTGATCCGCTTATGGTTTCACATTCTACAATATTGCAATGTGTATATTAGCTGGTTGTCTGTTTTGCTAACTCGGCGTCTTGACTTCAGTCTATATAGTAACTTGGGTCCCTGAGACTAACGTTAGACCGTCAGCTAATTCTTAGAATAACGAACGTTATTTAACAAGCTAATGTCAGAATAGTAATACGAATTGACCTGGCCTGAGACCACGTTGCAGCCAAATGACTCGTTGCTGCATTTCCAAGAATTTATTCAGGAATCGAAGTTATTTACCAAGTGTTTCAAAAAGTTGGTACGCCTGGTTAAATTTTCTTTGTACTCATGCGGTGGTGCGTAGGTAACGTTACCTAGTTAACGTTGGTGTGTCAGGGCTAGATTGGCTGTTGAAATAAGTCTTATGATAGAGGATGTTTTTCTCTCTTTCCTGGGCAA
The DNA here is from genome assembly GCF_002021735.2 of Oncorhynchus kisutch. Taxonomy (NCBI): domain Eukaryota; kingdom Metazoa; phylum Chordata; class Actinopteri; order Salmoniformes; family Salmonidae; genus Oncorhynchus; species Oncorhynchus kisutch. The sequence goes on from NC_034181.2 coordinate 35,074,276, forward strand.
TGAGTGCTCCAATTAACCACCATCTGACAGGACATTCATGAATAGATAGGCTACACCCCCCCCCCCCCAACTTCTGTATTCCGAGGTTGAAGTTTGTCTTTGTTCCCATAAGACAGTTTTGGAAATATTTTTCCTCTGCAAAACGGGCTAAACCAGACTGTCATTGACATAAAAGTTACCAACACACCCACACAAAACCAAGGCACAACACAGGAAATTTGGTTTTATTTGGCACATTCCAGATAACTTTTTTTACTACATGAACTCCTCTAGTGTTGCTCAGTGTGAGGCTAGCCAGTAGCTAAAGTTACTGTACTATGTGTATCTGGACCACACTGCCAAATATATCCAAATTTCCTCCTTTAGACTTAAGTCTAAAGGTGTTGTCTATACTCAGTGTTTCTTCATGGATTTTTTTCAGCGGCGGTGGCAAAGTTAGGAGGAGGGGGGGATCTTTTGTTGTTACTTTTCTGCAACTCCACACATTTTGCAATGGGGCAGAGAGAATATTTCAGTTTTAAAGTTAGTTTCCTGCAAGTCTACACATTTTGTCACGGGACTGACAGACGTGCCAACCTGCACGCATTTTGCGGATCAAGCCCACAATTTGAGGTCAAAGTAGCTGGTATGAAAACCTACCCTAAAATAAGCTAAAAGTCTTCTAGTTGGGCTTCCATAGTCGTAGCATTCACAGAGTTTTCTTTAGTACTATTTTACTACACCGATCTGGATGGTAGCTCTCCACTCTCTGTTGATACCACTGATTTGTGAGCTAAAAGGGTAGGTGTTAGTCAAGCACATATATTATTTCGTACTTAGCTCCTTAGCTAAATCGTCATTATGACAAAGGTAGTTAGCTAAAGCGTTTAGTCAACTAAGCAAGAACACTTTCTTGCCCGTACATCCTTTGATCTCTGCAACAGTAGTAGGCGCGAGACATTGACTTGCAAGGAAACTTGCTGCGTTGCGTGGATTGAAACAGACATGGCAGAGAGCTGTTATTCTAATACCGTCTTTCACAGAAATGTGTTGGACTGTTAAAGATTAGTAGGCCTATGTTTAATTAATCAGTTCTTGATCTGTCCTCTTGATATCGGCGTGTGTCAACAAGTAGGCTGCTAATGATGTGATAATAGCCTAGTCAGTTCACCAATGAATGGTAGCCTAATAGTCAGACCTAACTTGATGGATGAGGTCAGGGATGGAGATCTGAAACAAGTTTATAGGCTGTGTTCAGTTGTTTCATGTTCTAAATACAGTAGGATAAACTACTACATTGCATCTAGTAATTTAATGATTATTTTAGCCCCAACCAAAATTAAGCAGCCAGTTTACATTTTCACTAGACTATCCACATAGACTCCTATTAATTACAATAATCATTACAATAATCATTTAATATTTAACCTAGAAAAAATTGAACGTGTAATTGAGACCATCTCAATTTCATTAAGGACCAAATACCTAGACTATTAGGTTGGGTAACATTGTTTGATGTCATTAAAGACTATAGGTTTCAGGAAGTGGCAGTTACAGGTTTAAAATAATGCAAAATGTGTTGTCGTGAGGTGCCACTGCAGTGATGAAGTGATACTCGTAATTATTCTTCATGGTTGGCAGTTCTGGACTGAGAGAAATTGCCGTTTTAATGCTAATTTCCTGTCATTCTACACATTTTGCCATGGGGCTTAAAGAAATTGCAGCTTCAAAGCTATACTGAACAAAAATACACAGTGACCTCCCTCATTCTTAAATGGAAGAAGTTTGGAACCACCAACACTCTACCTAGAGCTGGCCGCCCGGCCAAACAGAGCAATCGGGGGAGAAGGGCCTTGGTCAGGGAGGTGGCCAAGAACCCAATGGTCACTCTGACAGAGTTCTAGAGTTCCTCTGTGGAGACGGGAGAACATTCCAGAAGGACAACCATCTTTGCAGTACTCCACCAATCAGGCCTTTATGGTAGAGTGGCCAGACGGAAGCCACTCCTCAGTAAAAGGCACAAGACAGTCCGCTTGAAGTTTGCCAAAAGGCACCTAAAGGACTCTCAGACCATTAGAAACTAGATTCTCTGGTCTGATGAAACCAAGATGGAACTCTTTGGCCTGCATGCCGAGCATCACATCTGGAGGAAACCGGACACAATCCCTACGGTGAAGCATGGTGGGGGCAGCATCATGCTGTGGGGATGTTTTTCAGCAGCAGGGAATGGGAGACAAGTCAGGACCCAGGGAAAGATGAACGGCGCAAAGTACAGAGAGATCCTTGATGAAAACCTGCTGCAGAGCGCTCAGGACCGCAGACTGGGGTGAAGGTTCACCTTCCAAAAAGACAACGACCCTAAGCACACAGCCAAGACAACACAGCAGTGGCTTCGGGACCAGTCTCTGAATGTCCTTGAGTGGACCAGCCAGAGCCCGGACTTGAACCCGATCGAGCATCTCTGGAGAGACCTGAAAATAGCTGTGGAGAGACCTGAAAATAGCTGTGCGGCGACGCTCCCCATCCAACCTGACAGAGCTTGAGAGGATCTGCAGAGAAGGGAGAAACTCCCCAAATACAGGTGTGCCAAGCTTGTAGCGTCATTCCCAAGAAGACTCGAGGCTGTAATCGCTGCCAAAGGTGCTTCAATTAATTACTGAGCAAAGGTTCTGAATATTTATGTAAATGTGATATTTCAGTTTTTTATTTGTAATAAATTAGCTAAAAAATAATATTTTTGCTTTGTCATTTTAGAATAAGGCTGTAAGGTAACAAAATGCATTCTAGGGCTCATCTCAACCTTAGCTGTGCAGGTGTACTGTACTCTACTTGAAGACATTCTGTCAGAGCTCACAGAAGCTATGATTTCATCATTCTAAATTATTTCTACTGTATTCTCTTCCCCAGTTATGATTAACTTATTTTGAATCTCTCATAGCAGAGCTCATTCAGTTTTTTTGTGCCTCATTTGTCTCTATCTGAAAGGTAGTCCCTACTCAATTTAATTGAGTCAAATCTCATCCAGATTTAGAATTTGTTATTTGTAATTTAAAAGGCAAATGAGTTGTTTGCAAAGGCAATGACGGTTGTGCAATGCAATTCTTACAGCCAGTGGTTTCTCCTCCCTGCTGTTCCTGGACCCTCCATTAACAGTGCATGTTTAGCAACGCTGCTTCCTGTCAACAACCACTGCCTCAATTTATCAGACCCCTGCTGACTGTATAACACTCTTTCATTTTACTCTAATTCCTTCTTTTCTTCTCCATGTTTTATTTGTTATCCAAGTTGTAAATTCTACTATTTTTGTGTTAGTCTGTTTTTCGTCCTTTAAAATGTGTATTATGGTATTTCTCTGTGTCTAATTCTGTGTGTTTGCAAAAATATAAACATACTAAATGGTTTTCCGGTGGGAGGTATGAGAGTGAGGAGGTCTATGCTATACTTTGATGTATGCAGCCTCAGGGTCTACAGGAAACAGTTCCTTCCTTCGTAATGACACCAAATTGTGTTCTCTTCTCAGGCTCTTCCTACTCCTTACTCGTGTGATATGACATCACTGCATGGTTACCACAGAAACCAGGGCTCAGTTCAGACGGTTGACAGCCAGTCAGGTGAGTGAGGATGGGATTGCCCATAACGACTACTCAGAAGAAATGGCTGCCAAAGCAGAGTTAGATAATTTCGCCACCAACTAGTTCTGTGCGTTTAGTGATGCACGGGTTGACTCATAACCCGCAGTCCCTGCAATTTTAGTGCGGGTTTAGGGTCATTGAATATTGTGTAGACGTAGGGCGGGTTGAATACAGTTCTGTTGTAAGTGCATAATTCTTACGACCGGTCAAACTGATGTCATTTGGAAATTGGGACATAAATAACATTTTAAACTGCATTTTCTCCCATGTCCCTAAACGTCTTTGCTCCGTGAAATAAACAGAGATGACAGAGAACTTTACAGATTGAAAGCTTCAATCTAGCTTCAGTCTAGCGATTTCTGACATTCTGCTGAGCACCAGTTTATTTAGTCTTCTAGGGCAACATATAATGACAGAAGAGAAGCTTCATGTATCTAATTATAGACAAGTTGACTAACAAATAGCCTACCAAGATGTCAGAAATTATAAGCAGAAACATATCTAAATTTGTCAAAAACAGTCCTGCATCCCCAGTCAAAAATGTGTTCTGCTGTCTTGGACTGTAGTTTACAGCACATTTTCTATATTAGCGAGTTAGTGTTGGGTTCGCGTCTCAGATTTTCACTTTATCACTTATAGTCTGGTGGTTGTGGATGGTTTATTAGCAATTGCGGGCGGGTGTGGGTGAATAAAACGCAGACCCGCGCACGACTACTTTGTTCCCCTCTCAACGTAGGCGAGCAGTCAATCTGTTACAGAGTAGCCTAACTCGAGAAGAACATGTGGAATGCATTATGAGATCTGCAGGAACCTATAAAGCAGTCCACCAAAAATATCTGCTTGTTGACATTGTTGCTCTCCCTCTTCTACCCGTACTGGCCATAACCCTTGGGCTCCCGAGTGGCGCAGCGGTCTAAGGCATTGCATCTCAGTGCTAGAGGTGTCACTACAGACCCTGGTTCGATTCCAGGCTGTATCACAACCGGCTGTGATTGGGAGTCCCATAGGACGGCGCACAATTGGCCCATCGTCATCCGGGTTTGGCCGGGTAAGGCCGTCATTGTAAATAAGAATTTGTTCTTAACTGACTTGCCTAGTTAAATAAACGTAAAATAAGAGGGAACATCTGATTTTACTCAGTGTTTATAGTTATTACATACTTATGTATAACCACAACACATCTCTCACATCTTTCAAGTGAACAGTTCTCTGATAACCATTCACAACAGGAATCTAGCAAGTTTAGAGATAATGTTAGTGGGGGAGGAGCAAAATATCTTAATTACTCATATCGTTTTTTCAATGGAATTCCCCTTTTACTGCCATAGGCCAGACCTGTCTTGCATTACCACACTGACTCTATGGAAAAGACTCCTAGGAGAGTGAGCCTTCCTGCATCTGCCTCTCTGATACTGTTGTCTGATGCAGCTCTGTAATCTTCAGATTACTGTTGATCCTCAAAACAACCACCAGACAGTCATTGAGCTGTCAGGATTTCTGCTCTCTCACCTGTAGAAGTAGTCTGAGGTTCACTAGCTATGCTGCCAATGAACTGAACCCTTCCCATATCCAGGGAACTGAACCCTCCAGAGGAGATGGATCTCTCCCTCTCCCCCTGGCTGAGGCCTGCCATACTGATGAATGGCCTCTGTTTAACAGCACATCTGCTTCTAGAGCAGCCAGCCACAATGCTGGGTGCATGACTCCTCCAAAGGTAAAGTCCAGAGTGATGCCCAGATAGAGGAAGTAAAATCTGCCTTGGTTCTCCCATGTTCCTGATGATGTGAAGGCCACAGTCCTAGTGCAGTCATTACATTGCATCAGAGAGAGAAGTGGCAGTAGGACTCACTAAGTAGTACACATCATTTATTGGATTATGGTTTTACTGTTAGACGTACAGTTAATGGCCAAGGTTGCTGATAGAGATTTGTACATTTCTCTCTAGGTGTTTTTCACAGGGATGGCTGCACACGTGGAGGTACAGACTGGGGAGGTGGGAAGGACAGGTGTAGGGGGGCGACTGCACCTCAGCCCTCTGGCTGACTCCAGCAACAAGAGCCTAACAGAGGGCCCATCCAACACCCAGGGCTCCCTCATCATCACTCCAGAGTCCAGTAAGCCTGTCCCTGCACCCAAACCACGGCTCACTCCCAAACCTTTCGCTGTGGAGAAAACCCCCACCATCCGGCCCATACTTGCTCCTAAGCCTAATACCAAGCCCCGACCACAGCCCACTCGCCCTACTTTTTACAAACCTGACCCTCCCAACGGCCCAAAACCCCAGCAGCCGAACGTTACCAGCAAACACAGGCCAGTGTCGACCAACCACAGCCGTCCTGCTCCTACCTCCTACAAACCCTCTCCCAAGTTGAGCACGGGACAAACCACCAAACCTGTAGCCCAGCCCTTCAAACCCGCCCCTCTAACACTTGGGGAAAAAACAGCATCCAATATCAGAGCTGGAGGAGCCTATTTGACCAGAGCCAAGTCAATGGGCTTCCTCCGTCAGATAGGGCTAGAGGGGGAGGAGAGGAAGAAGGGTGAAGGGCCAGAGGTCACAGTTCAACTCCGAACCCAGTCTACAGGCTCCAGGCCTAGACCTGTGTCGGCTATCTTCCTACCCTCTCCCACTCAGGCTGAGTCGTCCACCCCAGCTGATCGCTGGGTCGGGAGACGGCCCCTTTCAGCCGACCTCACCTCCAAGTTTGAGTCCATTGGCCTGTCTCTGCACCGTGGCTCTCCTGCCAAGACTGGCAGCAAGGAAAACAGTCCAGAGGAGGGAGCACTGCTACGGAGGAGAGAGGGGGAGACGGAAGCAGAGGGGACCATTGCTACACCACAGGCCCCAGACAGCAAGCCTTCAGCCCTAGCACAGGGGAGTGAGAAGAAAAAAGAGGAAGAGAAGGATGAGGGAAAGGGTGGAGGAAGCATTAAGAGACGGATCAGTCTCTTGCTCGATTCATCTTCTTCCTCTCCTGTGGTTCCTCTCCGTGTTGCTGCCCAAGGACCGGAGTCTTCCTCTCCAGTGCAGCCAGTCCCAGAGGCAGATGTACCACAGGGTGGTGTTAAACAGCGAATCAAGAAGCTAACAGAAGATACTGTTACACCACCTGCTCAGACCCTGGCTGTTAAACCCCGCCCTCTGCCCCCTGACCTGACCAAAAGGTAGGAGCTCCTCACCACCTTCAGTCTGCCTGTCTCTGTCATGTTTATGACTCTCCCATTGTCATTACCGTTCTTGTGGGATGTGTGTGTTTCTCTTCATCAGGTTTGGCTCTGAGAAGTCCACAGACCTCGGCAGTCCCTCTCCTAGTAAGGCGACAGACACTGATCCTCAAGGGAGGGTAAGAGAGGTTGTGGAATTTGCTTAGATTAATATAAGGATTGCAATGAGCCTTGTGAGAATTTCTCTAACTCCTGTGCCAACCAGACAAACCCAGAGGAAACACTGCTGTCTTTAATAGGCCAACAATGAGGTTACAGTTAAATCCTTGGTCCTCAGTGAACAAAGTCAAGTTTTCTATTTTGCTGTAAATATAGAATGAGACCGGTTCCAGCAATTTACTAATTTACTGCCCTTAAAGCAAATTATCAGAGTTATGTTAAGTTGATGGATAAACTTAATCAACCATCATTAGTGGCGCAGCGGTCTAAGGCACTGCATCGCAATGCTATAGGTGTCACTACAGACCCGGGTTCGATCCCGGGATGTATCACAACCGGCCGTGATTGGGAGTCCCATAGGGCGGCGCACAATTGGCCCAGCATCATCTGGGTTAGGGGAGGGTTTGGCCGGGATAGGCCATCGTTGTAAATAAGAATTTTGTTCTTAACTGACTTGACTAGTTAAATAAAGGTTCAATAAAAAAGAAATGAAATAAACCAGTTAAATGATCTTGACTGAGTTAAGTGAAGTGCCTCTGTTATACCACTGGGAGGACTGGAGTGCTTGTACTGTATGTTCCCCATCTTGTTTTACAGTCACTTTGTTTGATGAGCAACATCTAAAGATGGCTTTGTGAATACAGTATATTCCTTTATTTAATTGAAAAATAAGTTGTTTAGGTTTCTGACATTTTAATGTAATGAATAGTAGTTTCTTAGTTTGCCCCTGTAAGCCTGAAATGCCTAAGCAAAATGCCCATTATAAGGACTATATTCCTGGGAAAATTCTGATTCGCATTTCAAGTCTCAAACACTCTGGGCACCATTTATTTTCTCTGAATCAGTCTTTGTCTTGGAGCATACAAGCGAAGAGAACGTCACTGCCACAAAGGTACAAAGAGCTTTGAAATCAAAGCCAGGGCATTAGTCATCTCTGGTGGTTCTTTGTGCGTTATGAAACATGCTGAGAGTGAAGCACTGGGAAAAGGTCAACACAGTGAGGCTTTGATTACCACCTCAGCACCACACCCACTTTCATGGGCCCAACAAAGAGGAGTGGGATCCACTGTCTGCCCAGACACAGTTGCCTCACTTAATCACTTGTCTTTGTATCACCCTCTCTTTTTATCTGTCATTATATAATACCAACAGCAAATAATACTAAGTTCATGATGATCATGCAGACAGTGTCCAGAATCTGAATTAACATGGGCCAACTCTTTGAATGACCCAATTCTAGGGGCAGGACTCAGTCTTCATCTTCAGTAACCAAAGGAAGGTGGATGAACACACCAGAGAGTCCAAAGAGAAGCCCACCCAGACCTTTTCTGACCCCTCAGCTAGAAGGACTGTGGCACAGCGGGGGCTGGAGATTGAGGCCCAGGAGAGCCACCCGAGCAGTGGGGTGCAGACTGTGCGAGCAGCCCTGTTTGAGAATGTGGTGGAGAGACACAGCGTGCTGGTGATGGAGGAGGACAGAGCGCAGAACAACACAAAGAGCTGTCCCAAGAGAAGTGTCTCTCTCAAACTGGGGGATGGGGAGAAAGGCGGCATCCTGGTCACCTCCCCCTACCGCGAGCCTGTGTCTCCCTCCAGCCCACTTCGTGTGGAGCACTTGTTTGACACGGTGCACGCGGTGGGAGAGAGGAGAGCCGTTAGTGAGAGTGTCCCCTCGGCACAGCTGGAGGACAAGGCCATGACCCTCCGTTCCAGGCATTCTGAGGGGAACAGGCCAGCTAGGGCTGAGCCAGTGGAGAAGAGACCTGCTCGGGTCCAAGGAGACCTCAGTTCGACTCAGAGGGGAGCACCAGCCTCCCAACATGAACAGGGACCACGCTACCTCAGGGTTGGAGCTCTGCAGAAGTGGAATACCTCTGAGGTGGATAGGGGAGCAGAGGTAGAGAAAGGAAGGCAAAGGGAAAAGGAGAGGGAGAGAAAGGAGGAGGAGAAAGAGAGGCAGAGGGAAGCGGAGAGGAGGATGCAAATGGCTGTAGAGAGGGAGAAGCCGACAGAGCAGGACAGGGAGAGAGAGGAAGTGGCAGCACCGAAGCGTTTGAAAATGCTGGAGGCAGATGAGCAGCCACCCAAACCCAGGGCCACCTACTTTGCTCTGACTGGTCAGATTCAGGAAGTCATATCCCATGGGGATGAGGGAACAGAGAAAGGGGACATGGAAGTGCCCTTTGATTTCTCTGTGATGTCTGGACAATGGGGTTCTCAAGGGAAGGTAAAAAGGAACCCCTCTCTAGTCAAAACTTTTGGTAAAAGCTCCCAAGGTCAAGAACAAGAAGAGGAACGGATGGAGAGGAAGCAAACACAGGAAAGGAAAAGAGAAACGGAATGGGACAGAAAGACCGGGATGGATGAGATGGAAATAGAAAAACAGAAACAAGTTCTTGAGCAAGTAAGAGAATTGGAGAGGGAGAAAGAACGTCAGAGGGAGAGAAAGGAGTTTGAGAGTGAGAAACAGAGACAGCTGGAAATTGAGAGACAGAAACAGTTAGAATATGCTAGAAAGAGAGAGATGGAGAAGCAGAGAGAGTTAGAAAGGGAGAGACAAAATGAGTTGGAAAAGGAGACACAGAGAGAGTTGGAAAGACTGTGTGAGCTGGAGAGGGAGAGACAGTGTGAGCTGGAGAGGGAGAAAGAGTTTAAAAGGGAGAGGCAGCGACAGTTCGACTTAGAGAGACAGAAGAAGTTGGAAAGACAGATGGTTGAAGAGTTGGAGGAAATAAAAGAAATGGAGACAAGGCAACTGTTTAGGTTTGAAAGGCAGAAGCAGGCTGAGAGAGAGAGACAACAGCTTCTGGAGCTTGAAAAGCAGATACTGAGAGAGAAGATGGAGAGAGAGGAGCAGGAGAAGATGGGACAACAAGCAATACAACAGGAGGTAGACCAGGAGAGACAGAGGGAGCTGGAGCGGGAGAGACAGAGGGAGCTGGAGCGGGAGAGACAGAGGGAGCTGGAGCGGGAGAGACAGAGGGAGCTGGAGCGGGAGAGACAGAGGGAGCTGGAGCGGGAGAGACAGAGGGAGCTGGAGCGGGAGAGACAGAGGGAGCTGGAGCGGGAGAGACAGAGGGAGCTGGAGCGGGAGAGTGTAGAAGAATTGGAGATAATAAAGGAGCTGGAGAGAAGACAACTGCTTGAGAAACAGAATGAGAGAGCGAGACAACAGCTTCAAAAGCAGAGACTGAGGGAGAAGATGGAGAAAGAGGAGCAGGAAAATATGAGACAGGTAGCTAGACAACAGGAGGCAGAGAGACAGAGAATCCTGGAGAGACAGAGGAGAGAGAACCAGGAGAGGGGGGTGCTGGACTCCTTACCTCTCAGACCTAAAGTGCTGGATCTAGACTCTGTGTCTCTGGGTGACCTGCACTCCAGAGGCAGTCCCCACTCCCCTGGTGCCCGATGGAAGCATCCATCTCCCCGGGGAGAGGACCACTACAGGCTTGGCATCCTGGACATAGACTCATTCAGTTCCCAGACCCAGACGCAGCCCTCGCCCACTAGAGAGGTGTTCCCTATTGCTGGCATCAAGGGCTCAGACCCAGGTAGTGGGGTGAGATCCCACACTCCAGAGAGGGAAGTTAGCCGTAGGGTGGGTGCAATGGGGCGACCCAGCCCAGTGTGGGCCCCCTCTCAGCAGGAGCTGTGGGAGCAAAGGCAAGGATTCAATGAGGAATCGGTGGATAGGCCCATGGCTGGACCAGAACCACCCAGGAAGCCTGCCAATAAACCCAGCCTGGAGCAGCTCCTCCACAGGCAGTTGGACAGGGCCACGGCCCCCATTCTGGTCCCAGAGAGACGCTGGTCTGGTATGCCCAGTGAAGCATCCTTCCCCAGGAGAGAGCCCCACAGCCCTAGGTCCCCCATGGAGCAGACCTGGTTCCCGCAGGACTCAGGGCCCCAGGGGCACAGGGTAGAGGCCAGAGGACAGAGGAGATCTCAGGGCTCCCAGGTAAGAAAAGTATCTTATAGAGAGACCTAGGCTATGTGAGTGAATGGCATCTACAGAGCACAACATTCAGTGAATTCAACCAGTAATAATGGCCAATTAAAAAAGGACCATTGCTTACTTACTCCTTTTTAAAATGTGTATTATTTTACTGCATTAGGAGAATATCATACTCAGACCTTTTGGCTTTCGCCTTCTGAGTGTAGCTTAAAATCTTACAATCAGGAACAACTTTAGCTTCTAACCAGGTTAGTCATCTGCCAATCTCGTCTACCTGTTTCAGGGCTCTCCAACCCAGTTCCTAGAAAGCTACCCTCCTGTAGGTTTTCATTCGAACCTTGTTCCTGGAAAGCTACCCTCCTGTAGGTTTTCATTCAAACCTTGTTCCTGGAAAGCTACCCTCCTGTAGGTTTTCATTCAAACTCTGTTCCTGGAAAGCCACCCTCCTGTAGGTTTTCGCTCGAACCCCGGTTGTAACTAACCTGATTCAGCTTATCAACCAGCTAATTATTGGAATCAGTAGCTTTCCAGGAACAGGGTTGGAGTGACAATCTACAGTACGGTAGCTCTCCAGGAACAGGGTTGGAGAGCCCTGACCTGGATACATGTTACAATCACAAAGAAAGTACAGAATTGTAAGATATGTGAGCGGGCGCAGAAGGCAGTTGGGAGTGTCAGGCGTGAACCGTTCAGTAATCAATTACCTTAGGTGTACTTTATGAGTTAGCCCCACATATTTATGAACAGCTTGGTGTCTTTTGTGGCAAGCTGTCTCGTAAATTGTTATAAGGTATACCCAAGTAAGCGGACACCTAAGGCAATTAAGTTGATTCTTTAATGGTTCATTAATGGTTCATGATTCATAAATTGATTCTTTAATGGTTCCTGATACTTTTGGCCATGTAGTGTGTGTGTGACTTTCAACATGGCACCGTTATAGGATGCCACCTTTCCTTCAAGTCAGTTTGTCAAATTTCTGCCCTGGTAGAGCTGCCCTGGTCAACTGTAAGTCCTGTTATTGTGAAGTGGAAACATCTAGAAGCAACAATGGCTCATCCGCAAAGTGGTAGGCCACACAAGCTCACAGAACAGGTCCGGCGAGTGCTGAAGTGTGTAGCGCGTAAAAATCATCTGTCCTCGGTTGCAATACTGCCGAATTCCAAACTACCTCTGGAAGCAATATCAGCACAATAACTGTTCCCGCGGGAGCTTCATGAAATGGGTTTTCATGACCGAGCAGCTGCACACAAGCTTAAGCTCGGCATACGCAATGCCAAGGTCTGTTGAAGTGGTGTAAAGCTCGCCGCCATTGGACTCTGGAGCAGTGGAAACCTGTTCTCTGGAGTGATGAATCACACTTCAGTCGCTGGCAGTCCGACGGAAGAAACTGGGTTTGGCGGATGCTTGGACAATGCTACCTGCCCCAATGCATAGTGCCAACTGTAAAGTTTGGTGGAAGATAGATAATTGTCTGGGGCTGTTATTCATGGTTCAGGATAGGCCCCTTAGTTCCAGTGAAGGGGAATCTCAACGCCATGGCATACAATGACATTCTAGACAATTCTGTGGCAACACTTTGGGTAAGGCCCTTTCCTGTTTCAGCATGGTTAGGGTTAGGGTTAGCGCAGTCCATGCATTAATGGTTTGTCGGGATTGGTGTGGAAGAACTTGACTGGCCTGCGCAGAGCCCCGACCTCAACCCCATCGAACAACTTTGTGATGAATTGGAACTCCGAATGCAAGCCAGGCCTAATCTACCAACATCAGTGCCTGACCTTGTGGCTGAATGGAAGCAAGTCTCTTCAGCAAGGTTCCAACAAATAAATAGTTGAAAGCCTTTCCAGCAGACTAGAGGCTGTTATAGCAGCAAAGGGGGACCAGCTCCATATTAATGCTAATGATTTTGGAATGAGATGTTCGACGGGCAGGTGTCCACATACCTTTGGCCATGTAGTGTACTCTCAATTGTCTTCCGTGCCCACTTCCATATCCTATAATTCTGTGTGTTTTGTGTGATTGTAACATGTAGACCAGAGAAGCCATCCCTGATTGGTAAATGGCTAACTACCCTGATTAGAAGCACCTGAACGGTGCTCACATGTGTTCCCTAGAAAAGTTGTTCCTGATTCTAAGATTTGAACCTGCACACTGAAGGCAAAAGCCGAAACATCGGTGTGTGTTGTTCTCCTAATGCACTAAAATAATCTTTGTGTGCAGACCCATCTCCCTTTTTACCTATGTGAATATAACCAGAACAAGGGCTTTCGTGTAAACATTCCATTTAATTCTACTATCCCTGTGTCTTAGGAGCTGAACCGGATGAGGTCCCGCAGTGTGTCCCGTCGATCGGCCCCGTCTGAGAGTGCTGTGGAGGGGAGCCTGTCCAGGATGAGGAGCAGGAGTGCACATAGAGAGAGGGACCGACAGAGCTGGGTGAGTCATGATGCTCTGTTTCCATGCACACGGGTATAAACACACACAATCCCCAAATTTCTGACTCAAAGCTGGATGAGTTTCAGAAATGAGCTTCTGCTACAGTGATATTACACTGCTTCAACATGGTAGCGATTGGAGCCCCCTCGGTTCTATGTTTAATCAATGTTTCCTTTCGAGCTGATTCTCACAGAAGGCCCCAGTTATTTGGAAAAAAATAAGCTTGTATATAACTTCAGTTGCTGGGTTTGTTGGTTGGTTGTGTGTGTGTGTGTGTTTTGTTACAGTAGGGTGGAGTAGGAATGCAGTTAGTTCACTGGGAGAGTTGAGTGCTATGTGGAGCACTGGGAGTAATGAGTTGATGAGTAATGTGAAAGGCATGGTCTCACTCATCTCCACCTTCTTTCACCTCACATAGCAGAGAAATTGAGGCCAGATATGTTCTCAGGTCTGTAATTCAGGATTGTCATTAGCTAATACATGCATGTACTGCTCATTTTGACAGCATCCTGTTTGCATAGCTGAAGGAATGCTCTGCTGTGAAATTGGCTGTATTGATATTACTTTTATTTAAAGCTACAATATGTAACTTTTTGCGTGACCCACAAAATTCACATAAAAATGTGAGTTATAGGTCTGTCATTCTCATTGAAAGCAAGTCTAAGAAGCGGTAGATGTGTTCTATGTGCGCTATTTCTATGCGTCACGTTTTATGTTGGGTTTTTCCGTCTTTAACTTTCGGTTTTGTACACGAGCTTCAAATAGCTGAAAATAAAATATTTTTGGTTATGGAAAATATATTTTACAGCGGTGTAGATGGTACAATGATTCTCTACACTTTACTTGCTTGTTTTGTCACATAAACTGAAAATAGGCAAACTATTAGAATTTTACCAACCAGGAAATGGTCGAGCGACTTCTGCGTAGTGCATCTTTAAAAGGATCACATGTGACCCTTTTTTTCTTCTCAATTTTCACCTAAAATGACATACCCAACTCTAACTTCCTGTAGCTCAGGACCTGAAGCAAGGATATGGATATTCTTGATACCATTTGAAGGGAAACACTTTGAAGTTTGTGGAAATGTGAAATGAATGTAGCAGAATGACACATTACATCTGATAATACAAAGAAGAAAAAACATGTTTTTTTTATGCAAGAGAAAGGCCAATATATGACTTAGATTTGACAATTTAGATTTGACACTAGATGGCAGCAGTGTATGTACAAATTTTTAGACTGATTCAATAAACCATTGCATTTCTGTTCAAAATGTTGTATCAAGACTGCCCAAATGTGCCTAATTTGGTTTATTAATACATTTTCATGTTCATAACTGTGCACTCTCCTCAAACAATAGCATGGTATTCTTTCACTGTAATAGCTACTGTAAATTGGACAGGGTAGTTCAATCATTTTTAATCCAAGCTTTCTGCCCATATCAGATATGTCTGTGTTCTGGGAAATGTTCTTGTTACTTACAACCTCATGCTAATCACACTAGCCTACATTAGCTAAACCATCCCGCTGGGGGGGACACTGGTCCTGTAGAGGTTTTAAGCACTTATCTACTTATCAGCCTGTGCTACAAAGGATTCCATCCAGAAACAAAACAAGTTTATATCAGCCCAAGTGTAAATGGCTGAAAGGGAAATGTTTATAAGCATACCAATATATTCATTAGATCAGAAGAAAATGAATGGGGGAACAAATTCAACTTTGATTTGATAAGGCACAGCTGCCATCCCAGTGTTACTCCATGATGAGTTTTTGCGTGTGTTTCTGTCACCACCTGCTGGTCTGTGGTTGTTGTGTAATACAATATGTTGAGAGCCTGAGTGGTGCAATTACCACAGGGTTTCCTTGAGCCGGTAATAGCCGGCGTTTGGCCGTTTTTTTTATTATGTTTTTTTTATTAAAAGAAATGCCATTTGCAAAATAATTATTTGTAGCCTCTTTATTGATGGAAATATCAGCGGATGTAAATGCATACGACTGGTCATGCTTATTGGTCTATAGGTTCATTTGCATAATTTAGTGGAATTAAATTGGGTACAGTATATTCGTTATGTATCTTATTTATCACACACATACAGAGCCTTTAAGCGGAAAATCTGTCAGACAGCGTGAACTGCTGCTACAGCATCTCAAACAGCAAATACATAGACAACGGAAGGCAGGCCTCATCAGCGCATTACACAGCACTTTACAATGAGCTGGAGGCATTATGCATTTTGAAAACACACTTAATTGTTTAAAACCTGAACGTTTTACTACTATTATGAGGCATGTCTTACCTTGCTTTAAAGTAGCCCAGTCAAAATATATTTTTTTATACAAGCTTTCTTTGGTTGCTCAGTAGCCAGAGGCACAATCCTAGTCATATTACTAAGCAACCCGTGCTAGTTATTGCCTATTAGATCTCCCTTCTTTCTAACAGATATTTTCATCTCTGTCACATGAAACCGTTCGCATGTGGTGTGCTTTTGACAACAGTGTTTTCTTGCTAATTGCATTATATTGTGTGGATTGTTGCGCTTATAATGTGAAGAAATAATAGTTTGAACATTTTAAGCTAAACATTCCGATCTGGCTCATTTAGCTTTTTAATTATTATTTTCTTTTTAATGTAGCCTACTGGTTCTATGAATTTGGGAGGCATCGTCCACAACTGTCCCAGATTCTGTTTGGAATTGAGTATTTCTTTCTTAACAAGCTGACCAATAGAATAGGTACATTTCTCTATTATGGGGGATAGTAGATTGCCATTGGCTACTGATTTAGCTGTTTGTTACTCTTGTTGGCGGAGGGAAAGTAAATATGGACAGTTATTCTAACATCTTCAAAGTGCACATCAGAATTCGGTAAGAAGGACCGCATATCGTTGCATCCTCGACTTGCATGTTCTGTGAAGACCTTTACATTTGATTTCTGTCATTCTGAGCACCGTAGGTGGACGCCCTAATTAGGTTATACACCCAATCAATGTACATGGGTCTGGCACATTTCTCAAATGTCCAGTCAATTCAAATGTTGGCAGTCAAATGTCAGAGACCACATTTTCTCAATGGAAACCCTGGGATTCTAGTGTTTAATTGTGTAGAGCAACTGGAGACGCCAGTGTGAAGTACCTGGTCTAGACTGAATTACTGACATAAGGTGTAGGTGTTTTATATCATTTCAGTTTAGGGGAACAAGGGGATTCATTAAAGATGGGAAATTGCTTTTCTATCAGCACGTGTTAATGATTTGCTGTTGTGATTAGTGTTTTTCTGTATCAGTATGGAGGTTAGGCCTGGTATGAGAGTGCACTATGGGTCTATCTCTCATGAGATCACACTGGTATGATCACATCATTACTAATGCCATGGTTAGAGAGGGCAGAGGAAGTGAAGAGGGGTAAAGACAGACAGATGGTCGCCGGGCTCAGAGACATGGTGTACTACATGAGGCTGTCCTGCTGTCTGAGGCTTCTACACTGGCTGTGGGTAAGTGATGGGAGATCGTTAATCAGAGCAAGGAAGCAAGTAGGGCTATGAATTGCCAAGGACCGACCTCACAATACGATATTATCATGATACTTAGGTGCCGATATATGTATTGCGATTTAATACTGCTATTTTCTGTCATTGAAATTTGATGTTCCAAATATATTTCTCACTATGTCTGCAGCAGAGGGACAAGAGACAGCATGAGAAAGGGAGTTTATCAGTCATGGAAATAAAAATGGTGAAAACATGTTGGCTCATTGTTTAAAAAGATGCTGGAGAACAAGCTATAACAGCGTTTTGGCACAGGTAGCGTCGACTAGCTAGCAAAAAAAACTATGATAATTGGAGTCCAAGTATCAATATTAAAATAATAATTGCAATATGTAAGTGTATTGATCCCCCATCACTAGAAGCAAGGGAGAGGACAGACTAAAAGAGGCCTTCGTATAGCTAGGAATGTGTGGCTACTGGCTATTATATGTCTGAACAAAGCATGTTATATTAGCCCTATATATGCTTTGTCACGGTGGCTGGTTGTGCAAGTGTGACTTCATCATTAAAAAAACTGGGTGATTTCATATTTGAGTCATGTTTTTTGCTGGACAATTATCATTTTCGTTACTTCTGTAAAAACGTTTTCTCCGTAGTCAGTTGGTGTTGATGAAACTTGAGTCAATGTTTTTTGTGGAGAGAACTGATTTTCTAGCTATAGAATGGTTCAAGGAGGGTGACTTTAGATCAATGTTCCTTAGAACTATTCTCCAGACGCCCACCAGTGGGCACAGTTTGAGGTGCCACGGTTGTCTTGCAGAGTATATCTTACATACCAAGGCTTAACTCAGAGAGATGACTCTGGTAGGTACGATGGAGTTCTGAAAGGGGAAAGGAGAGACTCTGATCTGACATGCAGTTTGCATGAGTCAGGGAGCCATTTGTTAGGCAAACTCTCTGACACGCTGTCATGATTCCTCTCTTTAACCATGAGCTCACTGTGCTGCGGACAGACTGGCTGACAGCCACAGTCTCAGCTCTCACACACAGCCACACCTGTCTCATCCCCTCTCTCTCTCACTCTCACTCTCTCTCAGGCATGCATTCTCTATCTATTTAAAGGTATAGGCTAAACAACATAAACATCCACTCATGAACTTGAACTCTTAGTTCCTATCACACACACGTTCCCCATCCCTCCTGTCTTCCCACCCCTTCCGCCCTGTGCCGAGTGCTGACTATGCCTGTGAGAATTCTCTCTCGTACTGCAAGCAGAAACAGGCAAGAGAAACAGAGCACTGCAGAACATATATCACCCTCCTGCACTGCAAATCTGGGCCCTCCCCCTCTCCACTCCTCCCCCTCTCCACTCCTCCCTCTCTCCACTCCTCCCTCCCTCTCTCCACTCCTCCCTCCCTCTCTGCCTCCTCTCCCCTCCCTCACTTAGTTCGCAAAGGTTTCTCCTTGAGCGTGAATCCTGCAGCGCTGGGGACTAGGAGCAAGAGACTGACGCATTTGTTCTCCACCTGCCCGTACCTGCAGGGGAAGAGGAACCAGAGGGCGCTGGTCTCGTTTTGTCTCCTACGGATTCAACATTAGCGTCACAATCTCCTTTCCTGGTTGTGCTTCTATACCCACGGCTCTGCTGTTGGTGTGTTGGGTACTCAGAGGGAATAGGAATGAGTACAGCTCTCCCTCAGTCTGCCTGACACCAGCTGTTCTCTTCTGGACTGTAGTTTTCCTGTAAAGTTTTCCACCAGGAAGACGACAGCAGCGTGGATACCATGGGAGAGGTAGATTCATGGATTGTCTTCCTCTGTGATTCCGGACGTGTCAGAGCGACGGCTTCAGGATCCCGCTGTCAAGTTTGACGTATGAGGGGTATGTGTGTGAGATTTTGTAGTTGCTACTGAGGGTGACCATCAGTATGTGGCTGGGAAGAACCTGTTTGCAGACGGTGCAGTAGTAGATCTGCTGTGACCGGAGTCTCTACCAGCTGGGGAACTGTAGAACAGCTTTTATATACCATTTTGGGTTCCCTGCTACATAGTCTTGCCCTTCTGTATAACTGTGTATGGAAATAGGCATCTCACAGAACAGACAGCTTAAATAGAATTCACCTTAGCCCGAGATTCTAGGGCCATTGCTGCAGATGATGGACTGAAATGGAGCCATGACGGCACCAGTGGGACTCGACAGCACAGAGGCTCACTGAGAAGCACCGAGGGACAGTGACGCTGGACTGCGAGTTTAGCCGGAGCCAAGTGCTGCATTGCTGCATGTTTTTGGAGACACTAGGCCGTCTGACTGGCTGTGCCATCTCTTCAGCCCAGCCCAGCTACTGCAACATTAACCTAGCTACGCACCTCAGCAGTATCCAGGACACCAGCTCTGAACCTGGACATCTATCTGGCTCAAGGACTCTCCCTTGACCATATTAACACACTGGACTGCTACTGGACCTCCGCCTGACTGAGCGCTCTGTCCAGACTTCATTCTGCAACGTTGGTCCTTTAGTGATCTGATCTAAACTGAGATGGAGTACTTGGGGGACAAGTTGTCGGTGGCCCAGTCCCAGGTGTCTGGGTGGATGGGGAATGTACGCCGCTCCCTGCAGGGGGCGCTCAGCGTGGTGTCCAGTGCGGTGGAACGTGGGGGCAGGGGGGCCGAGGACAGCCCTGGTGGCTTCAAGAGGGCCAACTCGTTACGTTCTCTGGCCTCTCGCAGCCGGGACTCTTTCCGCAGGTTCTCTCTGCGCAGCCAGCAGCGCCTGTCCCTACGCAGGCGTCCTGGGAGCAGCACCCCCAACACCCCCACCGCAGTAAGACACACTTTGTTTACACCCCCCCCCCCCCCCCCCCCCATCAATCCCTCTCACCACCAAATGGTCTCCCGTCAGTCACTACACATTCCAAGCACCTCAAACTTGTCAAGGCCTTCTCTATTTGTGTGTTTTGTGTCTTTGTCTATTTGTGTTGCCATGTGATCTCTCTCTCTGATCCTGATAGTTCCTGAATGTTCTGCTTTTGTTTGCTACTCAGTGCTCATCCCCCTCTGCGCCTCAACTGCTTGTCTCTCTCCTCCTCTGATACCATCTTTGACATAACACTAACCTTAGTCTGTATGTCTGCACCATAGCTCCCACTCCAGCAGTGTCATAGCTTACTGTGGGCTGGAGTTGGGTTTCTCCCCGACCCTCACTCCTAAACTATGGTTTGGTTTTACCCTTTACACTCGTGAGAATTGGCCTATATGAATAGGGCTAAATTTAAATGTTTCTTACAGAAGAAATATGATAATCATATGCATAAACATGGTATCAATTGAAAGGGAACAGTTTTGAGATTATGGGGCAATTATTAGACAATAGTTCACCTGATATGAGACTGATTCCAAACATTACACTGTTGATTTTATGCATTTGACATTTAATGTACTTTTCACCTCGTTTGTTGAAAATGAAATCTGAAAATACTCTGGACACATTCAGTAACATGATATTTTCTGGGAAAATATGGGGTAGGTGCAACATAAAACAAAATAATAACAAGGGTTTGACTGAGAGGACTAACTGCTGTCTCCAAAGTGTGCACAGTTCCTAAGTCACTTCCATGTACTTTGATGACTCAAAGAAGAGTCTTCAACTAGAAAGGTGTTTTTAGAGCTCTCCTAGCTGTTGCGTTGAGGAACTAGAGCGAACACACTTGTAGTTGTTTTATTTGGAACACAACCCTGCATCCCCGGCCAATTACTGTTTTTTTACGCAATCCAAAAACTGACCATTATGAATTACCATTTGGGTCAGGTGGGCATCATTTCTAAGTTTATTCTATTGCCAACATGACTGGCTAAGTTATAAAATACAATCTTACAGTGTAAGTCTTTCACAGGGCAGTTCAGAGAAGCAGATAGTAATTTTGGTGATCATAGAATGTCATGAGTGCATTCAGATGTGGTCCACAGCTCATTTTCTACACAATAGAGAAACATAGAAACACATTCTGTTCTGAACCTGTTCTGAACAACTCAGGGTATGACGCCATGTCATCTTGTAACTGTACATCAGAGATCATAAACGTTAACTGTATATGACATGAGTTTTATTATATGGGAATGTAAAGTGCAGATTTGGACTCACAGGGGTTTGGCTTGCTTGTATGACATCAAAGTGGTATTTATTATAATCCTCAACATCTCGTCTTTCAAAATACATTGATTTCTCATAATTTACAACATTTTCTGTTGTATTTGGCGCATGTGACAAATAAAAAATGTGATTTGAACTTGGTACGGTGCTCAAGTTCAGATCGGCTGTCACTCAGGAGCCCCCTAAGGCACTGCATCGCAGTGCTAGAGGCGTCACTACAGACTTTGGTTCGATTCCAGTCTGTATCACAACCGGCCGTGATTGGGAGTCCCATAGGGTGGCGCACAATTGGCCCAGTGTTGTCCGGTTTACGGTTTGTCCGGGTTAGGCAGTCATTGTAAATAAGAATTTGTTCTTAAGCCTAGTTAAATAAAGTTTAAATAAAAAAAGTTGTGATACAGTTTGATTGCATTTTATGTAAGCTTTACAGATTAGGCCTAGCTTGTTTGTGTGTCACTGAACAGGAGAATCAGTGTGTGCTGCCTGTGAGGAGAGGTTGTGCTGAATGGTCAGAGCACTGAGGCCAGTGAGATGTGGAGAGAAAGAACCAGGGGGGGTGGAGGTGGGGCTGCTGGGATGGATGGTGCATTTGCACAATTAAGGGCTGCAGTACTGCTGGGGCCCGTTTGGCCCAGTTGGTAGAGCATGGCGCTTGTGGGTTCTATGCATCTAATGCCCAGAAAGTCCACACACCTGTACCCTCACATCCTAATCAGTTGCAACGCATAAACGAAACCCCACAGACACGGCAGACTTTTACCGATTCACTCTCTCGGTCTGGTACGTGTGTCCTTTTTAGCTGGAGTCTGTGTAGTTGTCCGTACAGTACCGGAGAGTCAGCTGGTGGATCATCCAGATACCTCTAATAGGCCCTGGTCTCCCTCAAGCTGACCTGAACCCACCACCTCTCCATCTGGACCCAGTCCTCTAACCTGCAGCCTGTATCAGCCAGGCCTGGTCTTAAAGGGATACTTTGGGATTTTAGAAAAGAAAGAGTCAGATGAACTCGTGGCTACCATTTTTTGTGTCTCTTTGTCATGTATGAAGTAAGTTAGGGGTCGTTTTGCCAGCCAATGCTACAGATAGCATAATGACTGGAAGTCCATGGTAACGCCTGTTAGCAATTGCGCTAACGCTTGTTAGCAACTTCTTTCAACTGCACACAGAGACATAAAAATGGTATCCACAAGTTCATCTGACTCTGGGGAAGTAGATTAAGGGCCTCTTTGCCAAAATCCCAAAGTATCCCTATAAAAGTTCTTAAACCAAGTCATTCAGGTTTTACTAACATTCTGTTGTGCTCTGTTCTCAGCATTGCACTTATGTAATAATGACCGAACTAAATACCCTAAACATGTCCTTTTCAGTTCTCTATCAGAGGTCAGTGTTTTGGTAGCTCTGTAAAATGTGACTGGAGTGCTGCTCTGTTGTTGACAGGGGGATTAGTGCTCATGGGATCTGTAGTCATGTTAGGATAGCTGCAGAGGGTCGTCATTGACCCGTCTGTCAATGATGAGTGTGTTAACTGTTCAGCATTCCTACCCAGAGGGGTTGGAGCAGGAGAGTGGGGCTGGTGTGATGTGTGTTCTGTTGTGTTCGTGTTGGGTTCATTGTACCTGCACTAACTAACCGGCCTGCTCTGTTGTCTGCTTCCAGGCAGCATGACCATATGTTAAATGTGTTGGAGCTGCACAGCACTTCCTCATTCATAGAGAATTGTGAATGGCCATTATACGTGACAGAGATGAACTGTTCTTTTCCAGTTTGCATTAAGGAACTAGATTCATAACATGTCCAACTCACTAGGCCTTCAGTTTTATTTTACCAGGTTGGTCTCATTGAGATTAAAAATCTTTTTAAAAAATTTATTAGAGTCCTGGCCAAATTACCAGAACATAAAGTTTCATATAAAGGCACATTTACAACATAAAACACTACAGTTTAAAAACATGAATTTGCACATTGACCAGACAAGATGCTTTGGAGAGGTTTAGTGTATTTAGGGGTCAAAGCATTGAAAGCCCCCCCACTTCATTGTCCACCATAGTTTCTACCCAGTCTTTAAAGTCAATTTCATGTCCTTTTGTAGCTCGTTCCAAAGCACAGTCAGCAAAATAGTCATGTGAGCTTAGGTGAAAATTGTAATTTGTCTGCTGGACAAAATGGGCTATATCCTATTTTCAGCACATCAACCCAAAGTTGTCATTTTGGATTAAATTAAGAGAGTGGGTGTTATAATTAACTAGCCTACATTTACATGATTGATGAAAGGTCATGTTGATGTCTGTGATGGTGTAATCGTGGCAGGCTGTTATTATTCAGAGCTGTGGTGTCTGTTTGGTCTAACTTTCCAAGGTGCCGCAAATTCTTTAGCCACATGTCAGATTGACTGACAATCTCCTTTGGTGGTCAGCCCTTTCTCTCCTTCCATTCATCCGCTCATTGTTCTGTCGTTTCCCTTGACGCACCCTTCCTGTCCACAGATGGGGGGGGGCAAGGGCAAGGGCTCATGTTAAGGAAAAGTCTGCTTCACTACCATTCCGATTCAAAATCACAGCCAGAAAGAAACCTATTTACCAGATAAGGTGCCTGGCAGGCCTGCTCTGTCCCTGTATCCAGTAGATTGTTGATAGCAGAGCCGACACCCTCACATTGTCAATACTGAAGGGCTTTCAGCAGCACTAGTAGTCAGCCAGTCCATGCTATTTCTTAACCCTCTCAGTCTTGCTGCTATTGTTTGCTTGACAGGTAACAGGGTAGCCTCGGGAGTGGCAAACACTAAGTGAGGGTGTGTTTGGGTGTGTTCATCCACGTACACTGTGGATATGGTAGGTGTTCACAGAATTTAGATTACAGGAGAGTTTCTTATTGAATGGTGCATGCTTAGTCCTGTGCATTAGCTGTGTTCACAGACCCTTAGGGCTGAAATTCATTAGATTATAAAGGGGTTTTATGAAGTGTGACTTTTTTTTTTTTTTTTTTACATAAATAATTCCTGCCTCAGACAAGACATGACAAGGTCTCTACTTTGTTGCTATTGTTGGCTCCAGCTCCAACCTGGACCAACCTGGTCTGTTTGAAAGGCTCAGCATGTATCTGGATTAACCTGCCTATTTAATTGTCATGTGACCAGCATGTTCAAACCCATGGTTGGAACTGGAACTCTAATACTTGTTTAACAGCTAAAGACAGATTTGGCCCTGAGAGATCACGGTGTGGATTTGAAAACCAGCCTATGCTGTGATGTGGAGAGGACTCCTATTTAGTGCTGTTAAACCTGGAGAGGAGGAAGTACACTGCTTTCTCAGATGGATGGATTTTCTCACTGTTCACCCTGGCCTTCTTTCTTCCTGTCAGTCAAGGCATTGATGATGAATGACATCCTGTACTGTTGGTCTGTTTCTCTTGCTCGCTATTTCTCTCCATTTCTCCCTCTTACTCTGAGCCTCGCTCTCACTCCCGTGCAGTGACAAGAAACAAAACACCTATTACATTTCCTTCCATCATTCTCTTTAGACAGCCTATTGTGTTGTGGTGCAACAGTGCATCTGTATAAGACGATGCAATGGAAGTCAATAGAGATCATCTAAGTTCAGTGAGATTTCTCTGCTTGTGCATGTGTGCGTGCGCTCACAGTCTTGAATGCATACACAGGAGGAGTGAGTGGTATTAGGACAGTGTGCCCTCTGTAGCATCCTCATTAAAAGAGACACGGTTCAGTAGATAGCAAACGCACAGTGGCTCACCAGTCTCTGTCCCTGTCGCTATGAGCTCATCCCATTACCTCTCATTATCCTGCTCACCCACTGTAGGTCTGGCCATAGCCACACAATACATGGTTATCAGGACCAGCACCTCACTCACCGACACAGCTGGCCAATTGTCTGTTACTGTAGGCTGGGTGGGTCTTCAACCAAGATCCAATAAGAAGCCTTGATATTTTTATTCAGTCCAGCAGAGATTAATCCAGTTCTGTCATTTTGGAATCTGTTTTCTCTGACCTTCTAGTGATATTCCAATGGTACATACACTTCTACTCCTTTTTGACTGACTTGTCATTTTCTCCCTGTCCATCTCTCTTTCAGGAGCAGTTGAAGCAGAGTGTGGATGGTGAGGAAGAGGGGCGTGACATCGACACACTGGTCCGCGAGGCAGACAGCCAGTATGGGACCTGGGAGACGGGACTGCGCACTGACGATAGGTGAATACACACACACATGGCTGCTGTGGCCTGGGCCAACACTTGTGAAACATGGTGTGCTCCTGTTTTTGGTTACTAATATGCAGATCCTCATTCCTCAATATGATTACTAATTTCCCCTGAGGCTGTACCCTGGTATCAGGACATCCCGACATCGCTGGTTCTGAATGCCTCTCAAATTGTGCCGATTCATTTCTCACTCTAAATATACAATACTCGTTTGAGCTTGAAATTTAACACTGCCTGGATCGATAAGTAGAGTGCACCCATTCGATACTATCATGTGTTCTGCCGGCGCAGCATTGACCTTTTCGACAAAGTCACTGAGTCATGTTATATCCAGCCTTCTAAATAGGGCAAAGTGGATAGTTAGCCCCAGGAACTGATTCTCTGCTGTCCTACCATTATGGCTAATGATGGTAATCTCAACATAAATCAAATAACATTTTATTTGTCACATGCTTCGTAAACAACCGGTATAGACTAACAGTGAAATGCTGACTTATGGCCCCTTCCTAACAATGCAGAGAGAAAAAAAGGCAAATAGAAAAATAATAACACTAGGAATAAATACACAATGAGTAATGATAACTTGGCCATATACACGGGGTACCAGTACAGAGTGGATGTGCAGGGGTACGAGGTTAATGAGGTAGATATGTACATATAGGTAGGGATAAAGTGACTAGGCAACAGGATGGATAAAACAGTAGCAGCAGTGTATGTAATGAGTTAAAAGAGCAAAATGCTCAATGTAGATAGTCCGGTTAACTGTTGGTTAACTATTTAACTAACTATTTAGCAGTCTTATGGCTTGGGGATAAAAGCGGTTCAGGGTCCTGTTGGTTCCATACCTGCTGCATCGGAACCACTTTCCGTGCGGTAGCAGAAGGACAGTCAATAACTTCGGTGGCTGGAGACTTTGACAATTTTTAGAGGCTTCGTTTGACACCACCTGGTATAGTGGTCCTGGATGGCAGAGAGCTCAGCCCCAGTGATGTACTGGGCAGTACGCTCTACCGTCTGTAGTGCCTTCAGATGCCAAGCGATGATGCAGCCAGTCAAGAAGCTCTCATTGCTGCAGCTGTAGAACTTTGAGGATCTGAGGGCCCATGCCAATTCTTTTCAGGCTCCTGAGGGGAGGATGGCGTTGTCGTGCCCTCTTCACAACTGTGTTAGTGTGTGTGGCTCATGATAGGTGCTTAGTGACGTGGACACAGAGAAACTTGAAGTTCTCGACCTTCTCCACTACAGTCCCGTCGATGCGTGCTCGGCCCTCTGTTTCCTGTAGTCAACAATCAGCTCCTTTGTCTTGCTAACGTTGAGAAAGAGTTTGTTGTCTTGGCACGACACTACCAGGTCACTGACCTCTTCCCTCCTATAGGCTGTCTCGTGATCAGGCCAACCACAGTTGTTGTCAGCAAACATAATAATGGTGTTGAAGTCGTGCGTGGCCACGCAGTCATGTGGAACAAGGAGTACAGTAGGGGACTAAGCACGCACCCCTGAGGGGGCCTCTTGTTGAGGGTCAGCGTGTTGAATGTGTGGCCCGTCAGGAAGTCCAGGATCCAGTTGCAGAGGGAGGTGTTCAGTTCTAGGGTCCTGAGCTTAATGATGAGCTTGGAGGGCACTAAGGTATTGAACACTGAGCTTTAGTCAATGTACAGCATTCTCATGTAGGTGTTCCTCTTGTCCAGGTGGGAGAGGGCAGTGTGGACTGCAATAGAGATTGCGTCATCTGTGGATCTGTTGGGACGATATGTGAATTGGAGTGGGTCCAGGGTGTCTGGGATGATGGTGTTGATGTGATCCATGACCAGCTTTTCAAAGCATTTCATGGCTACAGGTGTGAGTGCTATGGGGCAAAAGTAATTTAGATAGTCCATGTGCCCAAGAACATGAAGGTAACCAATGGTGGTCTGTTTGAAACATGTAGGTATTACAGACTGGGTCAGGGAGAGGTTGAAAACTAGCTAGCTGGTCAGCGCAAGCTCTGACTATGTGTCCTGGTAATCCGTCTGGCCCCGCGGCCTTGTGAATGTAAACCTGTTTAAAGGTATTACTCACATTGGCTACGGAGAGCTAGATCACAAAGTCATACGGAACAGCTGGAGCTCTCATGCATGGTTCAGTCTTGCTTTCCTCAAAGCGATAATAAAAGGAATTTAGCTTGTCTGGTAGGCTCATGTCACTGGGCAACTCGCGGCTAGGTTTCCCTTTGTAATCCGTGATAGTTTGCAAGCCCTGCCACGTCCAACAAGTGTCAGAAATGGTATAGTAGGATTCGATCTTACCTCTGGCCTTTAGATCAGTGCAGATGCAGATGTTGCCTGTAATCCATGGCTTCTGATGGGGTTAGGAACCTACGATCACTGTGGGGACAACGTCAGTGATGCACTTACTAATAAACCCGGTGACTGATGTGGTAAACTCCTCAATGTTATCAAATGAATCTCAGAACATATTCCAGTCTTTGTTAGCAAAACAGTCCTGTAGTTTAGCATTCATTTCATTGGACCACTTCCATATTGAGCGCGTTACTGGTACTTCCTTCTTTTTTGTTTTTGCTTGTAAGCAGGAATCAGGGGGAATTATGGTCAGATTTGCCAGAAGGAGGGTGAGGAAGATGCTTTTCTGTGTGTGGATTAAAGGTGATCTAGAATTGTTTTATTTTTTATTTATTGACTCTAGTTGCACAGGTGACAAGCTGTTAAAAATGATGTAACACGGATTTCAGTTTCCCAGCATTAAAGTCAACGGCCATTAGGACCGCTGCCTCTGGATGTTCATTTTCTTATTTGCTTATGGCGGTGTACAGCTCGTTGAGTGCCGTCTTAGTGCCAGCGTCTGTTTGTGGTGGTAAATAGACAGCTACGAAAAAGATGGATGCAAACTCTCTTGGTAAATAGTATATCATAATGTATACTAACTCCGGTGAGCAAAACCTCAAGACTTCCTTACCATTAGAGATTGTGCACCAGCTGTTGCATATAACACCCACAAGCTTCTCTTTCAAGTCTCAGGCACAGTTACTGATGTTGAAATAAACAGGTACTATGGTATCTATAGGTACTAACTGTACAGATACAATATCATCCCAGGCCTCCTGACACTGTGTGGTCAAGGAGCAGTAGCTCACTGAAACCTGCTTTACTTTACTCCAGCTCTCAAAATAGCCTGAGTCTGTCTCGCTCAGCAGGCTGGCGTACCACTGACCTCCTGTGGCCAGGAGAAGGTATCACAGCAACAAACTCCACCCAGGTTGAAAATCTGGAAAATGTTTTGTAGAAATGAATGGATACTGTAAGAGTTTCAGATAAGATACGATATACGTGACTATTAAAAGGCAGTGGGTCATTGTCATATGAATCCAACTCTCTGGATGGAATAATCGCCAAATAGTATGGTCATGTACAGTATTGTGACTCAGCAGTGTTTGCTACCTTCAATCTGAAATGAGGAGCTTGTGGTCAAGAAGAGCAGGAGTCTGCCTGGTCATCCATTGTGTCTTCCAGTACATCCTCTATGAAATCTGATGCCCCTGCCTACAGTAAACCCAGACAGGAGAATATGACTCAGCCACACCAAGCTAGTAGACACTGTCACGTTGTTCTCTCAGTGGCATTGGCTGCATATAAAGACTTTAAGGAAGGTAGCCTAAAGTACTAGTCATGTCTGTCCTTCCTGTAGCCTGACTCCTGCCACGCCCACCTCAGACAGCAACCTCAGCCAGTCGCCTAGGAAACCCATTCCGCCCCACACACCAGGGGAACATGCCACACACAGCGACCTGGACACTCCAGATGGCTTCTCCCCCTCGGTCCAGCCCGAGATGCAACTACTCCCCTTCCCTGAGGTAAGACTGACACCAACCTTTTGAAAGGACGTATCAGTGCGAACAGTCAGATTTGCTTCTCGTGTGTCTGTGTGTTTATCTGTTTCTCCCTCTCTCCAGGCCTCCACCATCCTGCTAGACTCCAGTGCTCTGCGCTCCAGGGTGCAGCTGAGTAAGATGCGGGGGCCACGTTCGCGCCCCTCCAGGGTGGCTCGTCAGACTGCTGCTATGTCTGTACACCCTGAGGGACAGACCTCGCCCACTGAGGACTGGCGCTCCCGAGACTCAACAGGTCAGGCTAGGACTCTGTTCTCATGTAGACACTCTGTCATATCTCCAGGGCATAAAATAAACACCCACCACCCACCAAATGAGGGTAGATTTTGGTATTAGCGGGTAGGAATGTCTATTTTACCAGCCACGTTGGTTTCATATCTGCTAATCGCACAAAGGAATGTGAATGCTATATCCCACCTTCCGCAGCCACACTGCCTGTTTTTCTGGCTATTTAAATTTTTGTTCCCATTTTTGTTTGTTCTTCGATGTTTGTTAGTCAGATTCAAAATCTTAGACACGCGTGACACCACTTATGTGGCCATGTTACCACGGTAACCTGCTGCCCTTAAAGGGGCAGCTGAACATTTGCCTCGTGGTGAAATTTCTGTTCAAAGGCTCGGGTCACAAACAACGAAAAGAAATTGAGCAATATCACATATGACTTTTTACTAATACAGTCCTTGTTTTAGAAACATTACAAAGCACGGTCATTTTTATGCGTTGCACTTTTGAGAATGGTGTTTTCCCGTTAATTGCATTTGATAACATTTTGACATAGCCTCCAGCTATGTGCATACTTTTGAGCTTTTAATATGAAGACGTACAACTTTTTAAGCTAAAACGGTCTGATCTGTTGCATCAGCTTTTTTAATGGGCAGTGGTTGTATGAATTTTGGGTCTGTCGTTCCAAAACTGTCCCAGAGTCTGTTTTAAACCCGGAGACTAGTCTTTGGACCCGTTCTGAAATGGACCTGGGGCTTTCCCACCCAGACCCGATATGCATAAATAAAAAAAGATAATATAGAGCGAGA
Source organism: Oncorhynchus kisutch (assembly GCF_002021735.2). Taxonomy (NCBI): domain Eukaryota; kingdom Metazoa; phylum Chordata; class Actinopteri; order Salmoniformes; family Salmonidae; genus Oncorhynchus; species Oncorhynchus kisutch. Next base: position 35,104,412 of record NC_034181.2, read on the forward strand.
ACTGTGCCCAAGGACAACTAGACACGTTCCAGGTATAGACCAGGTATAGACCTGGTCGGACCCAGACCGGGTCCAATCCGAGTGAGGGAAGCAGTAGAAAAGTCTTTTTTTTTTAAAGCTACTTTATTAACCGGAGCTGATACAGCACGAGAGGAGGGAGAGAGATGCCTCTCTAGCATGCGGGGGAGGGGCCATACTGTGAACAAGTGACATGAGGAGGGAGGGCGAGAGATAAAAATCAACCAAGCCAACTCGCGCTGTAGTAGACTAATAGCTGCCACAGCTAGATTATTAATCATCAAATATGATTACAGAGTACCTGTCTTGGACTGCATCAAACCGGAACAAGAAGCTAGTTAAGCTAGCTAACGTTAGCTCTAGCTAGGCTAACTAATGCTGCCGTGCATGTGCTTTCTCATTCTACAGTTACAAACAGGGGAGCCGCCATGGCTTTTGGGCCCCATGAAAAGATATCACAATGGGCCACAACCCTGCGCAATTGCTGTAACCATACACCTCCAGAACCCAATCGACCCATTCAAAGCTAAATATCTCTACCTTTGCAGGCTTGCAACTCTCTTGTAGTCTAATATTTACTGTACGATATTTACTGACAGTGAGCTGTGAAAATATAACACTGTGCATTCAACATTCTGTGGAATTCACTATTTGATGCAAGACTGATACCCTCTATAAGAAATGTGCTAAAGGCCATCTTTTTACAGTCTAAACATAATTTTAATGTTAATGTTCTTGAATAGAAAATTCTCTTAACATTAATGAATAACTTAAAATAAATATATATTAACCTCAATTAAAATAAATTAACATAACAAACAAAATAATAAAATCAGCAGCAGATTTTTGAACTAAGTATACATACCAACTAGAAAATAAGCAGCTGTAAAAGGAAAGGTCAAGAGGTCACAAAATCAATAGGTTTCTTCCACTTGAGGTCTTGATTGTGCACAAGAAATGTTATGGCAATCCAGCCATTATTTTGAGATATATCTTGTTCTCAGTCTTGTTTTCAGCCTGTGGGCATCATGTGTGTAGTGATCCAATATCCATAGCCATGCCATTTAACAGCCATTTAACAGCATGGCAAGACTGCAAAGGCTGTCCTGGGACATAGTGGAGCTCAATTTAGTTTTTTTTCAATCACTTTTCGCTTACTGAAAGCTCTCTCGCCATCAGAAACAGTCACAGGCAGTGTGTAAAATATATGTAAAGCAACTCACACTTCTCCAAAAATGCTTTGCAGCTGCATCTTACAAATTGCATTCAGGAGACCAAGAGGGGACAAGTTAGGGGGGAAAGTGGCAGCATATACAGTGTTCAGGTGTCTTACTTCATGTTGAAACTCAGGTGTAAGATCTCTGGAATACTTCATGATCAGTGGTTGGCACACAGAAGGGACTTTATCCTCACTAATCTGCCCGACTTTCAGAACAGCAGAAAATGATTCTACAATTATTGCAGTGTTCTGGAACCTAATGTCCAAGTCACTTATGATGTGGTCGAAAACAGTCAAAAACACTTCTGAAACACCGTTGCTGCACTGTCCTGAGCTGTCTCCTCTTGAGAGGTCTCCATGGAATCTCTTACTTTTCCTCTGGCGGCTGTGTTCCTTGCTAAATTGAGTTGCAACATCCATTTGTCAGTGTTGCCTCAGACAGGAGAGACTCCCATCCATCTCTAAGAGCCGGGCATCTCTTCCTTTAAGGCTCTGATATTGGCTGCCTCTGTGTCAACTGAGCTTTTTCCTGACTGGAGAATCACATTCCTGTCCTCAATGCATTGCAGTACCTGCAATTATGCCAACTGACATGTCATTCAACACAATGCTGCTCACCTCCTTCTACAGTTGGGAGAAGGGCTGGTTCAGGGGGGTGGGGATGGGGAGACAAGGCTGCTGAGCCTGAAGCTGTATCTGTTGGGCCTGGCACCAAGCAGGGGGAGGGACAGGTGTTGTGGAAATTTCCTCTATTTACCAAATCATGGGAGCAAACCACACACAAGTCAGAGTTAGTTATAAAAGTCCATCTTTAATTATATAAGCTCTAGCATTTTGACTTTCAACAGTTCAGTATCTCTAATGAAAAGTTGAGTCCCCACACAATGGCAAAATCCTTTATAGCACAGATCACACATAGTCAGACAGCATAGACATAATTCATCGTTCAGCTTTGTCTCCTTTCCCAAACCCCAGAACCATAAACCAATCCTCCAAATCAACAGGCATATATCAAATTGTCATTTAGATACAACCAACTCAAAATACAAACTCCTGGACAAACTCACGGAGAGGAGAATGAGGCTATAGGTTAAGATAGAAACAATATTAGAGGGAGCATAGAATGATTCCAGACACGGCCACCCTCCTTTCTCCACTGGGAAAGGTAGGGAGTAAAAGATATGTTTACACATGATGATACTTTGACCTCTCCCCTCTCAGCGGCCCATGCAACTTAGTCTTGACATAGAACAGATAACTGCAACCTCGCCACAGTATTATACAAAAATACCATTCTGATGAGAATTAACTTACACACATTTGATGAATATAAAACATCTTACATATGTTACCAACAAATTCTGAATCTTCCACGACACAGGGACAACTGATTTAGTATGAATAGCTTGCTAAAAGTTTGCCTGCATTTATTAAATGTCAACTAAGAGAGGAGCGAAATGTAAACACTGAATTGTCTGAGAAGATATTAAGATATTAAGTAACTAATGCTAGGGGAGCAAAATTAGCCTATTTCACTATGGACTAAGCTAACAGGTTCATTTCCACCTCTCACGGACTACACCCACCTTCCTTTGTGAAACATTGGGTGACATAATGTCTCCCTTTCTTTTCTCTCTCCGGTCTTTTCTTTCTTTTCGTTTTTTGGAAGCCAGATTTTTCTTTAGGAAGCTGAGACATGATGCTCCACCAGCACTCCTCACTCGCAATTCACTGCTAGCAAGTACCGTTCGCGCCTGGTTTGGGGTCAGGACCGAACCATTTCATGTAAATAGACAAGTCATTTAAAATTATACATACCCGTGACAATCAGATCCGACCCAGACCCGTGATATTCTGGATCCGGACCGGGTCTCGGGTATTCTGATACAGGTGCTTCCTTGAAGACCTCTACCATAGACACCTTTTTTTATCCTCAAAGGGACAACAGGACACCCTTAATTTTGAGCCCTGAATGGAATTATTTTAAGAGACATAAAAACTATTTGGTTGTAATTGTAACGTTTCAATATTTTATAGGCTATGAAGGGTGGCTCACCACCTCCTAGGAGAGCCTTAAAGAGGCTGTGTTGTATTTTGAGACAGGTTTGAATATGCAGAGTGTAGCCTACATTTTTGTTTGATTCTCTATGGTAAAAAATATGTGTTTTATTTTGTAAAGTGGTTTCTTGCATCATACTACTATGTAAAAATGGTGTTCCATATCTGTTTTGCCCAAAGGACAAGTGGCTAGAAAAGTTCATTTCAAGCCCTGTGGCTGGTAAGAAGTCTGAGTGGGTAGTAGATTTTACTCTTTCTGGTGTACCAAAAAGTACATTTTAGGTTTATCTCTTTCCAGTACCTTTCTCCTGCACACTTTTTAGAATGGATTGAGTCGACCAGTTAGACTGGAGATGTTCTTAGATGGTAACCTCATATTCGTTATGATTGTGAAATGATATACTCAGAGAGTGTGTTGTCCTCTACAGAGGACCACATTGAGTTTTCCAAGCAGGAGGACTCAGACTCTGAGGAGCAGGAGAGGGGAGTAGACCCCCGCTCTGCTGCTGCCTCCTCCCAGCCCCAGAGAGTCGCCCTCTTTCCAGGGATGGACCCCTCCGCTCTCAAGGTGAGCCTCCCCAAGAGAAACAGATGTTGACTGGAAGGCAAATAGTTGACCAGGAGTGTAATGTAATGTTGTCACTCATTCTGCTGTGAAAAATTGGCCTTTGATATGTTCTCTTGCTGGTTTCTCCCTCTGTTTGGCAGGCCCAGCTCAAGAAGAGAGGAGACTCTGACAATCAGACAGACGGAGCCGCCCCATCTCCATCTCAGCTGTCACGATCTCCTAAATCCCCCTTCCTGCCCCGGGTGTCCCGTGTGCTGCCCCCCTCTGGAGGGAAAGAAAATGGGTAAGATGGTGACCCTGTCTCTTCCCTCTGTTCAGCCTGGATCTAATAACCCAAACCAGGGATTGTTGAGATAGTCAGTCAGACCAGAAGTGTGTACCATTTGTAATGATTGTGCCTACTTTAGTCTGTCTGTGTGTCTTCTTAGGGAGGAGGCCTCACCACAGTGGCTGAGAGAACTGAAGTCTAAGAAGCGCTCGAGTCAGTATGAAAATGACAGCTAAGTGTGAATGAGCAGGTAAGCTCTTCTCACAAATGTTCCTCACATGGTGGATCATTCTTACCTACTTTCATAGCGTTCTAGTGCCCTATGCAATAGACGTGACATTTTTCCACATTTTCAGAATTATTTAATAATATTAAAGTGTGTCTGTTTTGCAAATAAATAACCCTAAAATGCTCATGGTTTGTTTCCGTTTGCATCCTCCCTGTGTAGGTTGCCTTAACTGAATAATCTGGTGGAGAATTGGAGACAGAAGCCTTAACCTTTGACCCTGAGAAGATGGAAACGCTGCTGCTGACATTGTAATTTGTCATCGGTTTGTTAATTTGATCTGTTCTCTTCCTGCCCGGGTCGCATACATGTGCATGGTGCCTTTTTGCAGACAACCTCGGTCTTATGGATGAAAGGACCCAGGTTAAATATCTGGCTGCTCGGCTCCGTTTGTCCATTTCCTTTGCATAGAGCCACTTTACCCTCTCACCTGACGGGAGAATACGGAAGGGGGGAAACCTTTTTTCTCCTGTCAGGTTGCATTTCAGGACTGGTTAAACTTGTGGGACCACACGCCTCTTAACCTGGAAGTGCTTCAATAAGCTGGAGGACAGTCTAGTACCTCCACAAGATATAAATGTATTTCTTTTTTTAAATGTATTTTTCAGGTTCGTCTACACGTTACATTTCTATGTGTATCTATCAGTCAAGGGGTGTTGGTTATAGTCAACATAGGATAACATTTCTGATTTTATTTTTTGTCATTGATCATAAAGAACAAAATACTGCTGAACTCATGTTTGGCCAGGCTGTATATTATGTGTTAGTAATAAATATGGTATCTAATCATGAAATATTATATTTGTATTGTTGCTAATTTGACAGATGAATCATAACATGTCCGAGTGTTTAGTTTTGTACGGAGAGCATTGCAAGTATCACTACAGCAGAGGCTCCCAAGCCCATTCCCCTGCTGAACTGACTGGGAATCTGTTGTGTTGACCTAATGCAGCCCCTTCTAACTGATGTGTGAAGAAAAATGCTGTGTGTTCAGTGTCTTTTCAATCATAATGTCTGAATATCTGTTTCTACTGGTGTTTGTATTTCTTAAGGATCCCCATTAGCTGCTGCCAAGGCAGTTATATACAGTTAAATAATAACACTGTTCACCACACATTGTGTTCCTTCAGGCCACTACTCTACTAACACATATCTACAATACAACATCCATGTGTGTGTGTAGAGTGCATGTGGGGTGGAAAAGGGGAAGAAAAGGGTTAATCACATTGGAGGACTCAATTATACTCCTACACACACACATACACAAATCAGCCTGTTCTTCCTCCCTTTACCTTCACTTACCTCTTCAGTGTAAGATCAAATGATTGTGTGTAATAGTGATGGATGAGTGTAAGGAAAATGTGATTGATGAGTGTGTAAGGAAAATGTGATGGATGAGTGTGTAAGGATTGCAAGGGAAATGGTCTAACTGTATGTGTTACCAATGAGCCATACATTCAATGTGCACTCCCTGGGCTCTGTTTTGTCAGGATGTCTGCAACATCTCCCATTTAGAGAGAGATTTGACCCACCTATTCTTTTATCACTACATCACTGTTGACATGTATGTGCATGTAGAATCTCAGCTTCTTTTCCGTCACTCTTTGCTCAGACACTGAATGGACACACCAAGTAGCAGTGGTACAATCATACAGTCTGGGTATCATGGATTCATCCACACAACTGTTATGGTCCCATTGTGCACATGGTCAGTGCAGCGATGTGGATGTATAGTGGAATGGTAGGAGTATGGCTTCCACTACTCCAGTGGGGAATGTGAGTAAAGTATATGGTTTTGAGATGAGGGTGTGTGGGTGGTTATTTTCCCCTATTCTGCTGTACATTACTATTTGCACCTGTTGTTTTAGAGCGCAGAGCTGACTTAGGCCCTGACCATGTTAGCCATGCCCCTGACCATGTTAGCCATGCCCCTGACCATGTTAGCCATGCCCCTGACCATGTTAGCCATGCCCCTGACCATGTTAGCCATGCCCCTGACCATGTTAGCCATGCCCCTGACCATGTTAGCCATGCCCCTGACCATGTTAGCCATGCCCCTGACCATGTTAGCCATGCCCCTGACCATGTTAGCCATGCTGCACTGTCCCACTACTTCCATTACGCACTTTGTCAGTTAATGCACTACAGCACTGACCTGTGCACTAGCTATTCTGTTGTACGTCCCACCTACCACATGTTCATAGACCGATGTTGGAATGCTAATGGAATGAAAGTGAATGAAAGTGCTTGGATCTTTGGAGTCGTTGTCCCTATGGTGTCCATGGCGTTTGACTTTGCCATGACTTTTGTCAGTTTGAGGGTTTCTTATTTTCTCTCATTTTGTTTTTAAAAATAAAATATGTATATTACATTGTTTTAATGCCAGTGTCCGAAATTGTAACTTCTTAATAAAATGTACTGAGTTGAGCTTCTCACTTTGATGTAATTATTGGGATAAATGTTACTTTTACATTTCAGCTCAGACCCACCCTCTCCAGTCTGCAGTATTATGAAGTTCAATTGGTGTGTCTATTTCTGGTGTGGGGTATAACAGAGGTCGATAGTGTTTGGGGTAGGGAAGTATAGGAGAGGTAGTTTCTTTTGGTGTGGGGCGGTATACGAGAGATGGAGGGTCAAGGTTTGGTCATTTCAGTATCCAAAACATTAAGAACACCTGCACTTTCCACAACAGACTGACCAGGTGAGTTCAGGTGAAAGTTATGATCCCTTATTGTCACCTGTTAAATCCACTTCAATCAGTGTAAAAAAACAAAAATGTTTCCATGCTTATGACATTTCTAGGTTAGACTACTGCAATGCTCTACTTTCTGGCTACCTGGATAAAGCACTAAATAAAAACTTCAGTTAGTGCTAAACACGGCTGTTAGAACCTTGACTAGAACCCCCAAAAAATGATAATATTACTCGTGCTAGCCTCCCTACACTGGCTTCTTGTTAAGGCTAGGGCTGATTTCAAGGTTTTACTGCTAACCTACAAAGCATTACATGGGCTTGCTCCTACCTATCTTTCCGATTGGTCCTGCCGCACATACGTACACTACAGTCACAAGATGCAGGTCTCCTTACTGTCCCTAGAATTTCTAAGCAAACATTTTTATGGAATGGTCTGCCTATCCATGTGAGAGACGCAGACTCGGCCTCGACCTTTAAGTCTTTATTGAATACTTATCTCTTCAGTAGGTCCTATGATTGAGTGTAGTCTGGCCCAGAAGTGTGAAGGTGAACGGAAAGGCACTGGAGCAGCGTACTGCCCTTGCAGTCTCTGCCTGGCCGGTTCCCCTCTTTCCACTGGGATTCTCTGCCTCTAACCCTATTACAGGGGCTGAGTCACTGACTTACTGGGGCTCTTCCATGCCCCCCCGGTCATGCTGTTGCTCCAGTTTCAACTGTTCTGCCTGCGGCTATGGAGCCCGGGAACTGTTCACCGGACGTGCAACCTTGTCCCAGACCTGCTGTTTTCAACTCTCTAGAGACAGCAGGTGCGGTAGCGATACTCTGAATGATCGGCTATGAAAAGCCAACTGACATTTACTCCTGAGGTGCTGTCCTGTTGCACCCTCTACAACCGCTGTGGTTATTATTATCTGACCCTGCTGGTCATTTATGAACATTTGAACATCTTGGCCATGTTCTGTTATAATCTCCACCAGGTACAGCCAGAAGAGAACTGGCCACCCCTCATAGCCTGGTTCCTCTCTAGGTTTCTTCCTAGGTTCTGGCTTTTCTCTGGAGTTTTTCCTAGCCACCGTGCTTCTACACCTGCCTTGCTTGCTGTTTGGGGTTTGAGGCTGGGTTTCTGTATAGCACTTTGTGACATCAGCTGATGATTGATAGATGAGGGGGAGAAGACAGGTTGGAGAAGGATTTTGACACTTTCTAGAGTCCATGCCCCGACGATCAGTGTTAGGAAGGTATACTCAGTGTATGACGTCGACAGGATATAGTGAAAGGACGTCAATGTTAGGTTCGTTTTTGGTGAATGGTTTGGTTCCCCATTGTGGGTTTGGTGATGTTATTGGGGAGACTGGTGAAGAGGTTTGGTTATGTCTAGACTGCTGGGTGTGGTTAGAGTGTATGCATGGGAGAGGTGTGAGCCTGTGTACCCATTTGTGCTGAGTGTGGCTGTTTGCTGAATCCTCTTGGCTCCCTCTCCGTGTGCCCACACACCACGCACTGGCAGCCAGGCAGACGGGCAGGGGAGCGTGTGCCAACACATCTGCCTATTGAGAGGCAGCGTTATGGACACAATGTGAGCGACAGACTTGCTGTATCAACAGCTCCCCCTTTTCTGCTGTTGTGGCCAGAAATAAACCATAAATACCCCCCCCATGCCCTCCAACGGCTCAACCCCAAACACCAAGTGACACACAGAGAGAGAGGCTACCAATACACAGCAGGCATATCCAGGTAAAAACAGCTTGGTTCTGCACAGCAGGATAACCAGGGTTTTCATTGACCTTTGAACTTTACATGAAAAGAAAAGGAGACTCCACAGCCATGGTTGTTGACAGGGATGGAGAAGGACAGGTTTAATGGAAGGGGTAGGGGTTTTAGAGTGAGCTGAGTTGTTTGTAAAATGGGATTGATAGGTTTGTAGAGTTGGTTTAGACAGAATTTGCTATTCTTAAATGTTTTTATTATGAAGGTATGATTGAGCAAATGAGTTTGCAGAATAGAGTATTATGTAATGTGTATTGTTTGTAGTGTTAGGTTTGATTGAGTCAGGGGGTTGCAGAACTGGTTATGATACAGACTGAGGCTTGCAGAGTTGTACATAATAGACAGGGAAAGATGGAATCACTGGAGCTGAAATGTTGTGCATTAGGGTATGAGAATAACATGTATCTTCATGGGGGATGACTCTGGGCCCTAGTTATAGCCTACAGTCAGGAAAAACTCCTGGCCCCAGGACAAAGTTAGGGTAGATGAATAGTGGCCTCCTGGAGATAGAAAGGGTAGTACGCAGCCCTCAGGTCCTTATTCTCGGCTCAGTCTGCACCAAAGTGCTCTTCTGCTGTCTGAAGTGGACTCAAATGTTGACTGGTTCAAAGGAGTAAAATGATGCATTGATACTGAGAGGACTGATGGTCATTGTGAAATGAAATGAATCCCATGATGGTCGTCTGTGTTTCTCCTGTCTCGGTCTCTCCTGATTGTGCTCCTGAAAGAGGAGTAACCAGTGGACCAGGAGGATGTCGGAGCAGCAGAGCGCCCCTGAACAACTGGCTGCAGGGAAGAGCCAGGGTGGAGCAGGAGCCACTTACAAGGTACTGTATCCTCCCTCTGTTGTCTGTGTATTTCTCCCTATACTCTTGTGATCTTTCTCTTCATTTCATTTTCCCTCCTTTGCCCACTTCTCTATTTTCCATCTGCCCTCTTTTGTATTCCTTACTCCCCTAACATCTTTAAATTGGCAGCTTTACTTTGTCAATATGTCTCTCTTTCCTCACTCTGATCTAGGTGGTGCTGTTTGAATTTGAGAATTTCCAGGGTCGCAAGGTTGAGTTTTCTGCCGAGTGTAAAGATGTTTCAGAGAAGGGCTTGGAGAAGGTGGGCTCTGTGCTGGTTGAGTCTGGCCCGTAAGTACTGGTGCATTGGTGTCATTCACAGGCGCACACTTTCTTACACATAATGAATGTGTTTTCAGGCTCTGTTGTGTTAACAAAAAAAGGAATACTGCATCTCTGTTACCACATACAGCCAAATACAACATCTTACATGCTGAGGAGAGAGATTCTAACAGCCTCCTCCTTCTCCTCTCTCCTGTCAGATGGGTGGGGTATGACCGCCAGGGGTTTGCAGGTGAGCAGTTTGTCCTGGAGAAAGGAGAGTATCCACGCTGGGACACCTGGACCAACAGCCAGTACAGCTATTCTTTCTGGTCCATGCGGCCTCTCAAAGTGGTGGGTAGCACTTACACAATGTCTCAACATACTCACTGACCATGTTAACATGTACACCATCTCACCGCTCTTCATTCCCTACCAATCTCAATCAACATTCTCTTACCATTTCAGTGCATATTTAGCCTCTCAGTACTCCCGTGTTTATCTCAACATTCTTTAACCATTGCAGAACGCCATGTACATCTCAACAGTCACTTCTCAGCAGACGGCTCTCATTGACTATCTGAATACTCAGTGATTACCTCAAGCCTCTATCTCAAGAGTCAGCTTTCAGTTACCAGCATAACACTGTCTGTGTGTGTACATCTCTGAATTTCTCCTCTTTAGGATAGTGCCGAACACAAGCTCCATCTGTTTGAGAGCCCAGGCTTCACTGGTAAAAAGATGGAGATTGTTGATGATGACGTTCCCAGTTTGTGGGGACATGGTTTCCAAGATCGCGTAGCAAGTGTCAAGGCTCTCAACGGAACGTAAGAGCTCCCTTTCACCCGCTCTCAAGTTCTTCCTGTTGCACCTGCCCTCTCTCACTCTCTGTCCTTTGGTGTTTTGCGGTTTCTTTCATGTCTCACTTCATGTCTCGTTTTTCTTCTCCTGTCTCAAATCAAATCAAATGTATTTATATAGCCCTTCTTACATCAGCTGATATCTCAAAGTGCTGTACAGAAACCCAGCCTAAAACCCCAAACAGCAAGCAATGCAGGTGTAGAAGCACGGTGACTAGGAAAAACTCCCTAGAAAGGCCAAAACCTAGAAAGAAACCTAGAGAGGAACCAGGCTATGAGGGGTGGCCAGTCCTCTTCTGGTTGTGCCGGGTGGAGATTATAACATAACATGGCCAAGATGTTCAAATGTTCATAAATGACCAGCATGGTCAAATAATAATAATCACAGTAGTTGCCGAGGGTGCAGCAAGTCAGCACCTCAGGAGTAAATGTCAGTTGGCTTTTCATAGCCAATCATTAAGAGCATCTCTACCGCTCCTGCTGTCTCTAGAGAGTTGAAAACAGCAGGTCTGGGACAGGTAGCACATCTGGTGAACAGGTCAGGATTCCATAGCCGCAGGCAGAACAGTTGAAACTGGAGCAGCAGCACGGCCAGGTGGACTGGGGACAGCAAGGAGTCATCATGCCAGGTAGTCCTGAGGCATGGTCCTAGGGCTCAGGTCCTCCGAGAGAGAGAAAGAAAGAGAGAGAATTAGAGAGTGCATACTTAAATTCACACAGGACACCGGATAAGGCAGGAGAAGTACTCCAGATATAACAAACTGACCCTAGCCCCCCGACACATAAACTACTGCAGCATAAATACTGGAGGCTGAGACAGGAGGGGTCAGGAGACAGTGTGGCCCCATCCGATGATACCCCCGGACAGAGCCAAACAGGAAGGATATAACCCCACCCACTTGAGCCTGAAAACACATTCATTATGTGTAAGAAAGTGTGCGCCTGTGAATGACACCAATGTACCAGTACTTACGGGCCAGTCTCATGTCTCTCTGTTCCTTTGTTCTAGATGGGTTGGCTACATGTACCCAGGCTACAGGGGACGGCAGTATGTGTTTGAGCGTGGAGACTTCAAGCACTGGAACGACTGGGATTCCCCTGCACCACAGATCCAGTCTGTCCGACGTGTGCGTGACATGCAGTGGCACAAGAGGGGGTGTTTCACCATCCCTGCTCCTACCCCTGACCCAGCTCCTGCCCCCGCCCCTGCCCCTGCCCCAGCACCTGAACCCCCTGCCCCCCCTGCCGCCGCTGGGGCCAGTTGAAGAGGACTCTGATCCACCTCCCCCCACTGAGCCTCTTCCATTAGCCTCTTCCTACCATCAGTGCCTGCCCTCTGCCTCATCCTAACCATGGCAAATGCTGCTCCCGCTTAGTGAGAAGTGCTATGTATGTTTTAGTGGCGAATAAAGTTTGTTTGACCAGAAATTGATTGTGTTTGTTGGTGCTGTTTCTATTGTTGGTACAGGCTTAAGAATGGACAGAGATCGGCTTACTTTTTCATCTTCTTGTTTGCAACGAAACTGTCCCTGTTTGCAAACAATTACATCTGAGACATCATTAGGAATCTGAGCATGGTAGTTTCAAAAGTTAGGCCTACCTTTCCACCCCAGAGTAGGTTCTAGCGTAAGCTTTAACGGATGGCTACTCTTCTTCTGTGGCTAAACCCAACGAGAGAAGGTCACAAGTATTTCCCTAAACGCTGTCTGGGTTTAAATATATTCTATTGAAAAGAAAGTGAATTGTTTAATCAATTGATTGTGACAGAATTAGATTACTTCTCATTTTCTTGTCTCCCTAGCTATAGAAGGTTGTAGCTCAGCCTTTGAATGTAAAATAAATGAAACAATAATATCCCCATTTGCATCGGATTCACGTCTTTCCTGGGTATTTTACAGCTTGTTTCTAGCATAAAGCATCACAAACCAAAGTGCACTGAGTATCCCCCCCCCCCCCCACATTTGCCCTCAGAACAGCCTCAATTCGTCAGGACATGGACTCAACAAAATGTCGAAAGTGTTCCACAGGGATGTTGGCCCATGTTGACTTCATTGCTTCCCACAGCTGTGCCAAGTTGGCTGGATGTCTTTTGGGTGGTGGACCATTCTTGATACACATGGGAAACTGTTGAGTGTGAAAAACACAGCATCTTTGGAGTTCATGACACAAACCGGTGAGCCTGGCCCCTACTACTATACCCCGTTCAAAGGCACATCAATCTTTTGTCTTTCCCATTCACCCTCTGAATGGCATACATTCACAATCCATGTCTCAATTGTCTCAAGGCTTAAAAATCATTCTTTAACCTGTCTCCTCCCCTTCATCTGCACTGACTGAAGTAGATTTAACTAGTGACATCAATAAGGGATCATAGCTTTCACCGGGATTCACCTGGTCAGTCTGTCATGGAAAGAGAAGGTCCTTAATGTTTTGTACACTCAGTGTAGATCACTTTATACACTGCTCAAAAAAATAAAGGGAACACTTAAACAACACAATGTAACTCCAAGTCAATCACACTTATGTGAAATCAAACTGTCCACTTAGGAAGCAACACTGATTGACAATACATTCCACATGCTGTTGTGCAAATGGAATAGACAACAGGTGGAAATTATAGGCAATTAGCAAGACACCCCCAATAAAGGAGTGGTTCTGCAGGTGGTGACCACAGACCACTTCTCAGTTCCTATGCTTCCTGGCTGATGTTTTGGTCACTTTTGAATGCTGGTGGTGCTTTCACTCTAGTGGTAGCATGAGACGGAGTCTACAACCCACACAAGTGGCTCAGGTAGTGCAGCTCATCCAGTATGGCACATCAATGCGAGTTGTGGCAAGAAGGTTTGCTGTGTCTGTCAGCGTAGTGTCCAGAGCATGGAGGCGCTACCAGGAGACAGGCCAGTACATCAGGAGACGTGGAGGAGGCCGTAGGAGGGCAACAACCCAGCAGCAGGACCGCTACCTCCGCCTTTGTGCAAGGAGGAGCACTGCCAGAGCCCTGCAAATTGACCTCCAGCAGGCCACAAATGTGCATGTGTCTGCTCAAACGGTCAGAAACAGACTCCATGAGGGTGGTATGAGGGCCCGACGTCCACAGGTGGGGGTTGTACTTACAGCCCAACACCGTGCAGGACGTTTGGCATTTGCCAGAGAACACCAAGATTGGCAAATTCGCCACTGGCGCCCTGTGCTCTTCACAGATGAAAGCAGGTTCACACTGAGCACATGTGACAGAGTCTGGAGACGCCGTGGAGAACGTTCTGCTGCCTGCAACATCCTCCAGCATTACCGGTTTGGCGGTGGGTCAGTCATGGTGTGGCATTTCTTTGGGGGGCCGCACAGCCCTCCATGTGCTCGCCAGCCTGATTGCCATTAGGTACCGAGATGAGATCCTCAGACCCCTTGTGAGACCATATGCTGGTGCGGTTGGCCCTGGGTTCCTCCTAATGCAAGACAATGCTAGACCTCATGTGGCTGGAGTGTGTCAGCAGTTCCTGCAAGAGGAAGGCATTGATGGTATGGACTGGCCCGCCCGTTCCCCAGACCTGAATCCAATTGAGCACATCTGGGACATCATGTCTCGCTCCATCCACCAACGCCACGTTGCACCACAGACTGTCCAGGAGTTGGCGGATGCTTTAGTCCAGGTCTGGGAGGAGATCCCTCAGGAGATCCCTCCCTCAGGATCCCTCAGGAGACCATACAGGCACGTGGAGGCCACACACACACTACTGAGCCTCATTTTGACTTGTTTTAAGGACATTACATCAAAGTTGGATCAGCCTGTAGTGTGGTTTTCCACTTTAATTTTGAGTGTGACTCCAAATCCAGACCTCCATGGGTTGATAAATTTGATTTCCATTGATCATTTTTGTGTGATTTTGTTGTCAGCACATTCAACTATGTAAAGAAAAAAGTATTTAATAAGAATATTTCATTCATTCAGATCTAGGATGTATTCTTTTAGTGTTCCCTTTATTTGTTTGAGCAGTGTATAATTGGATCTGTTTTTTTTAATTTTAAATCTTAAACTGACGAAGAGTAGGCTTGTGCTTTTTGCCATGTTCTATAATAAAAGGTAGGCCTATGGCATACCTCTCATACCCCCTCAATTCAAGTCTTGGTTTTAACTTAACTGCCCTTCACTGACATGGAAGGAGGTAGGCTATTTAAATCTATGGACAGAGGTCTACCTCTTATTTCTTAAATAGTACGAAATGGGCTCCAACACAAAGCTGTCTTATTTTTAGTAAAGTCTCATTAAAATGAAGATGGTTTAAATGTATTATGCCTACTCAAATGTGTCTACTTTCAGCACCACGGACTGTCCATTTCCGATTGTGCCGCAGCTGCTGCTACAAGTTTTTGCACCACAATGTAAGTTCCTCGATATCTGGACAGTGGAGGCTCCTTAGAGGAGGAAGGGGAGGACCATCTTCCTCAGGGAATTTCATAAAAGATGTGAAACATTAAAAAAGTAATCGTTTTTAGATAAAGTATACAAAATATATTCACGTCACAAATAATTGATTAAAACACTTTTTTGCAATGAAGGTCTGAAGTAGCCTCAACAGCCATCTGTAGGGTAGCGCCATGGTGTAGCCGGAGGACAGCTAGTTTCCGACCTGGGTACATTGAATTCAATACAAAACCTAGGAGGCTCGTGGTTCTCACCCCCTTTGATAGACTAACACAGTTATTATGACAACTTCTGGAGGACATCCTCCTACCTATCAGAGTTATTGCAGCATGAACTGACATGTTGTCCATCCAGTCAAAGGATCAGAGAATGAATCTAGTACTGAAAGCATAAGCTACAGCTAGCTAGCACTGCAGTGCATAACATGTGGTGAGTAGTTGACTCAAAGAAAGAGAAAGGCAATAATTTAACAGTTTTTAACAAATGTATTTATTTAAAAATGAAGGAGATGAGAAAGAGAGCTAGCTATATTTTGTTGTAATTTAATGCCACTGCTTGCTGACTGTACACTGTACTGCATGATTGTAGCGGGATTACTAACGCGTTAGTTCTAGCAACTATGTTGACTATGACATTAGCTAATATGGTGAAAACAATGTAGGCTGTGTGTGGCGGTTAGCGGTTATGATATTAAGGTTTGGCTTGGAAAGTTATTTTTGCCTGGTCACAGACAGCTAATGTGTTGTGCTCTGAAGTCCACACGTGAAGGGAAAAGGTGAGAGGAGGAGAGCACGTAGATGTGAGAAGGAATTCTACAATGAGCAAAATGTTCATGCTGTTTGTATGTGGCTACTATGAAAGTGAACTGTGTTTGCGTGTGACCAGGGGTGTCTTCATTCCGCCGATTCTATTGAAAAATATTTCTGAAACGGAAGCAACTGTTGGACTAATGATTACACCCTAGATCAGCTTGGAAGTTCTTAGACTACTTATCATATTTAAATGGTTATGAACAACATACCCACTGTCAATCAAACATGGGTATTGTCCTATCAAGGTCAAACACTTGACAGGGAGAGATGTATGCGCATTGGGTCTGAATAGAGGCCTCTATTCATAGAGGATAGACCAGCCCCTCAGTGGTGGGTTATTCTTCTCATTCTCTGTACCTGGCTCAGGTGAGGCCTGCATCAATGTGCTCTTCTGCTCTCTGTGATGGAAGCAGAACTTGACACTGATACGGTGTAAAAAATAAACGTTTATTTTGAGAGTATTGATGGTCATCATGGTGAAATGTTCAGGTTTCAATGAAATCCCATAATAGTTTTTTTCTGTTTGAAATGTGCTATGGTAGAGTAGATGACACTTTACAATATTAACATTGTGGGCATGTGCTACTTACTATACAGTATTATTATGCAAGAATATCCATTTGTTTTATAGGTATCCCTCACTGCATTGCTCAACCCCTCTACGTGCATTTTACATATTGGATTACTCCCTCTCCCATTTACTTTGGGTGCCGATATTCTAATACCTTCATGTCAGTGCTGTCTTGATCCATATAAAAGATAAGGTGTAACATTGCTATTTTAGAGTACTGCACACAGTGACAATCTTGATGGAGGGTCAGAGGCCAAGAAGACACCTGGGAGGAAATGGTCCCACCATCTTTGCACTACAACTCCTGATAATAAATGCAACTGCTTGGGACTGCCACCATGAACGTGTGTATTACACTGTTGTCCAACGTAATAAAAGAGAATCTATTCAAATTGGTACTTGCAAATTGCGATGTAGCCCATGTAAACAGTCTATGCACATGTCCTAATTACAGTACCAGGAGTCAACTGTATACGTAGGAGCAGCCAATCGCTGGCTCTTACATCTAGTGCATAATTCGGACAAAATGTCCAAATACCTTCCACTGAAAAGTATGAAGTTGTCTTTTGAAAGTTGTCTGAGTGATGTGTTTTGGTGTTGCCTCTGATCACCCTACATAATGTCAGGAAGTACTGTACGTGGCTGATGAAACTAGCTCAAGATGAAAAGGATCAGAAAGTGTATTCCAGGTGAAGACAGAGACGGTAATATGGTTCAGGTAGGTGGTCAATGTCAAGGATCTCCATCTTGGATTCAGCCCATACAGGCCTAGGGTTGTGTAAATAGTGAGTGCCAATATATTTACTATTCAATAAACTACATTTCAACCACATTGCTCATTCTGCTCCATTAATTTCCCCATTCCAACATGTGCATGTTGACACAACCACACAATCCTTACCCTAAGCCAGGTTTATCCAGTGTAATGCATTTGATTCAATTCACAGCACCGTACAATTTCCATCTGTGCACTCAGCCTGGTCTCATACATTAGTAACATAGTAAATGTAAATCAGAGATTCTGAAATTAGTATGATATGTTACATTTGGTATGGTTACATTAGAGTAAGACAGATTGTTACTTAAGGCAAAGACCTGAATATCATCACAGACAATTTTAGCATTTTAGCAACTTTTCAACTACTTACTACTTTTAGCTACTTTGCAACTACTTAGCATGTTAGCTAACACTTCCCATAACCCTAACCTTAACCATTTTAGCTAACCCTTCCCCTAACCCTAACCTTTTAACCTAACTCCTAAACTTAACCAACAATCCCTAGCCTAGCTAACGTTAGCCTTCTAGCCAGAATTCGTAACATATCATACGTTTTAAAATTGGTAACGATTGTACATTTAGCAAATTAGTAACATATTGTACATTTTACAAATTCATAACATATCTTATAAATTGTCATTCATAACAGATCATAAAAAATGGGTGATGGACATCCACAAATTAATACATACCATGTGAAACGTAACATATCATACTAAATGGAGTGACTCCGATTTACCTGCAGAATAATGCGAAACGCTCTGAGACCAGGTTGCAGCACTAGGTCTACCTCTGATTTCTCCAACCATGGGCCACTACTGTGTCTCATTCATTACCTCCAACCAACTATAAATACTCTACCAACTATATTAACTTCTACCAATTGACAATAATATCTACATGCAATTTCCTCCAGTCACTGCATTCAACCAGTGAAACACTAAACCCTCTTGTTGACAGCTCACATTGGTGTGCAACTCTGCTCTTCTCTTCTGCCAACTGGAGAAAGCTGGCTTGTCAAGTCAACGTTTTTGTCAGCTTGTTACAGATGACCCCTGGAATTGAAAGCTTCCATCTTTGGTAATAAAAGGAAAACTGTTCAATTATGCATTGCTTGCACTTAGAGTAAATGATGGTCATGCGCCATCACAATCCATCGCAACCTTTGCTCTCTCTGTACCACTACTCTCTCCTCTTCTATCCTATCATCTCTCCCTTCTGCTCAATCCTTCTGTCTACTGACTCTTCGAACATACTCTTCTCCATTTCCGCATCATTTTACTTTAACATAGGTTGTTTTGACAGATTTTCTTGTGTTGTTACATGTACATTCTACACACATTTTACATACATACATTTATTAATTTTATTTTGTACAGTAGTTAAATAACAAGAAGAAAGTAATTTGATATTTTGATATACAGTTGAAGTTGGAAGTTTACATACACTTAGGTTGGAGTCATGAAAACTCGTTTTTTAACCACTCCATACATTTCTTGTTAAACTATAGTTTTGGCAAGTCGGTTAGGACATCTACTTTGTACATGACACAAGTCATTTTTCCAACAATTGTTTACAGACAGATTACTTCACTTATAATTCACTGTATCACAATTCCAGTGGGTCAGAAGTTTACATACACTAAGTTGACTGTGCCTTTAAACAGCTTGGAAAATTCCAGAAAATGATGTCCTGGCTTTAGAAGCTTCTGATAGGATAATTGACATCATTTGAGTCAATAGGAGGTGTACCTGTGGATGTATTTCAAGGCCTACCTTCAAACTCAGTGCCTCTTTGCTTGACATCATGGGAAAATCAAAAGAAATCAGCCAAGACCTCAGAAAAAAAGAATTGTCTGGTTCATCATTGGGAGCAATTTCCAAATGGCTGAAGGAACCACGTTCATCTGTACAAACAATAGTATGCAAGTATAAACACCACGCAGCTGTCATCCCGCTCAGGAAGGAGACGCGTTCTGTCTCCTAGTGATGAACGTACTTTGGTGAGAAAAGTACAAATCAATCCTAGAACAACAGCAAAGGACTTTGTGAAGATGCTGGAGGAAACTGGTACAAAAGTATCTATATCTACTGTAAAACGAGTCCTATATCAACATAACCTGAAAGGCCGCTCAGCAAGGAAGAAGCCACTGCTCCAAAACCGCCATAAAAAAGCCAGACTACAGTTTGCAACTGCACATGGGGACAAAGATTATACTATTTGGAGAAACAAAACAAAAATAGAACTGTTTTGCGCCGCAAAACATCTTGGTCCTCAAGTAAAACTGATATTTGTATTTATTTAGTCAATTTTGGTCTTTAATAAACAAACAAGTTCCCTATCTGTCTTTTCTGGAAGCTGAAACTGGAATTGCAACCAGTTTTTATGGCTTGTTGAAGGGCAATATTTTGAAAAAGGGGTGAGAGGTTGTAATCTGGATAAAAGGAAATAGGCCATTTTGGAAGGGATGAAACATTTGTACTAATCTCCTCGAGAACCAGTTCAGGTTTAATTATCATTTTTGTATGACTTGTGCTTTTGGTGACAGGTTTAATGCTTCAATATTTATGAAATTTATCCCCCGAACTCATATTAATAATATAAATAAGCATGTTTTATTTTGTCTGGCTTGCCTTCCAAATAAAGTGAAATATATTTTGCTCAAATCATTTAAAAGACAAATCGTTCAGCGTAGACAGGGCCATAAGTAAATAGGTCAACTGGGATGACTATGATTAAATAATTAATCAGGTTGAATTTTCCACAAATAGACAGGTGTCCATGGTAGCAAGATCGTATCTATTTTTGCATATTTCTGTTAACATTTTTTTGAGTAAATTCCTTTATTTCTTTCGGACTATGTCCACTTCACTGTAAAACCATTTTATTGGTCAAATACACGGTAGGTTGGCAGCGCAGGTCCTAATCCAGGCACTTGTCATCTCTGGTTAAGGCTACTGCAACTCTCTGTTGGCTGCGCTCCCTGCTTGTGCCATCAAACCCCTGCAATTTATCCAGAACGCCGCAGCCCACCTGGTGTTCCCATGTTTTCCAATGTCACCCAGCTTCTCCACACACCCCTCTGGCTTCCAGTCGACGCTCGCATCCACTACAAGACCATGGTAATTGCCTACAGAGCAGCAAGGGGCACCTCCCTACCTTCAGGCTATGCTCAAACCCTACACCCAAACCTGAGCACTTCATCCTTCCAGCTTTGGCCTACTAACACTGACTTTGCTGATAACTACTTTTGAGGGAAAATGTATACTGAGCAAAAATATAAACTCAACATGTAAAGTGTTGGTCCCGTGTGTCATGAGCTGAAATAAAAGATCCCAGAAATGTTCAATATGCACAAAAAATGTATTTCTCTCAGATTTTGTGCACAAATTTGTTTACATCCATGTTAGTGAGCATTTCTCATTTACCATGATAATCCATCCACCTGACATGTGTGGCATATCAACAAGCTGATTAAACAGCATGATCATTACACAGGTGTACCTTGTGCTGTGGCCAATAATATGCCCCTGAGTTTTGAGGGAGCATGCAATTGGCATGCTGAATGCCATTTCTCTACCATAAGCCACCTCCATCGTCGTTTTAGAGAATTTGGCAGTATGTCCAACCGGCCTCACAACTGCAGACGTGTAATCA
Source organism: Oncorhynchus kisutch (assembly GCF_002021735.2). Classification (NCBI taxonomy): domain Eukaryota; kingdom Metazoa; phylum Chordata; class Actinopteri; order Salmoniformes; family Salmonidae; genus Oncorhynchus; species Oncorhynchus kisutch. Next base: position 35,125,497 of record NC_034181.2, read on the forward strand.
CACCAGCCCAATAGCTCCACACACTGTTTCTTCACCTACGGGATGGTCTGAAACGAGCCTCCCAGACAGCTGATGAAACTGTGGGTCTGCACAACCGAAGAATTTCTGCACAAACTCTCAGAAACCATCTCAGGGAAGCTCATCTGCCTGCTCCTTGTTTTTGACCTGACTGCAGTTTGGCATCGTAACCGATTTTAGTGGGCAAATGCTCACCTTCAATGGCCACTGGCACGCTGAAGAAGTGTGCTCTTCATGGATGAATCCCGGTTTCAACTGTATTGGGCAGATGGCAGACATCTTGTATAACGTCATGTTGGTAAGCGGTTTGCTGATGTCATTGTTGTGAACAGAGTGCCCCATGGTGGCGGTGGGGTTTTGGTATGGGCAGGCATAAGCCACAGGCAACGAACACACAACTGCATTTTCTCAATGGCAATTTGAATGCACAGAGAAACCATGACGAGATCACGAGGCCCATTGTTGTGCCATTCATCCGCCGCCATCACCTCATGTTTCAGAATGATAATGAATGGCCCCATGTCGCAAGGATCTGTACACAATTCCTGGATGCTGAAAATTTTCCCGTTCTTCCACGGCCTGCATACTCACCCGACATGTCAACCATTGAGCATGTTTGGGATGCTCTGGATTGACGTGTACAACAGCGTGTTCCAGTTACTGACAATATTCAGCAACTTCGCACAGCCATTGAAGAGGAGTGGGACAACATTCCACAGGCCACAATTAACAGCCTGATCAACTCTATGTGAAGGACATGTGTCGGGCTGCATGAGGCAAATGGTCGTCACACCAGATACTGACTGGTTTTCTGATCCATGCCCCTACCTTTTTTTTAAGGTATCTGTGACCAACAGATGCATATCTGTATTCCCAGTCATTTGAAATCCATAGTTTAGGGCCTAATGAATACATTTCAATTGACTGATTTCCTTATATTAACTTGAACTCTAATTGTTGCATGTTGCGTTTATATTTTTGTTCAGCGTACTTGCTAGGACTGATAGGTGGTTGTCTCTCCAAGCTATCTTAAGATTAAGAATGCACTAATTGTAAGTAACTCTGGAAACAGCATCTGCTAAATGACTCAAATGTAAATGTATAAAGTAGAAATGATTGCCAATAACGACCCAATGACTGTTTACTATGTTAACCATTATTCCTATTTAAGAGTTAACTGAAATACTAGGTTTTGTGAGTTAAATCAGTCCCTTTCTATCAATTTGGCACTCTCCCTTCTCTATCTCATTCTCTTACTCTCTCCCTCTCTGGTGGTCCAGGCATACAGGCAGCTCTCATTGTAAGTGTGGGACTCTTGGCACTGGTTGTGCTGAATCATGTGGATATCGAACAATGACCGGCTGGACAAAATTGACAACTAATGAAATAACTTTGAGGGGGAGTGAGAAGGGGGGCCAGGTAGAGCGGTGACCCCACAGTCCCGTCTGCTCGGCCTATTGCAGGCTGATCTGGAGGGTGGCTTGGATGCAGAGGAGTGTTGGCAGAGTTTCCACCCCTGAGCGCGCCGTATATATTGAGCTCAGCATGCCATCACAAACACACTGGCACAGACACGTACTGGTAAGAGATTCACATCCATCGCTCTCCACATGATTTATTTTTTAAATAATTTTGATCCAACTTTGTCTAGATTTTTTAAACAAACAGGTTAGTTTATTATTTTATGTTGGGATAACATAATTCTTTGTCATTATACATAAAACTATTTCACTTACAAACAAATAGATTAACATGAGGACTGTTTCCATTTAACTGTTTTTGTTGGACTATATTTTGGGATGGGACTTTTTTTTTTACATACATGAGAGAACCAGCTTCGTGCAGAATTTAACTGCAGATTTTCTGGCACTATTATTGAATGTTTTTGCTACTATCCTATCAAACTGCAAACTACTGGACCCTAAAAATATGTTATTCTCTGTACAGTTTCATCATAACCCATCCGGTTCACTATGGCCACAGACCACCAGAAACCTGCATCCAAGCAGCAGCAGCCAGGCACTAGTGCTTTCAAGGTGAGGGGGAGAGGGGGAGGCAGAGGAAGGGCAGGGCAGAGGAGGGCAGGAAAGAAGGATGGGTAATGGTGGGGCAGGGCATGATAGATCAGGGACAATGACACACTGCAAGATTTTTCAAAGCAAAAGTTACACAGTACTCAACATAATTTCCCGATACAACTTGAGATGCCGACAGGCCGAGCATTGCAAGGAGACCTAAACATACATTTTGTCTCTCTCTGTCTTCCACAGTTGACCATCTATGAACAGGAGAACTTCCAGGGGCCTTGCCATGAGCTGACTGGTCCCTGTAACAACCTCCAGGAAGCAGGCGTGGAGAAAGTGGGCTCCATACTGGTGCTGTGTGGACCGTAAGTGTGGCTCAGAGATAGTATGATAGAGAGAGGGAAAGAGAGAGAGGGAGAAGTATGAGGACCAAGATGTTGACCGCGACGCAAAAAAAACAGAATGGTAGACGGTCGCAAACAAAGCGGGTTAGGTAAAGGTGTGTGATTGTCTGTGTGTGTGGTGGGAGTGGGTAAATATGGTGTGATTATCAAACAATAGAAAAATAAATGGGATTGGTGATTGGACAAATTAAAATGGTTCGGTACAGGAAAACAAACACTTCCAAACCATTCCATAACACAAATATAGTCACTTGCATTGTGCACAAGGCACAGTATGTTCATTCACCTTTAATCTTGTTTTTGTCATCCTTCACTTTCCCCCTCCATCACCTTGTGCCCTCCTCGCCTTTGCTTGTCTATGCTTTCTCAGATGGGTGGGATACGAGCAGGCTAACTGTAAGGGGGAGCAGTATGTGTTTGAGAAGGGGGAGTATCCTCGCTGGGATTCCTGGACCAACAGCAGACGTAGCGACAACATCTTTGCATTCCGCCCCATTAAAGTGGTAACACAGCACCCCCTTCGCTACTACAACACAAATCAGCCATTTTGTAGATTCTCTGTGACTGTTTCTTATGGTGTGTTTTCTATTCTCCTCATAGGACAGCCAGGAGCACAAGATTGTCCTTTATGAAAACCCCAGTTTTGCGGGGAAGAAGATCGAGATCATAGATGATGATGTCCCCAGCTTCCACGCACACGGATATCAAGAGAAGGTCTCCTCTGTCAGAGTTCAGAGTGGCACGTGAGTCTGTCCGCCAACAGCAGTTATATCTGCCCCAAATTTACTATAGTGCTATTTTCTCCTAATTGCATGTTATCTTATCTCCACGGCTTTCTTCTCTAAATACTTTTCTAATTTTTGTTTCTCTCCCATTCCATGACTCTCACACCTCTGTTGGTTGTGTACCAGTTGGGTGGGGTACCAGTATCCTGGCTACAGAGGCTATCAGTACCTGTTTGAAAAGGGTGAATACAAGGACAGTGCTGAGTTTGGTGCCCAGTTCCCTCAGATCCAGTCTGTCAGGCGCATCCGAGACATGCAGTGGCACCAGAGGGGAGCTTTTCACCCTGCCGCCGGCGCCAACTAAGCTTAAATGACTCTTTCCTGCACCAAGCCCTGACCCCTGCAACCGTGCTCCTTCACACACTTCTCCCCCCTCACCTACTCAAAATTGCATTTGATGCCTATTGCCATTGTTTCCGTAGCACCATCCTTTAAAACAAACTAATAAATCCTTGTTGCTTACATTTCATGTGGTCGTGTGACTCAACTTTGTTCTCCTGTATTGTTTATCTGAACAGAAAGTGTACCTTTCAATTACTGAGCCACAACAGCATATATTGCTTTCCAGACCAAAATATGTAGGTGGGAGAGTGATTGGATGATGAATAATTGCAATGGCATCAAATTTAAAACTGAATATGTGACTTGGTCCAATTTCATAGGAGCTCCTTAAAAGTTAATAGATACAGATAATATCGAACCTCATCATTATATGAAACAAAATGCTATTGAGGAATCCAGTAACTGGAGGACATAGTGTATTATTATAATAGTATGCTGTGATTGGTTACCCGCCAAGCATTGACATCATTTCCTGTAATCAAAATACCGGAAAAGAAAGAATAACATGAGGTAGCGTCGGTAAAATACTATTAGCAACAAGTTTAGACATATTACACAGAGCTACGATCACTGCTAGATAGTCTGGGGGAGACTTTACATACTTTCAATTGGAGTTTGGTAACGCATTTCGATACTTTTAGAACCGTTTAAGTAACTGCTATCTAGCTAGCATATTTAGCTAACTTTCAAGCTGACGTTACTGTATCTATCAAGCCGCTCATCAAAGTTGGTGATACTAGCTAGATAACTAACTGAAACGGGCATATTATTGCTAGCTAGATAACTGTTATTTGCACAGGTTGTCCAGTATTCTGCAGAACACTTAGCTATCTAGTAGTCTGTTGACATCCTATAACTCGTATAACACAGATAAACACTTCAACCTTGTAAGGGGTCATTTATGCTATTGCCTTCATATAGCAAACTCTCCTGTCATCCACAGTTAAGATGCCAGTCCTCTGTAGCAGTTGTGCTGAGAAGCGTGCAGTGCTGAAACGTCCAAAGACGGCCCATTCCCTGTGCAAGGAATGCTTCTTCTGGGCCTTTGAGGAGGAGGTGCATCAGACAATAGTCTCAGCGCAGCTCTTCAAACATGGAGAAACTGTGGGTATTGGTGCCTCGGGTGGGAAGGACTCCACTGTGCTGGCACATGTCATGAAAGTCCTAAATGAGCGCTATAACTACGGCCTGAAACTACTGCTACTGTCAGTGGATGAGGGCATCACAGGTTACCGTGATGACTCCTTGGAGACAGTGAAGAGGAACCAGCAGCAGTATGAGCTGCCTCTGAAGATTGTATCCTATGAGGAGCTGTATGGTTGGACCATGGATGCCATAGTGAAGCAGGTTGGACTGAAGAACAATTGCACTTTCTGTGGAGTGTTCAGAAGGCAGGCGCTGGACAGGGGAGCCATGATGCTGAAGGTTGATAAGATATGTACAGGTAATATATAACAAGCTTATTTTATCTCTTATTTTAGATGAAGGTGGACTTTTTAAAATAGTCCCTCCAGAGTTTTGCGGTTCTTCCATCATCGTAACTAGAAAAAGGGGCTCTCAATTTAATTTTTTTTATACTTTTACAGCACAAATGGTTTGATCAAGCAACAAGTCAACTTCGTCAGTGCATTTTCGTGACAAATTAGATCAAACTAGCACAAATTGCCATGCAAAATGTAATCATTGCCTCAGCAAAATCAATTATTTTGGCCTGCAACTATCACAAAAAATCTCTGTCAAATCCTGGCGGGACTGATTTTAAAATGCTGTTCCTGTGTGTGTCTGATTCTGTTCTCAGGTCACAACGCTGACGATGTGGCAGAGACAGTTCTGATGAACGTCCTCCGAGGAGACATCGCCCGTCTGCGTCGCTGCACTGCTATAAGCACAGCGAGCGAGGGCGAGGGGGTGGTGCCACGCTGCAAGCCCCTCAAATATGCTTACGAGAAGGAGATTGTCCTCTATGCCTACTTCAAGAAGCTGGACTACTTCTCCACAGAGTGCATCTACTCCCCCAATGCTTACAGAGGCCACGCCCGCACCTTCCTGAAAGACCTGGAGGCTGTGCGGCCCAGCGCCATCATGGACGTCATCCACTCTGGCGAGAACCTGTCAGTGAGGGAGGGCGTGAAGATGCCCGTTCAGGGGACCTGCGGCCGCTGTGGCTACATCTCCAGCCAGGCGCTGTGTAAGTCCTGTGTGCTGCTGGAGGGCCTGAACCGCGGCCTGCCCAGACTAGGAATCGGAAAGCACCACCGTCTCCACGAGAAGATCCTCTTACAGCAGCCTCTGACCCAGGAAGAGGAGAGGAAGCTCAAGGCTGTGGACTTCTGAGAGGTGAATAGGCAGAACGTCTCAGGATCACCACCATTGTTTCTGTTAAGTGACACTTTGAAATGAGTGACCCAAGATGACACAACCAGATGTTGAGTTGTTTTAAAGGTTCAGCTTGGAATTGAAGTAGGGATGTTACGTTGCCTCTAATGAAAGAGTGGGCAGCGTTTTCCCTTGTCAGCCACTCAAATCAAAGTTATTTGTCATGTACACAGATATCCACACCTTGCTATTGGATTTCAACATTGCAGAACCCATTTTCTTTTTGGTAACTTAAGTTTGCAATTGTAATTTAGAAAATAAAGACACATGGCATGGACAAAATTATTGGCACCCTGGAGCTAGTACTTGGTTTAACTGCCCTAGGCCCAGATAGCTACAATAAGCATTGTTGGCAGTTATCAATGAGCTTGCTGCGTGGCCCACTCTTCAGCAGCAAACTGCTCTAATTCTTCAATGTTTGAGTGGTTCCCTCCACCAACTGTTGTTTTCAGCTCTCGCCATAGGTTATGGATGTGATTCAGATCTTTTCTTTTCACAGGCCACTCCAGGCCCGGTTTCCCGACAGCGATGGAACTTACGAGTGTATTAACGATGCATCTTTCCGACAACGGCTGAAGATGTAACATGAGTTTCCCAAAACACCACACAGAGAGAACACTCACTAAGTGCGTCGTTGAGGCATGTGACGATACTGATAGAATCAAAAGAAAGGTAACACTGCTCTCGGATCAGAATTCTCCATTCAAATCTGACTTTAACATTCAAATTATTCCACAATACTGACAACGGATCAGCTCTTAGAGATATTATCACCTAAGGCTACAAATATTGAGGCGGCTTATTCTAATGCTCACCCTATAATAATGCATTAAATCAGGATTTGGCACATCATTAAATATATGGAGGAAAAAATTTGACAGTAGTGTACAAATATCAAAATAGAAGTCAATTAATTGAACATGAAATATATTTCAATATAATTGAAAGAGGCCTATAGCCTACTGAATTTCCATTTGAATGCAGTCATCTCAGTTGGAATGTGAAGCATACGTATACGTTGATTGTTTGTATCAATTGCAAAGACATTGGCAACTTTGTATTTGTAGTCAACGTTGTTCTGAAGTTATCGGTGGTTACAGAGAGATAGATAAACCATGTGATTCAAGTTTCAGCAGAGATCCTCTATATAACGGGAGGGCAAAAAAGCGTTGAATGACAAACTTAGCGGTCCTGCGAGTGGTCTGAGGCAGGCATTAGATTACAAGTTTTTTAAATGCAACGTTAATAACGATGGTTTTGGGAAACGGCTCAGAGAATTTAACGATGCTCCTACGAAGGACTTAGCGGTCCTGTGAGTGGTCTGAGGCAGGCATTAGATTACAAGTGTTTTAAATGCAACGTTAATAACGATGGTTTTGGGAAACGGCTCAGAGATTTTAACGATGCTCCTACGAAGGTTCTAGCTATGAACTTAGCCTTAAGATGCTTTTGGGAACCGGGCCCTGAGCAGTCCAGCAACTCTCCTTGAACCATTCCTGGGTACTTTTGATGTGTGTTTGGGGTCGTTGTCCTTCTATAAGACCCACAACCTTTAACGGAAAGATTTTTTGTGGACACTGGATGATTATTGGACTCTAAAACACCTTGGTAATCTGCTGATTACATGATGTCTTGCACACATTCAAGGCCCCCAGTTTCCTAGGCAGCAAAGCAAATCCACAGCATTTTTCGAACCTCTCCAATTTTTTGATTGAAGGGAGGGTGTTGTTTTCTTTGAATGCTTTTGTCATTGGTAAACATAGTAAGATAACGACTGCTGGGAGACGAGAAAGCCTGGTGGAACATCTCCAAACAAGGCAAAATCCTGGGGGAAATGTTGTGGTGTTTTTACTGACAACCAAATCAAGCATTCAATGAAAAGAACTCTCTACAATCAAAGGTGAGTGACGTCTGATGATTCTGTGGGGTTTCTTTGCTGCCTCAGGTACTGGGGGCCTTGAACGTGCAGGCATCATAAAATCTGCAGATTATCAAGTGTTTTGGAGTCCAATGTACAACCCAGCATCCAAAAGCTGTCTCTGCATTGAAGGTTGTGGGTCTTCCAGCAGGGCAATGACCCCAAACACACAACAAAAAGCACCCAGAAATGGTTGAAGAAAAGATGCTGGACTGTTCTGGAGTGGCCAGCGAAAGTCCAGATCTGAAATAGGGAATCATTTAAGAAAAGTCCAAGGATGCCAATGTATATTTGGCTGCAACTGTAAATGATCTGTATAGACAGTATATGAATAGAAAGGTGTGTACAGCAGTAGTTGTATATGATGAGCCATGACTAGAATACATTATGTAAACATTATTAAAGTGACCAGTGTTCAGTGACTATGTGCATAGGGCTGCAGTCTTTAACGTGGTAGCTGGCTAGAGGTAGCCGGCTAGTGACAGTGTCTAACGTTCAGGGCAGGGTAACGGGCTGATGGCCTGGAGATAGAAGCTGTTTTTCAGTCTCTCGGTCCCAGCTTTGATGCACCTGTACTGTCTCCACGTTCTAGAGCACGTGTCGAGCTCATTCTATGGTGGGCAGAGTGTCTGCGGGTTTTTGATCCTCCCTTGTGCTTTATTGATGAATTAAGGTCACTAATTAGTAAGGAACTCCCTTCGCCTGGTTGTCTAGGTCTTGATTGAAACTTAACCTGCAGACGCTCTGTCCTCTGTGGAATGAGTTTGAGACTGCTGTTCTAGGGGGTAGTGGTTGAGCAGGGTCTAAATGGTGAAGTGAGAATGATAAATGATGTCTTTCTTGCAATTTCTGGAATCCAAATGCAATTTACATTCAGCTATGTGGTCAGTGCATTATGAAACTTCTGTCAGCTGATGATTGAAATACAAGTGCATTTTGTATGGTAACTGTATATTAAAGCTATTCAACTTTTGCACGGCTTCTTCTGATTTTAGTCTCTGACACATTCTTCAAGAGTCTTCTTACACATACTTGTTAGGATTACTTTTTTTCACAAATTGGAGGGGGGGAAACCCTACCTGAAGAAAAGAAAGTATGAAAATATGTGGAATTTACCTCCATACTGCCTTGTAATGTCCAATTAATAGGCTACTATGCATATAATAACAATATAGGTAAGAGTAGCTGCTGTACGTTATGTATTGACGTGTGTAACAGTGTTTCATCAGTCGCGCTTACAATGTTTTCATGTAACAATGTTTCTTTGTGGCAACCTGTCTGATACCGTAGGCTATTTTGTTATCACTCGCTAGAGGCCGCCCTTTATCAAAGGAAAGTTCTTTACCCGGACCAGGTTATTTTACGCCTGCTAAATTAGGTTACTTTCATGTCGGCTATTGCGTAGGCTATATAAATGCCCGTCGCGGTGAAGTACACATGCACATCGCAACTCGGTCCTGTACTGTACTTCACAACCAACTTCAGCAGAGTAAACTATTGAGATTTTGAAAGGAAACCACGGACGCCGAAAAGTTGTTAAACCTTTACAGGAACCTTTCACTGGTGAAGCCAACGCTGGAATGGACGATTTAGGTACATTTCATACCGTGTCCTTTTCTAATCTCAGCCGTTTTCTATTCAGCATAGCGGAAAGTATGGGTTGAGAAAGTCATGTATTTCAAGGCAGCGGGGATTTCTTTCAAGATCTTGGGATAATCGAGGGCCAGAGATTTGTTTTAATATCTGAGCTCAACAGGCATAAAATTGTAGGCTAAACTACATTCAATAGCTTCGAATTTAACCCCGTTTATCCACTTTTCATTCCATGTTTTACTTCTTTGAATGGAACAATGACAATGGTCAACTCTTGCATAAATTATTTACTTTATTTTAGATAACACTTTGGCATAAATCTGTCCGATTATGTATCAACATCGTTGGTTTATATAGAAACGAGGTTCCAACACCACCAATGTTAATTGGCTTTACCCTCATAGGCCGCGAAGTTATCCGCGTTTTGTTTTGTACTAAAACGTTCGTATCATTACAGTTCATATAGGTGCTTTGAAGTTATCTAAAGTAACACTTTTAGCTTTTGGGTCCAGTGTTAGTCATATTCTAAATGGCGACACCAGCTCCATATAAGAAACGCATGTGAAATTACATGATAAATAGTGTATGTCTATCCTTTAAAGAAAATGTATCATCACGCCCATTGTCGTTTCTTGTGTGTCAAATATGGAAAGGGGGAAAAGTCTGACTTGTTAGAGACCATGAGGTGTAAGTATTGGTTGTGCCTTCTTAACAGGCAGGATGGAAGCTCTCCCAAATGCTGAAATTGGCAGACTTGCTACCTTTTCCTGGCATACCAGAGGTGAAACTAAATAGTTATTATATAATGGTTGGGTGCCTACTTAGATGGTCCATGCTATCAGGGGACCCTGGTTTTAGGAATGATGTTCCAGGGATCCTGACTAGCTGACCTCTTATACTGTAGTGGTAGTCCTTCTGTGGTGGGAGTAGTACCAGTAGGCCTATTTTATGGGTCTCATGACTCTTTTGACCCCTGTCCAAAGCCTAATGTTTAGAGTACATACTCAGACATTACAGTAGCCACCTGGAGCAATATGGGTCTTCAAAAGAATAGAGCACTTTTTCACACAAATATGCACCAGAGATATTTACACAAAGAAACACTTGGAACCGGCTTATCTCAAATAGCTAAACCTGCTATACATCAAGCTGCACCGTTCATACACACAGATCATATTCCATGGTTACATGCATCAGTGATTTTTTGGCACCAAGTGTCTGGTTGATCATGCTGGCTGATAGGTCACCCCCCAATGCCACCATTTACCCGTCAGTCTATTTTCTGTGACAAGATAGCTGACCAGTCAACTGTTATAGTTCACTGACCCTTGACCTGTGGCACTACACTTAGAACTCAAAAAGTCTGTATATATTTTTTAAATAGATTTCATCAGGTTGCCAATTCACTAAACCTTCTCAGATTAGAAAGTGTGTTATTGAATAAATGCAATTGCTTTCATCTTCATGCACAGAAGGGTGTTGGCATGTAGCCAAGAGGCTAGAGGCAGGCCAGCAACCAAAGCATGACTCTCTCTCCTGTGCTTTCAAATCCTCAGGGTGTGTGTCAGTGTCTCAGTTGATTGAACTGATCAAGTGATACACATTTTCTTTCTCTCTAAGGAAATGGACAATAAAGTAATCTTCATTAAAAAGAATAGTCCAGTAGCTGTTTGAAATAGCTTATGTTAAGTTTCAGCGACGTGTTTTTGGCTTGTTTAAGTAGAGGGATGAGGAGCCATATTTTGAGCTTGGCCTGATCTGAGAATACCTCCAGGGCTCATTAGTTGCTCTGGGCCAGTGAAAGGACTGATTGTTAACTGAGGGAGAGCCTGTCGTCTCACTTAAGTTGGGAAGCAGGCCTGAGGGAGGGGGAGAGGCTGCTGTGGAATGTCTAACATCATTGTTTGTCAGGGTTGAAGGCCAAATACTCACTGGGTCACGGCTCACCTCCTCCCACCAGTCCGTTCCACTGGCACTGTAAATAAATCTCTAGAGCTCTTTACAAACAGGTACTCTCAGTCAGTCCTACTACGTCCTTCTAGTAAAACCCTATTCCATGGTCTTTGCATGGATGACCTACTGCTGCATAACCCAATCATCCCATCCTCTCTCTACTTGGCTCAGTGTACTAGATATGTCCCCATTTCAAGGTGGGTTCTGTAGTGCCGTGTGAGTAACCTAGGTTAAACGAGACCTGTGAACGTTCCAGAGACCCATCTCACGCTGCTCTGATCAGGTGGTGGCCAGGCCCAGAACCATTACTGATGTGGCTGCAGTGCAGCTGATCCTTCCTCCTGATGACTCTTTACCCACACAGTGCCAATCAGTGTCAGATGGCCTATCTTACTGGTGTGTTTGATGTGTGAAGTCTCCACTCTCCTCTGTGAATTCCTCAGGAGCCTGTGAAATGTAGACTCAGTGCTGGGGGAGCACACGGATTGGCTGACTGACCCAGTGGGCTGAAGCAGCCTTCGGTTATGTTATGACTGGTCATCAGGATAGAGCGCAGTGTGTGGGTGGTGTATAGGTTGGCAGCTGGTCAAGAGGACAACACTATAGGAGAGGCAATGTTGCAATCTGTTGAACAGTGATCCTCTTTGAGGACATGTGGACTGCATTAGTTGATTACCTTATAGAAAAATGAAAATATCCCCTGGTTCAAGAGAGGACTTGGCGCTTGTTAAATGGGGTGATCCTAAATGTTTACGATGTTTGCCAGCCACACTTTAAGTTAGACACGTAGCCATCCTTACAACTTTGGCAGTTGATCCTTAATGAGTTAATGTATTTCAGTGTGTCAGCAGTGAGGAAGTGTTACCAGGCTAGTCATCACCCCTAGGGACCTGTAGTGTTACTGACTGTATGCATACCACTACAGTGTGTTTGAGTGGGCCTGCTTTCTGTACTAATGGGATGGTCCTCTCTGTAAATGAGTCCAGTCCTTGTGCTCTCAGTGCTCTGTCCACACCCATCCTGTTCTGAGTCTGGGGAGGGGAGCTGCATGGCTGACCTCATCGCTTAGGCAACAGACCCTGCCTCACATCCCGAGGAAATGGAGAAGAAAACAATGAGCAGAATCAGCATTCAGGGTTCAGGAAACGCAGCAAGAGATACAGGCTCTGCCACCGCTGTTAAGGATGTGTTTTTGACCAATAAAAGTCAGTCGTTGTCCCCTCTCTCTCGCCTTTATTTCCTAAACTGTTTCCCTCTGTCACTCTCTTCCCCCTTCTCACTCTGGCCGTGTTTCTTGGCTCTTAGAACAGTGCTGATTATATTCCTGATGGGTCCGAATAATGGAGCAGGAATCAGTTTGCGCTGGATTCTTCCCACATTACTCAGGCTGGGACACCCCAGGGCATGTTGTTCAAAGAGCTCAGTGTGGCTGTGGCACTCTGCTCTGTGGAGGTCTCCACAGGGTCACAGTACATGGAAGTTGGCTGGCTGTTTTTGGAGGTTGGTTGGTGTGATTCAGTGCTGAACATTGAGAGAAGAGAAACCAAACAGTAAATTCTTGATGTTTTCACACCTCCGCCCCCAACAGACACATACTCTGAATTCACAGTAGCTGCTCGATCTCACATCTATTGGTGTGAGTTTGTCCTCAATGTCTAAGTGTGACTGTCTGTGTCAGAATGGCCTTTAGACTTCCCTGTCGTCTGATTTACTGACTTGTGGGGAAGCTCTTTTATTTTAGTCCAGCGATCTCTTCAGGGAGTGTCATCTTTCGGATATGGGGCTGCTTGGGCGGGTATTTTTAGTGATGTTTCTTTTGAAGCCACTGACCTGATCTTGCTTCAAGATCCTTCTGTCTTTCTCTGAAACACCACACCACTCTGTCCCTGCTCCCTTCAGTATGTCTTTAAGCTCACTGTTCCCCCCCTACTCTCTCTGTAGTGTAACCCCCCCTATTCTCCTCTGGTATCTCTCCCTCCACCCCTTTCTGGCCCCAGTCTCTCCTGATTGGTATAAATATCATGTTGGGTAGGCCCGATGGGATAGTGTTTCTTCCTACATGTGGCTCTGGCCAGCTCTGCTCTCTGCCCCCCAGCTATTAACATGTGAGCTGTGAACCCTGGTGGCCCATCACTGTATCCAATGTGTCAGTAGGAAAGTTGAACTGGCCAGCCTGGGCTGCCTGCTGCCTGCCCGCCTGGGAAGCATGGCTCCCTGGGCCTGCCATGGGTAATAAAAACATTGACATCTCTCTTATCCTGGACTCAAGTATATTGTACTTTGTTGATCTGGCCCTATTGTTATTATCTAATTATAGCATAGTACTTTCATTGTTTTTTAAACTGACAAATGTATTTATATTTTTTCCTCTCTTATCTGGAACCTTGTACAACTGATTGAATGATGGTTTCTGTCTGGTTAATCATATCCTGTATTGCAAAACATTATACACTGAACAAAGATATAAATGCAACAATTTCAAAGATTTTACTGAGTTACAGTTCATATAAGGAAATCAGTCAATTGAAATCAATTCATTAGACCCTAATCTATGGATTTCACATGACTGGGAATCCAGATATGCTTCTATTGGTCACAGAACCAGTCAGTATCTGGTCAGTATCTGGTGTGACCACCATTTGCCTCATGCACACATCTCCTTCGCATAGAGTTGATTGTGGAATGTTATCCCACTCCTCTTCAATGGCTGTGTGACGTTACTGGATATTGGTGGGAACTGGAACATGCTGTCATACACGTTGATCCAGAGCATCCCAAACATGCTCAATGGGTGACATGTCGGGTGAGTATGCAGGGAAAAACTGGGACATTTCCAGCTTCCAGGAATTGTGTCCAGATCCTTGCGACATGGCTGTGCATTGTCATGCTGAAACATGAGGTGATGGCGGCAGATGAATGGCACAACAATGGGCCTCAGGATCTTGTCGCGGAATCTCTGTCCGTTCAAATTGCCATCCACAAAATGCAATTGTGTTCGTTGTTGGGTGGCTTATGTCTGCTCATACCATAACCCCACCTTCACAAAGGGGCACTCTGTTCACAACGTTGACATCAGCAAACCGCTCGCCCACACGAAGCCATACACGCTGTCTGCCATCTGACTGGTACAATAGAAAACGAGATTCCTCTGTGAAGAGCACACTTCTCCAGTGGCCATCGAAGGGGAGCGTTTGACCACTAAAGTCGGTTACGACGCCAAACTGCAGTCAGGTCAAGACCCTGAGGTCAACGAGCACGCAGATGAGCTTCCCGTAAACGGTTTCTGACATTTTGTGCAGAAACTCTTTCGGTTGTGCAAACCCACAGTTTCATCAGCTGGATGTGGAGGTCCTGGCATGGCGTGGTTACACGTGGTCTGCAGTTGCTAGGCTGGTAGGACGTACTGCCAAATTCTCTAAGACGACAGCTTTATAGTAGAGAAATTAAGATTCAATTCTCTAGCAACAGCTCTGGTGGACCTTCCTGCAGTCGGCATGCCAATTGCACGCTCTCTCAAAACATGTGGCATTGTGTTGTGTGACATAACTGCACAGTTTAGAGTGGCTTTTTATTGTCCCCAGCACAAGGTGCACCTTTGTAATGATCATGCTGTTTAATCCACTTGTTATGCCAAACCTGGCAGGTGTATGGATTGTCTTGGTGAAGTAAAAATGCTCACTAACAGGGATGTAAACGAATGTATGCAGAACATTTGAGAGAAATAAGCTTTTTGTGCATATGGTACATTTCTGGAATCTTTTATTTTTCAGCTTATGAAACATGGGACTAACACTGAGTTTTATATTTTTGTTCAGTGTATTTTGTTTTCTTTTCATATTTGCTACTTTCATGTATGTTACATATTATGTTTTTTTTATAGTACAAATCATCCTTCTTTTGTTCTTGCCCTCCATCACATGCCTCCCCATCTCCTCTGCCACCCTCCTCTGTTTCCCTGGCTGATTTCTCTCTGAGGCAGACAGTGGAATGTGTGGAATGCACCTTCCCGCCCATCAGATAAAGACTGCAGGGTTTTGGTACGGGCAGGAGGAGGGGGGGCTACAGACTGCGGCAAGAATATACACGTACACCCACCACCCAAAGAATGCCCATACAGTAAGCACACAACACTAGACTGTTGGCTTATGTTTGAACATCATGACTTTATATGAGACCCTTTTGTTGAAAGAATCACGACAGGAATGTATTGCTAATCTATTTAAGTCATTGAAGCTGCAATAAACAAAGTCAGGTGACTTGAACTCTTTTGCTAATGGCCTGCTTTTGCTAATGGCAGAATGAATGCGTCTCCCATAGAAGTGAGCAGTCTTATAATTGCATTTTTCTCAGAAGTCGTCAGGATTTGCTCTGAAAAGAGTGGACTTTACCCATCTCAAAGATTTAATGTGTTACACCCCCCCCCCCCCCCCCCCCCCCCCCAAACCAACTCAGGCCACAGCCCCTTTGTCATCGACGTTTCAGACTCAACGCTGCCCTCCACAGGAGGGACAATAAACACAAATTAATGAATTTATTCCAGTGGCATTTCCTTCAGCACACTCCAGTAAACCTGTATGTCAATGTAGCCCGGGCCTGAAGAACTATACAGGAGTGTATTGCAGCAGACCTTTAGCTATGACTAAATATCCTCCACTCATTGCTCTTAGTTGAATTAACTATCCCTTTTACAATGAAGGTGGGGTACCAGCTTCTACTAGGTACACCCTTGAGTAGTCCATACATTACCCATATATCCATTAAAGGCATGATTGAAACACTTAGATTCTCACTGGAATCTCCAACTGATCATTACCTCAGGGGTTGGCCAGGGTCAGATATAGTAGCAGCGCGGGGGGGGGGGGTTAAATCTAGTAATCTAGTCATACTAAGCAGAGAATAGACTAGAGATCCCGGTCTGGCATACTGAGGTACTTGGCGGTGTGTTCATTCCTCTCAAAGTGGGGGGTTGGTAAGGCTTGCCTGCACTGCCATGAGTAAGGTCGACATTATTCTGTGTACTAGTATATCATACCTAGCTTGCTATGTGTGATATAGTGTTTCAGTAATGACTTTCGTGATTATTTATTATTAAAGGGGAAACCACACCATGGTTGACAATTTAGAGAGAGGAAAGTGATTTTCATTAGGCTTCATTGTAATAGTGAAGAAGGAGACTTTAAGACCTTTGTCAGCATGTCTGCACCAGGTGCAGCTCATTTCCAGCTGGTAGTTATAGTTCAGCACGTTTGCACTGACATACTTGCTGAGAGTACAGCTTTAAATAGGTTTTGCTCCCATGTGGTTTAACATCTTGCTACTGGTTGGGGTCTCTGTTCTAAATGAACAGTGGGGGAAGTACTGTGGAAGGAAGTTGTGGTAGAGAATAGGTTCTAATAAAGTCAAGGTTCTATAGAGATTATTTTATTTTTTACGGGCTAAAAAGTTCAGTCGGTTAACAGAAGTAGACAGACACCTAGTTCCTTTTTTATTTTTTTCTGAGAGAAAAAGGAAGCCCCGGGGTGAGTTGGAGGGAGAGGCTTTGAGTAAGGAATTGTAATAATATCCAGTGCCTGTTTCTGATTTGCCCCCGCCACCACACCCTTAGCAGATGGGTCATTAGCTAGTCGTAGTCCTCTCAGTCCCTCTGTTTTGTATACACAGTTACGCACTCGCATATGCCACCTGACGACCCAGTACCCAAGACTATCAGAAGTAATAGTAAGGGGGAATTTTGCCCAGTGAAGATTAACATTTGCTCTGAACTATAACTCTCCAACTGTTAATGCCATCTTAGTTTCTTGCATGTGTGTTTTTGCTTTGTTTGACTTAAAGAAGATTTTGTGTGTGTGTGTGTGTGTGTGTGTGTGTGTGTGTGTGTGTGTGTGTGTGGGACCTAAGATGGACTTTTTGACTGTGGTCTTAGGTGCAGTATGTATGATGCCCACTTGAATTTGACTGTGGTTCACCTCATGAAGTTGTTGTTGTAAAGTTGGGATCTTAGACTCTCTATTTATCAGATCATTTAGTTGAACCAATTTAATGTTCTCTAGGTTTTACGCTTGTTTACTTAAAATAGACTGAGGATTCCCTGTGCCATCATCCCAGTATGTGCAACATTTTAACAGGCTATTCTTAACTGACTGAGGATGGATGGATGGAGTGATGTCAGGGTCTATTTTGTTCTGGTGTTCTAAGGGACACTAATGCTGTGCTGTACACTTGATAACCCTGGAGGAGATATGCTGTCTGTCTCATGCTCACACAAATCTTCTTGGAAAAGAGAGAAACTATTTCTGTTGAAGACAAATGGAACAACGGACAATCCAAGACACATAGCCAGGTACTTACTGACAGGAGCTATATATTTTTTAGGGCCCAATAGAAAGATTTGATGGGACGGGGGGGAGAGAATAGTGGGTTTAGAAATTACACTGGGGATTTGTGTGTCTGTGGCACTATGCTGATGACCTAATCTTAGCTCCTGGGGCAGGACAGGACAGGACTACTGTGGAGGGGCCCTGGGGAGCAGGCCTTTTTTTGGAATGAGGAGGCTGAGTGACCGGTTGGAATGAGGGACTGACTCATACACTTAGGAATTGTCCGTTTAGACACCCGCCTCTTGGTAGACTCCAGACTGTCTTGGTACAGTTACATATCACAATGTAATTTCTGCGCTGTACCTGCACCAAAACTCCAGCATTTTTGGTGCATAGCTTGTTCTTCATCTTTTAAATAGGAAGCTAATTTGTTTTCAGTACTTTTACTTCCATGACTGAAACTCATTTTATCATGGCCCTCTTGTCAAAACCTCTGCAACTTATCCAGAACGCTGCAGCCCGCCTGGTTTTCAACCTTCAAGTTTTCCCATGTCACCCTGCTCCGACGCATACTCCACTGGCTTCCAGTTGAAGCTCACATCCACTACAAGACCATGGCGCTAACCTACGGAACAGCAAGAGGAACTGCCCCTCTCTACCTTCAGGCTATGCTCAGACCCTACACCCTGACCCGAGCACTCTGTTCTGACACCTCAGGTCTCTTGGCCCTCATACCCCTACGGGAGGGCAGCTCAGCCCAGTCCAAGCTCTTCTCTGTCCTGGCACCCCAATGGAGGAACCAGCTTTAGGACAGCAGAGTCCCTGCCCATCTTCTGAAAACATCTGAACCCCTACCTCTTCTAACCGTATCTTAAATAATCCTCCTCTGCACCGTGACATCTAGCTCTGACTCTAATGATGGCTATGCCTGTGATATGTGGTAGCCATCTTAGAATGCACTAACTGTGTCACTCTGGATGACATGTAAATGTCTTGTCCCTCTGCAGCAGACACACTGAGCAGTGTACAAAACATTAAACAACTTCCTAATATTGAGTTGCACCCCCTTTTGCCCTGAGAACAGCCTCAATTCGTCAGGGCGTGGACTACATGGTGTCAAAAGTGTTCTACAGGGATGCTGGTCCATGTTGACTCCAATGCTACCCACAGTTATCAAGTTGGTTGGATGTCCTTTGGACTATTCTTGATACACATGGGAAACTGTTGAGCGTGAAAAACCCAGCAGCGTTGCAGTTCTTGACAAAAACCAGTGCACCTACTACCATACCCAGTTCAAAGGCACTTAAATATTGTCTTTTCTATTCACCCTCTGAATGGCACACATACACAATCCATGTCACAAGGCTTACATTCTTATTTAACGTGTCTCCACCCCTTCATCTACGCTGATTTGAAGTAGATTTAATAAGTGACATCAATTAGGGATCATAGCTTTCACCTGGTCAGTGTGTTGTGGAAAGAGCTGGTGTCCTTAATGTTTTGTACACTCAGTATGCAATATGTTTGGAACATCAAATCGCAATAAAATCACAGTATCGAATTGCAATACATATCGTATTGTAAGGTCTCTGGCAATTCCCAGCCATAAACGCTACGTGCTTTACATGTTTCACAGTCTAACGGAGGCAACATAACTAAATCTGCAAACTATTGACATTCATACTAAGCATAGGAAAAGTTGTGTTGCATCTTGATCTTCTGTGAATGATGGTTCCAGAAAGAAGTGAAGGAATAGTGTTCGAGTGACGACCCAACGTCTGCCCTTCCCTCGTGATGTCACGATACTGTGGCAGCATTAGGGTTTGTATTTCTGTCAAATATTTATGAGTGTCAGAGCTCTAAACTGTGTCTAACCATGGAAGCATTTCTTACCAACTCAGACGCTTTGTTGGCGGACCTGGAATCCACGACATCCCACATTTCCAAGCGTCCTGTGTTCCTGTCTGAGGAAACCCCCTACTCTTTCCCCACCGGGGGAAACTCCTACCAGGATGTGTCAGTCCCTCCCCCGGTGCCGCCCCCTCCCTCCGCTGAGGCTCTGAATGGCTCTGTGATTGACTCCCTCCACTCCTCCCAACAGGTCAGTCGCACATCAGACTCGCGCATATCATTCAGTAAATGGCTTTTCAAGACTGAACTGATTGACTGTTCTCTTCTCCGCAGTCCTTGGGTTCAGCTCCAAAGAGCTCATGGTCCAGGGACAGTAGCAGCCCGCCCCGGTCCCACATTGAAGAGGACCACGTGTACAGGTAGGCAGGAGGACCATAGGAACAGATCCCTAGGAAGGGACCTCCACTGGGAGACTACTAGACTGTCTGTCACTCTGTTTGTTTCACACTTTCCACACAATTGACACCCATTGTCTCTGCCTCTGTCAGTTTCCCTAACAAACAGAAGTCTGCTGACCCATCTGCGGGAGCCATGAGTTCCCCGCTAGGCAGTAACCTGTCAGAGCTAGACCGGCTGCTCCTGGAGCTCAATGCTGTCCAGCAGAACTCTCCCTCTTTCCCCACCACAGGTAGACAGACAGCAAACCACATCCTACATAAATATTCACTAGGTGTTTATATTACCAAAGTGGTACTTACCTCTGCCATCAACTGTGCAATAGGTGGTTTAGTTCTTGCAGTATGTGTTTACTACATGTTACTGTGATGATGAACGATGTCCCGCTGTCCTCTCTACCCACAGAGGAAACCGCCCCACCCCTGCCATCCTGCAGCATTACCAACTATGTGCAGCAGAACGGGGGGCCCCCTGACATCATGGTGAGCCCTCCCGTTCAGGAGAAGCCCAAACAGAATGGGACCAGGGTGGTGGAAGATGGCCGGCCCACAGTGGAGAGTCTGCTGGATGAGCTGGAGGGTTCTGTACCCAATCCCAGGTCAGGATATTAGCAGTTACTGCTACTCAAGAGTTACAGATGAACAAGGATGAGTTTGTCATAACTTTGATTTATAGGATATGTACTAACTAGCAATGGGATGATGGTAATAATCTACTGTAGCCTGGATTGTGGTGCTCTATCTGATCACATGCAATGATTGTAGGAATAATAACTTGTTTCAGGGGGTCTGGGTTGGATTGTGTTTGTGATCATGTGCTTTGTTTGTGTCTTCTGCACCCCCAGCCCCTCTGTTCTTCACAGTGAGCTGGACTCTCCCTCTCAGCAGCAGGCCAGAATCTCAGCATCCTGTGCTACACGCGAGCTTGACGAGCTCATGGCCTCCCTGTCCGACTTCAAGGTGCACAGCAGTCTGTGTGTGTTGACAGGACTTACGCTTGTCCTTTTATGAAAGAAATCCTTTATTAGATTCCTTAAATTCTATATTTTCTGATCTGATTATTTCTCTTTATCTTCCTGCTCTTGTGGTGTCCTTTTCCTCTCCTGTCCTGTTCTTGGCTCCTTGGGGTCTATGAACCTTTTTGATCCCCAGCTGGATCAAGCAGAAATCTCCCCCAGCTGCACTCTGGAGGTCCATCCTCATCCATGTACCCCCTCCTCCCCTGTTGCAGCTGCCCCCTCCCCCCTCCTTTCCTCTCAACCTGCCTGTGACTCCCCTCTCTTATCACTGCCTGACTGGGAGCTGCACATAGAGGAGGAAGGTGGCGGGGCAGTGTCCTCTCCACATCCCTCATTATCAAGCCCTCCCCCAGCAACTGTAACCTTCCAGAGCCCTCTGTTCTTTGCAGAGAGTGAACCAGAAGCCTTCATCGACGTCTCTGCCACCATGCTGTCCTCTCATCAGAAGTCCTTGGTAGTTCTCAACCACTCCAAACCTTCACCTAGCACAGACACCAGTCCTCCCAATGCTGCTAGACCATCACTCACCTCAGCCAGCACCACGCTGGACCAGAACCCCTTAAAATCCCCTAGTCCGTCTCTAGAACGTGGCATAACTCCTCCCTCTGTTACCAAAAGCCCCAGTCCCCTAACTGACATGGATCTAAGTTTATCGACTCCAACTACTACTAAGAGCCTTAGTCCTGTTCCTTTCTCTTACTCCAAGTCCCCTACTCCTCTCACTGCTTCGAAAGCCCCCTCACCATCTCTGGTCACATATCCCAAGGCTCCCCCTCCCCCAGCTCTCACTAGCCCCATGATCTCAAGGAGAGTTCTGCAGCCAGTCCCTGCAGCTGAGCCCTCTCTGGATGAAGCCCTGGATAAGCTGCTGGCCATGCGTTTGGCCAAGATTGAGAACGATAAAGTCCCTATGGAGGCACCTCGGCTGAAGCGGGAGGTGGTGCATGAGAAGTGCATCATGCCCTTAGACAGAAGCGAGGTGCAGCCGGACACCACCGGAAGTACCCGGGACGGGGCAAGAACCGGGGACGAGGCAAGTACCCATGAAGGGACATTTACCCGGGAAGGGTCAGTAATAAGTGGACATGTTGATGGGTATAGGGAGCTCATGGACTGGGCCGATGTGGAGCTGAACATGTGTCTCCAAGATGGACTGGATGGTGGTATGACTCCAAATACAGAGAGACCTTATACAGATGGGAGCATGACCCCGACGACTGAGGCCAGCTGGATGGATGAGTCCCTGGATGGCTCCTCCTGCCCTGGGACTCCTGATGCTTCCCTGGACCTGCCTCTGCTGCAGCAGGCCACTGTGGACAGGGTCTCAGCATCTGGACATGTATGGGACTGCCCTCACCGCCACACTGTTTTGGATCTGCACAAACACACACAGAAACAACAGTCAGGGTTGGGTAGGTTACTTTCGAAATGTAATCTATTAGTTACTACTTACCTATCCAAAATTGTAATCGGATACTTTTGGATTACTTTGCCCTTAAGAGGCATTAAAAGACAAAGGATCCATCCAAAAGCATTTGGTGTGTCATCATAGTCGTCTCCAGGCTTGCTCACGTGGAACAAACTTAAACTAGCACCTTTTTTCAATCCCGACTTGAAAACAGAAAGGTGTCCGTTTTTTTGCAAACATCCTTTTTAAATTGAAACGTTATCTAGTTTTTAAAAGTATCTGTAATCTAATTACAATATTTTTATTTTGTAATGCGATTACATGTAACTAGCTACTCCCCAACCCTGGTCAGCGTTAAATGTTATTCATACAGTAGCATAACAGATTTCTGCCATCTCAGGAAGCTGGTTGTTTTGATACCAAAACATCTGTTCTTTTTGTTGTTGTTGAGATAATGCCATTACAATCTGCACACCAGGATGTTTGCTGCTACTGCATAGTGGCTAATTATTCACTGCCTGGCTGTGTTCTTTGTTGGCATGTTATTCTTTTAAACCGCACAATTTAATTTGTGACCACATCCTATGACTACCTCACTTGTTGCACCAGTGTGGCATGACGCCCCCATCTTGCACAACTATGTTCTGCTAAATGGTCAGGGAGCATATGGGGACTGTGGGCGGTTGGATGGGGTCTGCGCATGTGAGACCACATGAGTGTGACTGACACATTCCTTTGGACGACTTTAACCACTGCTGCTACACACGCTTGAGGAGGCGGCTGCTTTTGGCTTTGAGTGAACTGGAATGATGCTTGATCTGAATGGACTGCTTCCTCTGAACTGAACCACTCACCTGGCCTGCGGTATTGTAACTGGATCACAGTGGATTCCTGATGCTCGTTCTCCTTCTAGCTTAAATCAGTGATTAGGCGCACCAAGGAGACCTCCAACGTACACCCCATGTACCGAGAGGGTCACCCCCGGAGGGGGAGGGTGGGCCCCATAATTGTCAACAAGAGCAGCTCCCAGGACCGCCTCATAGAGGAGCTGCAGGGGAAGCTGGGGATTGGTCGATTGGCTGACCGCCGGCGTAAGCAGCCGGACGATTGGCTCACTGAGGGTATCATCGTCATGTCCAAGCCACAGCGCTTCCGTGGCGACGGGGCAGCGAACGAGGTGGACAAGGTTGGCCTGGATACGATCACAACAGGCTCCCACCATCCCAGATATTATTGCACATTTCTCATTAATTTTTACTCAAATTTTACTTCACTTTCAGTTCTTTACCTTTCATTTTGTCTTTCTCTCTGGTTGTCCCTGTCTCTTCTTCTCCTCAGATCATTATTCCCCCAGAGTCCCCTCTACCTCAGAGGGTCATTTACCCACCCCAGTCTCCCCCAGCACCTCGTCACACTCCTATTATAGAAAAACCCAGTAGACCCCCACCTATGCAGCGGACCCCTGCGCCTCTACCTCCTACGCCTCCCCCCTGCCCCCCTCCTCCACCCCAGGAACCCATCCCTCCCCCACCTATGAAGCAGACCCCTGCCCCTCCTACGCCTCCCCCCTGCCCCCCTCCTCCACCCCAGGAACCCATCCCTCCCCCACCTATGAAGCAGACCCCTGCTCCTCTACCTCCCCCACCTCCGCTTGTACAACCTCCATCCCCACCTGTCCCAGTATGGCAGGCCCCTGCCCCCAAGCCAGCACCCTCTCCACCAGTGCAGCCTGCACCACCACCACCTCCCCCCAAAGTCCTGGTGTCTGTTGGCTGTCAAACCGAATACGACCCAATCTTACCTCTAATGCAGGCATGGCTCTCTCTACCTTTTCTATTTCTATAACAGAACGCCTTCTCTCTTTCTCACTGGCTTCAGTTTCCTTCATTAAACCTTCAATAAATGTAATTATTTGTACAGATGTATTTTTATGAGATAATGCACTGTGCTCTGGTGTCCATCCTATCCTCTCACCCTCCTCACCCTTTTGACAGATGGCCCAGGGGAAAGGTGGCCCTGGAGGCCCCCCAACGCAGGTCAACAAGCTGGACAACATGCTCGGCAGCCTGCAGTCTGACCTCCATAAACTGGGTGTGCAGACTGTTGCCAAGGGAGTGTGTGGGGCCTGCTGTAAACCAATCGTGGGACAGGTAAGGGGCTTGGGTGGGCCTGAGATTAGGCTTTGGTGGCCTTTCTAAGATCATGGTCTCGCATTACATTTAATTGCTGAGCTTTGTTGGCATGGTTAATTTACATAAACTGTTGATTTGTGTGTCCAGGTGGTGACTGCCATGGGGCGCACGTGGCACCCGGAGCACTTTGTGTGTACCCACTGTCAGGAGGAGATAGGTTCCAGAAACTTCTTTGAGCGTGATGGAGCGCCCTACTGTGAGAAGGACTACCACAACCTGTTCTCCCCACGCTGCCACTACTGCAACGGACCTATTCTGGATGTAAGTTAACACCATATACGACAAACATAACTATTACAACTAAGGCAGTGGAAAGATAGTGTAGCAATAGCAGCTAGCAGTGAGTTACTGTTCCAATGTTCATGTTTACAGAAAGTTGTGACTGCGTTGGACAGGACATGGCATCCTGAGCACTTCTTCTGTGCTCAGTGTGGATCATTCTTTGGCCCAGAGGGTGAGTTTGACCCATTCTTGGAGCTCACTTGTAAATGACCAGTTTTATAGTGAGGTGCAGAACTCATGATCTGTGTCTCCTGAAGGCTTCCATGAGAAGGATGGGAAGGCGTACTGTAGGAAGGACTACTTTGACATGTTTGCACCTAAATGTGGCGGCTGTGCCCGAGCCATCCTGGAGAACTACATCTCTGCACTGAACTCCCTTTGGCATCCAGAGTGCTTTGTCTGCAGGGTCTGTATTCTGCCTGATTCCCTTTACATAAGGGCATTCATGTTGTTATTAGTCCTGACTCGTGTACTTACTCATTACTCCCTGTTTGTGTATGCAGGAGTGCTTCACCCCATTTGTGAACGGGAGTTTCTTTGAGCATGATGGGCAGCCCTACTGTGAGGTTCACTACCACGAGCGCCGCGGGTCCCTCTGCTCTGGCTGCCAGAAGCCCATCACGGGCCGCTGCATCACAGCCATGGCCAAGAAGTTCCATCCTGAGCACTTTGTCTGTGCCTTCTGCCTCAAGCAGCTCAACAAGGGCACCTTCAAGGAGCAGAATGACAAGCCCTACTGCCAGGGCTGCTTTGTGAAACTCTTCAGTTAAGGAGTAGATTGTCTATGCCTGGAGATTTGTGTGTGTGTATGGGGGAAGTGTCTGTGTAGCTCAGGTAGTGTGTGTGTGTATGGGGGAAGTGTCTGTGTAGCTCAGGTAGTGTGTGTGCGAATCAGATTGAGTGCATTTTCTGTACTCTGATGGTGTGCGTGTGCGGAGTTCCAGCATTCTTCTAGCAGCCCCTGAAGTGTTATGGACATCCATATCAGGTCTAGGCCTGTCTGCTCTCTCTGATGCTCAGACTATCGTATGATTTCAAGCCCAAATAGTTTTGCTTTTGCAAGGAATATACGTAGATGGACTAGTGTTTGAGGTTGCTGCTCACTGGTTGAGTGTGTCTTCTGAAACCATTTGAAAGGTGTCATGTTAGAGGGAGCAGTTGACCTGTGTTTTTTAAAATCATTTGTATTTGTTTTTTCAACTGCTCAAGCAAAGGCCTTGGTGATATTTCTTTATCTTTTTCCTGTCTGAGTAACTGAGAACAGATGGTTAAAATTGTCATTGTAGCATTGACTGGAAATAGGCTGTCATTATTTTAGTACTTGTGACGCAGACAGTTGTGTCATCAGACCCCTTCAGCCTTGTGACGCACAATCATTAAAACCCCCCAAACAAGCATTTGTTGCCTTTGACAAACATACTAATGCTGACAAGTTACACTTTTGATTTGATGTATTTGAACGTTTCTATAAAATGTATGTGAGATTAATTTACAACAAACAATATGACTCCCTTTTAATGTTTGGAAAAATAGGAGTCTCATAATACAACAGATGGGTAATATTGTAACTTTGTCACCGCCAGTGCCTACCCAGTCCTTTTTAGAGCTTAAACCTTAGCTGGACTGGTTTAGGAGTTGTCTTCTGTTCAGAAAGGGCTCATGCAGTATAAAAGAGCATGCCATGATCAACATTAGAATGTATTCTGCATATAGGAGACAGTTCCATTTTACTGTGAGAATATTGTGTACATTGCATACAAAGTGCTGGTCAGTTAATATTTTTAATAACCACTCATTAAGAGAAATCCCCTAAGACATTTCATAGCAGAGATACTTTTAAACATTTATCCTTAAAGTTACTGTGCATTGTATTCCACTTTTTAATTATATAAATAGTGCACAAGGTGAAGCCCTGATGTAAGTACACACTGCTTAAATGCAAACAATACTGTATGCAACTGTAAACATTGTATGGTGAACTCAACAACCCCTTGATTCTATCCAAGTTACACTTTCAAGGAATATGCCTATTTTTGTGCCAATATATCAATGCAATGTATTTTACACTGGGGAGACCAGCAAGGTAGCCTACTGTTTATAGACTGTGATTCATGGACTCTCTCTTCAGAGCTCTGTCAGTGAGTCTACTGGATAATATGTTGATATTGGTCTGCGTGTAACTCTCTAAAGCTATGGAGGAAATGGCTTATTTAGAGAAGCATCTGAGTTGCATCTACTGTACACCAGCTGGGTTTGTGGGCTTGTAGTTTTATCATGTAATGGTTGCATTACATCATTTTATTGGACCTGTATCTTGTTCAGGGATTTACACCCAGAGCATTTCTGTTTTTATTTAGAAAATCATTTAGCCATTTGTCTACACAATTATTGTAGAAGGCTATTATTTAATCAAAGCAAATGTTTTTTTTCTCCTTTCATTTTTGAATGTCACAGTACTGAATACTGATCCAACTCATTTCATATAGGCTATACTGAAATAAAATCTGTTTTTGGTACCTAAGTGTGTCTGTGATCATGTTTACCTTTCAAGACCCTGTAGCAACTGCTATAGTAATAAATGCAGATCATGTAGTGAATGCATAACACATTTTTATGCATAATGTGATTATTACATGATGCGTCTTTTTATAATGGTGCAATAAAGTAAACCAATAATGTAACACTCTAAAACCACTTTCTTTAATGGCATGCCTATTTAAAGGCGTCGGCATGCCTCGGTTCGGCTGGCGCTTAGCTGAACTCTGCTAAGCGAACTGAACAAGTTTGCTCGTTTAAAAGACCTTCGTTTGGGGAAAAACTTGAAAAATAATCTGCAATCGTACCATTTGTCCACCTTGAGATTCTGTAGCCAGCAGTCTGAATGCCTCAATAGTCTAAATGTATCTAAGAACTCAAATCGTTTTTGCCAAGGGGACAATAGTTGCGCAATTTTACATTACAATGCTTGGTGCAGTATTTCTCAAGTAAAAAAAACACAATTGAAGGTTCCCTACTGTTGACCAATCACCGACGAAGGGCGCAGGCTTTCAGCTTGCCTCGAGGGGAAAAATGTCGTGTGCACAATCAGCCCTCCCAAAAAACTTTGCCGAAAACAAACTAACTTCGTTATATCACAAACAGTTTCGGATGGAAAGTGTGTGGACGCTTTGAAATGTCACACTTGAACTATTTGAGTCCATTGTCACAACAGACTTTGAGGGGGGGATACTATTGAAAATATCCAGTGTAGTCTGAGAAAATAAACTACATTTGAAGACCCACCTTGCAGTCATGTGATTAGCCAAATTCTAATCACACAAATATTCAAAGGGAGTTTCACTCCTTATAACAGGCCAATTTGCCTTAGAGTGGAGATGGAACCAGGCTCTTTAAAAAAAAAAAATTCACCTTACATTGCTACATCAAACATGTCTAACAAAACAAAAGACAGGTATTAACAAGAAAATACTCAAACATACAAAAAATATCAATAAAATAATACAAAAAATTATGTTAGTACAATTGTATTTACTCTGAAAAAAATCTTATGATTCAGGAAAATGTTATATCTGCGTTTTCTGTGAAAAAGGTGAGAATCTGTCTCACTTGTTCTTTGAATGTAAATTTGTGTCAGAATTTTGGGAAAACCTTGCAAAATACTTATTTACCATTATGAAAACTGCCTATGTTTTTGACATGAAAGATATGTTACTATTGCAATGATAACAAGACTTTAGATTGTACATTTTTTTTATTCTTGTTGCCAAATAGTTCATACACAAACAAAAAATCCATAATTCTATGCCAAAATGACATTTAAAAAAAATTGAATTGAACTATTTTATTAAAACATTAACCCTAGAGTGAATAACAACAAGAATAACATTTCCCGAGATGGAACCAGACTAGTGTAGCCCCGCCCACAACGACTGATGTATCCACAACAACATTACCCCTATGACCGCCAGAGAAGTATGGTTAAAGATTATCCAATATATTGACAAGATGGTCAAGTGACCACTCTAACAAACCGGGAACTAGACAAAACCTCCAGGGGACCATGAAGCAATGTCCAAAACACTTTAGGTGACCATTTTGTGACGCTCAGGGGATGTCCTAACGTCTCATTTTTGTTTGCAGGATTATATGAACAACAAAAATGGCATGCCCAGGCACACACTCTCTCACTCCCTAATTTAGACAGACTGACTGAATCACTGATTGACTGGGGTTGTGGGTCTTACTGCTAAAATCAGGTTTAGAGCTAGGATTCAGGAACGTGGTTTGGTGTGTAGTCAGCTATTACTGAAGCATGACATTTGATATGCATGGAAAAAAAGTGAATATTATATTTGTTTAAGTTACACTATTCAAGGGAAAAAAATATCAATTTCAGAATATAATAATCAACACAATGTAACCATTATTACATTATGTGCAAAAGCATTATGTTATCCGTTTAGCAAATGTATTACATTATTGCCAATTTATTTCATTATCAGAATGTATTACATTATAAATGCAAAAGTTATTACTTATTAGTAGCTATTACTAATAAAGTGGCGCAGCGGCCTAAGGCACTGCATCTCAGTGCTAAAGGTGTCACTACAGACCCTGGTTTCGAAACCAGGCTGTATCACAACTGGCCGTGATTGGGAGTCCCATAGGGTGGTGCACAATTGGCCCAGCGTCATCCGGGTTAGGGTTTGGCCGGCATAGGCCGTCACTGTAAATAATAATTTATTTTGAACTGACTTGCCCTAAAATTACATTATCAGTTGCTACTGATATTTTTGCCTTTTTATAATATCTGGGTGATTCTGCAATTTCGGGCACTTTGGCCCTGCAATCTTTCAGAAAAGAAAACATATTGAAACACCATTTTACCAGTATTATAATTGTCTTTGATTTGTCTAGAAATAACATCTGATAATGCCTGCGATCGTACTATTCAGAAATGTATATATTATCAGACAGATATAGACAAATGTACTTTCCATCACACCATTAAACATACATTTTCGTTAAAAATGAAATATCATACAATTAATTTATAACATATTTATTATACATGTGTACATTAACTTGTAATGAATATTATTTTCAGTGATTTAAGGTTTTCATAATATTAATTCAACACAATGCCTGAATGTATAAAATTTACTTTGTGACAGCTGAAAACATTTATTTATCATGAAAATAAGATATTTCCACCCAACCTTTTTGTAAGATTATGATAACAACCATATGATTTCCCTATCTAATCAATCAATGTAAATTATACATAATATACTCATTTACCTCAAAAATATGGGTGTGGTGGAAATGACAAGGTGTGGTGGAAATGACATCTATGTAAAAAAAAATTATGTAAACAATATTTTATTGCAAACATTTTGAACAACAACTATTGTTAAACATTTAATTAATTTAAGACAAAGTAAGATTCCAAAAGCAGTCAGTTGGGCAGAGCTCAAGGAATTAGGCTAGTGTTTTTGAGAGAGGGGCCCAGATTGCAGAGGGGTCATACATATAGAAGAGCTCAATGAGCAAAGTGAAACTGTATCATTTGTGGAATGTCCAACACAGGTGTGGAGGGTCACCTGCTTGTGAGAATCACCAAAGTGAACTGCCTGGATTTCACTGGTGTATTTACACAAGTAGTTCTCTGCAAAGTCAATATACATATGATCTCCTCTTTCCGCAGGTTCTCTTTTAATTCCCTTAGTTTGGTGTATTGATGTCGCATGTTGTACACGTGTTTCCCCAACTTCTCTTTCATCCTTTGGAGAAATCCTCCAGTAGAATCTACAGTGTGCCACACACTTTTTCTTTTACTGTCAAATGTGCAGTGAACTTCTCCATGTTTCCCTCTTTGTTTTTCCATCTCTCTCTTCAGCTTTGTTTTTCTGCTCACCAACATCAAAGTCAGATGTTATAAGCTTTTATGCATGGCAAAGGGAGCAGTCTGTTTACACGAACGCTTTGTTCAGGTTCGCACTGCACAAAGACTCAATAAGGTTCTCAATGTTGCTGCAGCTGATCACTGTGATACTGAGGTTGTCCGCCATGAACTGGAGATTGGCATGTGTCCCTATCTTTGACTGTTGGCTTGACAACTCAAAAAGGACGTATTTTGCAGAATTCTTAGTTGGACATTTTAATCTCTGAATATTCCCTCTTAAACTTCTGATAAAGGTTCTGAATTGTGTCACTCAAGAAGAGCTTCTGCTTTTTCTTCTTGTTCCTTGTTAGTGTGTCCTTTTCCCCTGTTGTTGCTCTACTGTTGACATCACGTTCATAGAATCTAGTGATTTTCTCTTCAGTGGCTGTGCTAATTATGTTACACTGCTTTTTCCTGGAATTTTGAAGACTTGTTGGCCTGTTTTCATTTGCTCTTTAAACCAGGCCACACTTTCTCAGGATGTTGCCTCTGAGCATTTTTGTAGCCACTTGTTTGTCAATGGCACTGTGCATTTTTTTTAAATATAGTTTTGCTTTACCTCTGCAATGATGGCATTTTGAAACAATAAAATCCTTCCTGAGTTCTTCGGAGTTCCCTTCATTTGCTGTTTTGTCTTTTTGGGGAATCGTGTCTCTTTTTTTCTATGTCTGTGCTGTTTTATGTGGCATCTTCTAAAACAAAAATACTACTTAGGTTTTCAACTTGTGCACACATTGGAGCATTTTCTAGATTAAATTAATTTAAAACATTAAATAAGCCTAAAGTAAAAAATAACATTATGGATTTTTGTCATTTCCGTAATTTACAGCAGTTAAGTTTGTGATGGAAATTACAGACTTCTTAGCATGCTTTGGCTAGTATTAGAGCTGGCATAGAGTTTACACTAAATAAATAAATGCACTTTTTCCCAAAAAATTATACCACCAATTAAATAAATTATAGCCTGTTTGGAAATGAAAATATTCTCTACACAAGCAATATTTACCTCGATTTTTCTAAAACTTCTGGACATCACATCTGGAACAACTGTCTGGACATGTGTTTCAATGTTGCAATAAGTTTCCTTGGTAACTAAATTAACATTCTCTTGACATAACTTTATTAATGAGGAATTTGCCCTCAGTAGTGAAAATGACACCACTACCAAAGGACAGGTATATTTTGTGTAAATAACAATATAAAAGGCATACTCACAATACATATTGATATACATTTGATTTAATTGACTATTTCTTTAGTAGATAACATTATATAATGTGTAATTATTCACGTTTTCTTATAGAAAAACATAGTAGAAGCTCAAAAGTCTGGGTCAGGGACAAGGGCAAAACAGTGAAATTGAGGTATAAAATGCATCTGAAAAGTTGCTAAAATACTTGACAGATCTGGGGTGATTGTAGTGTGAATTTAACATATTAAATAAAATCCCCAAAATGTACCTTGAGGACATAGAAATGTCCTTCACCCATCTAGGAATAATTAAGAATGGATTTAGCACACTATATTTTTTACCAAAATATCTACCTGCCTCTGCCTCAGTTTCGAAATCAAGATGTCATTATTCACAAACAATATTCGTAAGAATAGTGGAGTAAATGTTTTTCTGTATCAGGAAAGCAA
Organism: Oncorhynchus kisutch; assembly: GCF_002021735.2. Lineage (NCBI taxonomy): Eukaryota > Metazoa > Chordata > Actinopteri > Salmoniformes > Salmonidae > Oncorhynchus > Oncorhynchus kisutch. The sequence continues at coordinate 35,158,019 of NC_034181.2, forward strand.
GAAGACCTGACTACATCTGTCCTTGACATACCTCCTATCAGCCAACTATTTTGACCCTTGGTTGCAGTGTGGAAGGTTTAGAGAAGGAAAGTAAACACACACAGACTTGAGATTAACTTCTAAATTAGTATATATGTGCACAGTTAAAGTTTTAGGTTGTGTATCAATTGCAAAGATATTCCAAAAATCTACCACCTGTAGGGTTCCACTCCACGTGGGGATCATGCGTTGTAATGAACCGGAAGTGACAAGTACTTCCTAGTTCGAGACCGGCAAGATGGCAGCGGACACGCAGGTTTGTGTCGCTGATGTTTAAAATTATGCGGATTCCTCCTCGAGAATATGTCGACCAATTACTTTTGACAATGAAGATGTTATGAGGGATAATTACATTGTGTCTGTCTGTTTTTCTGTTAAAACAATAGATGTAAACAGTCTATCCAGCTGGGTAAGCTAGCTAGCAACCTGGCTAGTAGTTACGTTACATGCGGAGAGTGCAGGGGTTTAATAATGACTCCAAACGTTTCTATTGGACAGGTTCAGCAAATCGGGAGGGACGTACCTGCAACTGTCCAATAGAAACACTCGTTTTCGTTGAAAAATAATGACAAGTTACCACTATGTGGAGTAATGAATATACCCCAGGCGTGTATTCACTAGGAACCAAACGTAACGAAACCAGGAGGAACCTACCTCGATTTGTCCAATATGAACTCTCGTTGTCGTTGGACAATGTTCCGTTTTGTAACTGTTTGGACTAATGATTACACCCCACATAGCTCTGATTTCGCCACTACAAGCGTAGCCGACTCCATCGTGAGCGGAGGAGTTGAGCGGCGAATATTGTGGGCGGACTGGAGTTCTGACGTCACACAACATTACGTTTAAAAAAACTGCATTTGAGTACACGAAATTTCCATGTTTCATAGTTCCTACAAGCATTTGAACACGGCAACAAAGAATAGCCTCAATTTACACAAGATCATTTAATGTTTTTGATTTCATTTTATGTGACGTCGGAGCTCCAGTCCGCTCAACTCCATCATAAATCGTGGAGTTGAGTTTAGTCGGCTACTAGTAAGACGTGGCCAGCTAGCTGTTGTTAGCTAACTATTAAGCGAATTTTCTTGTGCATATTGGTGACCAACTCCGTTGATTAAGATGCATCGAAATGCCAACTGTTGAAGCTAGATGAGCAAGTTTTAGCCAGCCTAACTAATTTACTTGTTAAGTAGCATGAAGCATTTCACGAAGTTCTTTGTTTTTTACAGACAATTTTTGTTGGAACATTTTGCTAAATAAAATGTTTTGATTGTTAAGAGTGGTCTCATCATTTTCTGCCCGATGTCAAATCAGAAGATTTGTTTTTCATCCTGATCAATTGGAGACGTCTGGCAAAATTATAACTATAACCTAGTGGTTAGAGCGTTGGACTAGTAACCAAAAGGTTGCAAGTTCAAATCCCCCAGCTGACAAGGTACTAATCTGTCATTCCACCCTTGAACAGGCATTTAACCCACTGTTCCTAGGCCGTCATTGAAAATAAGAATGTGTTCTTAACTGACTTGCCTAGTTAAATAAAGTTTTTTTAAAAAGTGGTACAAATGATTTACGTTGCCCCAGTGACACACATTGCCAGACACAGCTTTATTTTTTGATTTCGGGTGTCTGTGTATTGCAACAGGTTTCAGACACGCTGAAGAAATTTGCTGTGAAAGTGACCACAGCCAGTGTAAGAGAGCGCAAAGAGGTCCTTGGCGAGTTGAAGCAGTGCATTAGTGGCAAAGGTGAGAAGACATATACCCCAGTCGGCATAATTGTTTTATTTTCGGCTCTCACTCCTTGTGTAGTATTTGGCTTGGATGGTCAAGATTATAGCAAACTGGTGTCAGTGATTGACAATGATGTGTATGTGTGTCCTTACAGAGCTACCAGAGACAGCCATTAAAGGGCTATGCAAGCTCTTCTGTCTCACTCCACACAGATACAGGTAGGTGCCGTCAATTAGCCTACTGCTATTTAGGATTCCCCAGTTAGTAATTTGTTAAATCAAATCTAAGTTTATTTGTCACGTGCGCTGAATACAACAGGTAAATCTTACAGTGAAATGCTTACTTAGTCTATAACCAATAGTGCAAAAAAGGTATTAGGTGAACAATAGGTAGGTAAAGAAATAAAACAACAGTATAAAGACAGGCTATATACAGTAGCGAGGCTATGAAAGTAGCAAGGCTACATACAGACACCGGTTAGTCAGGCTGATTGAGGTAGTATGTACATGTAGATATGATGAACAGAGAGTAGCAGTAGTGTAAAGGAGGGGCTGGCAGGTGGTGGGTGGGGACACAATGCAGATAGCCCGGGTAGCCAATGTGCGGGAGCACTGGTTGGTTGGCCCAGTTGGGGTAGTATGTACATGAATGTATAGTTAAAGTGACTATGCATATATGGTAAACAGAATGCAGCAGTAGCGTATAAAGAGGGGTTGGGGGGGGGGGGGGGGGCACACACACAATGCAAATAGTCCTGGTAGCCATTTGATTACCTGTTCAGGAGTCTGATGGCTTGGGGGTAAAAACTGTTGAGAAGCCTTTTTGTCCAAGACTTGGCACTCCGGTACCGCTTGCCATGCGGAAGTAGAGAGAACAGTCTATGAATGAGGTGGCTGGGGAATTTTTAGGGCCATCCTCTGACACCGCCTGGTGTAGAGGTTCTGGATGGCAGGCGGCTTAGCCCCAGTGATGTACTGGGTCGTACGCACTACCCTCTGAAGTGCCTTGCGGTCAGAGGCCGAGCAATTTCCGTACCAGGCAGTGATGCAACCAGTCAGGCAGGATGCTCTCGATGTTGCAGCTGTAGAACCTTTTGAGGATCTCAGGACCCATGCCAAATCTTTTTAGTTTCCTGAGGGGGAATAGGCTTTGTCGTGCCCTCTTCACGACTGTCTTAGTGTGTTTGGACCATTCTAGTTTGTTGTTGATGTGGACACCAAGGAACTTGAAACTCTCAACCTGCTCCATTACAGCCCTGTCGATGAGAATGGGGGCGTGCTCGGTACTCCTTTTCCTGTAGTCCACAATCATCTCCTTTGTTTAGTCCTTAGTAGTGTGTGTTGTGTTAAAATGAAAATGTTGGCTACTCTGTAGGGATGCTGCATCTCGACGAGCCCTCCTCTCAGTCATTGGCCTATTGGCCGAGTCTCAACCTGAAATCCTAGCAACCAGCCTCCTCCACTGCCTCCTCAACAGTGGTGTTATCAACAAAAATGGAGCACCCAGGTAGGACATGGGGAAAGGTAGAGGGCCAAGGCCAAATGCCTTGTATCAATTTGTATATACATTTACAGTGTGCTATGTGCAACATCTTACTAATTCAACCACATATTGAATACCTTGTTTTGGTTGTCCATCTGTTATATGTTGTGGTGTTGTCAGTAAGAGTACAGGCTCGGCTGCCTTTACCGGGCTGGCCTGGACCTGCCTGCTAGTTCGCTCTGTGTTTTCGGCTCCAGAGAAAAGAGAGGGCCCCATCTGGAAGAAACTGGTAAGTGAACGGGTACAATGCTTATAGAAGCTGTGCCTTTCTCTATACTGTGAAACAATTTCAGCATGTCAGTTATCAGTATGCTTTCTAGTTCCACACCATTTGTGGGAGATGTTTGATTTGGACTTTTCTGCGTTCATTCATCCATGATTCACTATCTTTCCTCTGACAGGTGGAGGTCCAGAGTTTGCTGCTGGCTGAGGTGGTGGGTGGGGCTCAAGCGCCAGCACTGAAGTCAACCCTGAAGAATCTGAGCAACATGTGGAAAAAGGTAAGGATGGTGTGGAGTTGGCGTTCAAGGAATGACCCGACAGTTCTAAGAAATATTTGGGCAAAGTCACCATGGTCCAGTGTATAATCACTATATTGGATCTGCTGTGATTTAGAACGCTTGTCTCTGCTGTTTTTACCAGAACCCTGGCCTGGCTGATCAGTATATAAGAACCATTTTGAGTCTGGAACAGAACCCCAGCTCACTGGCTCTGCTTGGGGTGTGTCTGGACTTCTGCACAACTCACAAAGACATGGCCACTGTAGAGAAACACAAGGTGAGTCTGATATTAGTTGAATTCAGTATATTTTATATTTTTTGCAGATTGAGTCAGTACATATGCTCACAGTTGAAATCTCTAACCACGCCTGTATTCTGTTTTCAGAGTGCCGTATTGGACCTGTATATGAAGGCAGTCCTCATGAGCAAGACTAGACCACACCAACACATACTGGTGAGTGAAGCTAGACTGCCGCTTCTCAGGGAGATCAAAAGATTGGTGTTCACAACCTAAAGACCACCCATTGCCACAATTGATGTGTATTGTGAAATATCTTTTGGGTGTTGGTGCTGAACATTCTTCTCTGTAATGTGTTTTGTGTTCCTCTGCAGGACAAGAGTGGTTCGCTGCTGCGGCATGTTTCCCACTCTGAGTTCAAGGTGCTGCTGCTGCCTGCCCTGCAGAAGGCTATGCTCCGCAGCCCAGAGAATGCCATGCAGAGTGAGTACAGTAGCTAATATCATAACCAATACCGCAACATACTTTTGTGTATATTCTATACTATGTATTGTAGTTTTGTCCTTTTCAAGATATATTTTCCACTCTCCTTCAGCCGTCTCCTGTCTACTAGCTTCAGTGACACTTGACCTCAGTCAGTATGCCATGGATATTGGAAAAGGCATTGCAAGTAAGTCATGCCTTTTATATCTAGAAGTGTAGCTATTTGAGGATGTGTGTGTGTGTGTGTGTAAAACCAGGCTGTGCTATGCGTTTCAGGCCAGCTGAAGGCTAATAACCCCCAGCTGATGGAGCAGGCAGTGCAGGCCATGCAGAACCTGGCCAAGCAGTGTAGTGACCCAAGTGCTGTACAGGACGTCGTCACACACCTCTTCAGCATCCTGGGAGGCAAGGACAGCGCACATACTTTCACCTAAGAAACATTTGAGCACATATGGCAGCACCTAGTGTAAAGTATCTTTTTGCACTAACAGAACTGTGTTTTTTTCAGGGTCAGAGGGGAAGCTCACAGCGTTTGGCCAGAAGATGAGTGTGCTGTCAGGTAACGTTGTCCCAAGTGTCCTGTCTTTCATAACCCGCACTTAGTATGTTCGTCTTGCAGACAGATGGATGTTGTCTTTTAACCACTGTTTTGATTGCTTTTGACTTGTTCTGCCCAGGTATCGGCAGCTGCAGCCGTCATGCTGTGTCGGGCACCTCCAGCCAAATGCTCAGCTCTGCAGTCGCTGTACTGTTTATCCCTTATCTGCAACAAGAAGGTAAGAACTATGTCTCATTCCTTCCCCCTTCTCATTCCCTTCGTCCGTAAAGAGAGGTGCTCATGTGTTTGTCTCTGTCAGTCCATGAGGGTACCCTGGTGCACGCGGTGGCTGTTCTGTCTCAGTGGAGTGGGCGGCTCACAGTGGAGGTCCCCAAGGCTCTGCTGGAATGGTTCAAGAAGGCCTTCACCCTCAAGACCTCCACCTCTCTTGTCCGCCACGCATACCTGCAGGCCATGCTGGGGGCTTTCAAAGGTCAGTTAGTCACCGGCGCTGGGCAACTTTGTTATTTGTGTGTGTGTGTGTGCATTGATCCAGTTCTACAGCATGCAGGAGGCACAGTGTCATAGTCCTGACCCCTCTCTCCTCCCCAGGTGACACTCTGGGACAGGCGTCTGACCTCGTGCCCCTCCTCCTCCAGACAGTGGAGAAGGCTGCGGCCCAGAACTCCCAGCATGCCCTGCTGTCAGAGGGTGTGGCTGCTGCCGTTCTCCTGAGTCGACTGTCTCTGCTGGAGACTCAGACAGGTGAGTGAATCTACAGTAGGATCATGACACTCCATGAGATTAATGAAGTCCTAGATCTTTCACTCTGTTGAATGAGGTTGACTGTAGGGGACAGCATCCTTGTTCATCAGTTTGGAGACTGACATAAAATTGTGTGTTTTTTGTTTTTGCTGCAGAGGCCAAGTTGGCTGGCTTCTGGACCCTGATCCTGGATGAGAAGAAACCCTTATTCACCACAGAGAAGTTCCTCTCCCAGGCCAGTGAGGAAGGTGAGGCAGAAACAAACAATACACAAATATGCCAACGATCAGTCATCACACAAGTGTCAAGATATGGAATGACATTGATCAGTAAACCTGGCTTCTTTTACCTCAGCTCTGTGCACAGTGATACAGCTGTGTGAGAGACTTTTCCTGGACCACTCCCACAGACTCACCAATGGCAAATCACAGTAAGTGACTTTGACGCTGGTCAAGCATAGCGGTTTTCCAAACATTGTCCCCATTCTCCTCTGACTGTAACTCAATTGCTCCCCTTTCCTTAGGATGTACCACCGCGCCACTGTGGCGGTGCTGCTGTCTCGTAGTTGGTGTGTGCGGAAGCGGGCACAGCAGATCGTGAAGAAGCTGCTCACCCTGAGCGGCTCCGGCCTAGCCTACGGCCTTCTGGGAGAACTCAGAGTGGTCATCAACAAACACAAGGTAAGAATAGTTGACGATGGGATGCACTACACATTGTAATGGATTTGTAGTGTCAGGTCTCACTTCAGTGTTACTATAAACTAGTAATGACTGAATAATTAAATTGTGATGTTAGTCATGGATCTTATTTTCTTTCTATTTGTAGAGTATTCTCTACATTTTGTGTTTGTCATAAACCAGGTTTCCATCCAACCTTCGTATGTGAGTAAAGTACATGTCAGGTCAAAAAATGTCACGACAGGCCTGATGGAAACAACAAGTTTATCGGTAAACTTTCCAAATGTATGCAGAACAAAATACGCTAGACAGGGTCAAATCAAATCAAATCAAATTTATTTATATAGCCCTTCGTACATCAGCTGATATCTCAAAGTGCTGTACAGAAACCCAGCCTAAAACCCCAAACAGCAAGCAATGCAGGTGTAGAAGTACGGTGGCTAGGAAAAACTCCCTAGAAAGGCCAATACCTAGGAAGAAACCTAGAGAGGAACCAGGCTATGTGGGGTGGCCAGTCCTCTTCTGGCTGTGCCGGGTGGAGATTATAACAGAACATGGCCAAGATGTTCAAATGTTCATAAATGACCAGCATGGTCGAATAATAACAAGGCAGAACAGTTGAAACTGGAGCAGCAGCAGTGAGATCTTTTTGTGTCTGTAAAGTTAATTATGTGAGAAATGGCGTCGGAAACGCCTTATTGCGCAAATATTGATATAATAACCATCATATCGAATTAAACACGGAGTCACATGATATGTTGTGGTCCTCCCACTACGGCTCTGGAAACCATGCAGTTTATTAGGCTGCAGATTAAATAAGTTATGAACAACTTCACAGAGTAATGCTGCTTTCCAGTAAATATCGAATATCTTATTCTGGTGACATGATTATCGACGCTTGGCTGCCATTTGACAAATAAAAAGAATAATAGGAGTGTAGGTATCTGTGAGCTGTTGTTGAGCTGACAAACCAACACCAGAGTGGGCACATTCACTATATAATGCAAACATTTTTCTGATAAAACGATCTATAGATTAGAAAATTTGATGGAAACCCATTTACTTGTATTTATTTATTCGGTACATGGGAATTTAACCACAAAGTTTTTTTTATGCGCACTACATCGTCAATCAGCAACGAGTCAATTTGATGGGAATCAAATTTTCCCACCATCTCTGGTGGGAAAATGCGCATATTGTTTTTATGCATATTTTAGAATATTTGCATGAAAATCTGTGGCCAATTGGATGGAAACCTAGCTACTGACTAAATACTGCATCTTTATCTTTCCCCAGGTCTTGCCTCAGGAGGTGCTGCAGGCGGAGTCAGGGGAGTTGTCTGAGGTGGGCAAGGCCTACAGTCCCCCTCGCGTCCTGCTGGAAGCGCTGTGTGTGGTGTGCTCTGTAGCTGGCCAGTGGAGCGACCCGGCCGAGGCAGACAAGATGGCCATGGAGATCCTCATCGTTACCCACCATCCCTCCATAGGTCTGTTGGATTACACTATAGCATCTTTCACACTGCAGTTTGTATAAACCCACTTCTAGTACTGACGTATGTTCTCCTCTCCTCCGATGCAGTTGCAGCTCGACCCGGGCTGTGGTCTTACCTGCTGTCCAGCATGAACATCAAAGCCCATGAGTTCATCAACAAGAACCTGGATGACATTCTGCCACGGCTGCTGGAGGCCAACGCTGACAATCAGGTCAGAACATATTTCTCATAGTGACATCCTTATATCAGATGTACACATTACAATACACATACATACTTACACTCACAGCCAAGGGTTGGTTCAGGCCCACTTTTGCTCTTGTGATTAGTTGAGACAAGCCTATGATCCAACTTGACCTGTTCTCTTATTGGCTGACTGATGGTCGGTCCTCTTGTTTCTCCAGGCTGTAAGGAATGCGGTTGGTGCCCTGTCCGGTCTCTCTCCTATCAAGCTGTTGCCGCGGGTGATGGAGCGTGTGAAACAGTGGCTGTCCAATCCGGCGCTGCGGCAGGTCACCAGAGAGGAGTACGCCATCATGCTCACCCCTGAGGGAGAGCTGTATGACAAGAGCATTATCCAGAGGTAGGACACAAACACACTGTATTACTACTGTAAGAGGTGTTCTGTGGGTTTACCATTGTAAACACTTATCATTGATCCAAAACACCTTGGCTATGTTGATTTCTTTGTTGTTGCTTGTAAGGCTTGTTTCAATATTTCATTCTCTTCCTGTGCAGTGCCCAGCAAGAGAGCACTAAGAAGGGCAACATGAAGAGGGAGAACAAGGCCTACTCGTATAAGGAACAGATCATAGAACTGGAGCTGCAGGAGGTGAGACTGGGGGACTGTGATTGATGGGGACTAGATGCACTCCTACCTCATCTTATGGGTTACTAGATACAGGAGCATATTGGAACCGTTTGATCCTCCTCTGTTAACTTATCAGATCATTTTAGTAGGTTGAATTATGATGTAACCATTATATAATTGAAGAAAGTAGTTTTGAAATTCACTGGGATTTTGATGATGTGGTTTAGGAGATCAAGAAGAAGAAAGGAATCAAAGACGAGTTGCAGCTGACCAGCAAACAGAAGGAGATGATGCAAGCCCAGCTGGAGAAAGAGTCCTCCATTCGCAAGAGACTACAGGGGGTACGGCTAGATATTTGAACACGTACCCCGTTTCTCAAACTTCAGATTCTGGACATTGACATAATAATATTCCTGTTTGATTGATCATTGATTGTTGTGTGGTTGTCAGTTGGACATGGAGCTGCGGTGTGCGGTGGGTCTGCTGGAGGCAACGTTGATCCAGAAGCCTCCCCAGATCTCCTGGCAGCTCCCAGGGGTCCTCCAGGTCCTACTGCCTCTCCTCCACTCCCCCTTGGCCGCCCCACGCCTGCAGCAGGCCTTCCTCGACATAGGAGCCTGTCTCATTTCCAAGGAGCTGCACTACCTGGGTACATGGACTACTACACTAAGGAGAGCTACTACACTAGGGAGAGCTATATCTCACTATGTTCTTGCCCACACACCTACATATCTCAAGTTGTCTGATCTGTGGTAGTGCGGAAACTTCCTCTAACCTCCTGCATGTTCTACTCCCGGCCTTCTCCACAGCTGTGCTGGTGGGCCAGGTGACGCTGCGCCTGATGAAACCTGAGTGTGATCTGGACGAGGCCTGGGGACAGGAGGATCTAGATACAGCCACCCAGCGCACTGTCGGCCTGCTGCACATGCACACTGTCCCACACAGAGAGGGCAAGGGTGGTGGTGAGGACACACACGCAGGGAGAGGGCGAGACAATAGTGACAAATACACATCAAGGACGTAGTGCAAGTATATTACCTGCAGATGGGCTAATGCGCTCATCCTGTTGTTTCAGACATGGCTCCACTGTCTGCCCCAGCCTTCTCCTTCTGTTTCCCCCTGCTCAACACCGTGCTCAGGGACTCCTCAGGCAGTACTGAGGAGACGGAGAGCATGCAGGTCCGTGCCCTGCAGGTCATCAATGTGCACGCTCAACTCCGCGCCGAGGTTGACACTACAGATATACTCATCGATGAGGTAAGAGTTAATCAAGTTGGGCCTCCCGAGTGGCACAGCGGTATAAAGCACTGCATCGCAGTGCTTGAGGCGTCACTCCCAGGTTCTATCCTGGGCTGTATCGCAACCGGCCGTGATCGGGAATCCAATAGGGGGGCGCAGAATTGACCCAGTGTGGTCCAGGTTAGGGGAGGGTTTGGCCCAGCGTGGTCCGGGTTAGGGGAGGGTTTGGCCCAGCGTGGTCCGGGTTAGGGGGGGGTTTGGCCCAGCTTGGTCCGGGTTAGGGGAGGGTTTGGCCCAGCGTGGTCCGGATTAGGGGAGGGTTTGGCCCAGCGTGGTCCGGATTAGGGGAGGGTTTGGCCCAGCGTGGTCCGGATTAGGGGAGGGTTTGGCCTAGCGTGGTCCGGATTAGGGGAGGGTTTGGCCCAGCGTGGTCCGGATTAGGGGAGGGTTTGGCCCAGCGTGGTCCGGATTAGGGGAGGGTTTGGCCCAGCGTGGTCCGGATTAGGGGAGGGTTTGGCCCAGCGTGGTCCGGGTTATTGGGTTTGGCCCAGCGTGGTCCGGGTTAGGGGAGGGTTTGGCCCAGCGTGGTCCGGGTTAGGGGAGGGTTTTGCCCAGCGTGGTCCGGGTTTTGCCCAGTGTGGTCCGGGTTAGGCCCAGCGTCGTCCGGGTTAGGGGATGGTTTGGCCCAGCGTCGTACAGGTTAGGGGAGGGTTTGGCCCAGCGTCGTCCGGGTTAGGGGAGGGTTTGGCCCAGCGTCGTCCGGGTTAGGGGAGGGTTTGGCCCAGCGTCGTCCGGGTTAGGGGAGGGTTTGGCCCAGCGTCGTCCGGGTTAGGGGAGGGTTTGGTCCGGGTTAGGGGAGGGTTTGGCCCAGCGTGGTTAGGGGAGGGTTTGGCCCAGCGTGGTTAGGGAAGGGTTTGGCCCAGCGTGGTCCGGGTTAGGGGAGGGTTTGGCCCAGCGTGGTCCAGGTTAGGGGAGGGTTTTGCCCAGCGTGGTTCGGGTTAGGGGAGTGTTTGGCCCAGCGTCGTCTAGGTTAGGGGAGGGGTTGGCCCAGTGTCGTCCGGGTTAGGGGAGGGTTTGGTCCCACGTCGTCCGGGTTAGGGGAGCGTTTGGCCCAGCGTCGTCCGGGTTAGGGGAGGATTTGGCCCAGCGTCATCCGGGTTAGGGGAGGGTTTGTCCGGGGCGGCTTTACTTGGCTTATCGCGCCCTAGCGACTCCTTGTGGCGGGCTGCAGGTTGACCTTGGTCGTCAGTTGAACAGTGTTTCCTCCGACACATTGATGCGGCTGGCTTCTGGGTTAAGTTGGTGGATGTTTCGGAGGACGCATTACTCAACCTTCGCCTCCTGAGCCTGTTGGGAGAGTTGCAGCGATGAGACATGATCGAAATTGGGGAGGAAAAAGAGCTAAAATACAAACACCAAAATAAAAGTTTGAGTTTAGCAGTTGTCACCTCCCATTGTCTGAGGCGTCTCCTATCAATGTATATATACTTGTCCTCTCTTCCTAAACTCTCCACTCTATCGTAGACAAAGGGCTTATGTTTGTATGATATGTTTCTTGTCTCTGTCTCTCAGAATGGACCTGAGCTGTTACCTCGTTTCGGTATGCTGCTGCTCCTGACCAGAGTCATCTCCACTGCAGCACCCAGACTGCAGGTACACCATGCTTCTATTAGCCTGACAACGACGCACTAAATTCTTCTGCTGCTCGGTCCAATGCCGCTACATACTTTAGTAACTGCCGCTCTGGCCCAACCCATTGGTTTATAGACCAATCAGACAGCCCCGCATGTGTTTGCATTTGGTAAAGGGTCGAGGAGGTACACGGATCCAGACTCATTGCGGAGAAGAAACTAACATCCGGAAGGAGTCTGGGTGGCCAGGCAATGCTTCTACCACATTTACAGACAAATACTAATCAGTAGAGCTATCGCGTACGTTCATACTGTGTGTGTGTGTTTCAGGTGCTGGCGTCCCAGTGTCTGACGGCGGTGTGTGCCAGTGGAGGAGGAGAGAAGGGCTGTGCTCTGGCTGAGCAGGATGAGATCGACGTCCTGCTGGAGGCTCTGCTCTCCCCCTGTTTCTCTGTCAGAGACGCTGCCCTCAGGGTGAGGAAATAGGAAACCGCTTCCACCCCAAAGACATAAGACTGCTGAACAGTTCATTAAACGGCTACCCGGACTTTCTGCTTTTTATTACCCTACCTACATGTACATATTACCTCAATGATTCACCCCAACTACCTCGTATACCAGCACACTGACTCGTTACCCCTTGTATATAGCCTCATTATTGTTATTTTATTGTTATACTATTTTTATTTTGTATCAATTTGTTCATGTTCTCTTTAACAAATTGTTGGGAAAGGGCTCGTTATTAAGCATTTTGCTGTAAAGTCTACACTTGCTGTATTCAGGCACGTGACAAATGCGATTTGATTAGTGTATGTACTGTGTGTACCGTAATTTCTGGACTATTAAGCGCACCTGAATATAAACCGCACCCACTGAATTCTTTAAAAATATGTATTTTGTACATAAATAAGCCGCACATGTCTATAAGCTGCAGGTGCCTACCGGTACATTGAAACAAATGAACTTTACACAGCCTTTAAATGAAATACGGCTTGTAACAAAAATAAAAAAAATAGCAGTAAACGGTAGCCTACCAAGAAAGTCATTGGTCACTATCTTCCTCCTCCTATGCACTGAAACTACTGAAGTAATTTCCTTCGGTGTCGGAGTTGAATAGCCTCAGAATTGCTTCATCCGATGTTGGATCGTTTTCATTGTCACTCTCGTCACTTTCATCCGGAGGCAAATTCCCCGCTGAGCTCATGCTGCCCCTTCAACACGCAGCAGCCCAGCCTTTCGAAACCCGTTGATGATAGTGGATTTTTTGACAATGCTCCATGCTGTCAGGACCCACTGGCAGACTTGACCATAAGTTGCTCTTCGCATGCGGCCCGTTTTAGTGAAGGATTTCTCCCCACTTGTCATCCAAGCCTCCCACTGAACACGGAGCGCCACCTTAAATGCACGATTTACACTGATGTCGAGTGGCTGCAAATACTTTGGGCCATCTGCTTTTCTTCCCTCAAAGCTTTTGTTGTCTTTTTGCACGGAGTCAGTTCCTCACGCTGCTGTTTCCAACGTCTTATCATCGACTCATTAAGGCCAAGCTCCCGGGCAGAAGCTCTATTTTGCTTTTCCAACAGCCAGATCGATCGCCTTCAACTTGAAAGCTGCATCATATGCATTTCTCTGTGTCTTTGCCATGATGAGGGTGACAAAATTACTACTGTAATCAGAATGATGGGAAGGCCATAATCCATAGATTAGCCGCGTCATTGTATAAACCGCGAGGTTCAAAGCGTGGGAATAAAGTAGTGGCTTATAGTCCGGAAATTACGGTAATTACTGTGCGCGGGTCTTTGGATGTGTGTTAATGTCCCACCCCCCCTCTCTCTGTCCAGGGCCTGACGGAGATGGAGATGGCTCTGCCTACAGAAAGTACAGATGCCAGTGGTCTGAGTGTCCTCCGCAGGCTGTGGGTGTCCAGGTTTGATGTGGAGGAGGAGGGAAGGACTCTGGCTGAGAAGTGAGTAGCTAATGTTGCCCCATCCATGTAATACTTAATAATAATAATACTTTGCATAAAGGATATAGCTCCCCTCTTCAGAATCTCATGTTGCGTAGCTGCTGTGACTGACCATACCTCTCTGCTCCCCTTCTTCTCTCCCCCAGGCTGTGGCAGGCTCTGTGTCTGGAGCTAGTCCCTGAGCTGTGCTCTCTGCTCATCGGGGACGTGACCCACCACGAGGAGGCTGTGCGTACTGCAGGTGCCGAGGCTCTGTCCAGCGCCATCAGCGAGTACCGCGACCAGTCCCCCTTAGTCCTGGGCCAGCTCAATGAGCTCTACCACCAGAAACTCTATGTGAGGCTCCCTCCACCGTGTCCCTCCTATCACAGCTCAGGAGTAGCCACTAGTCACTGGGTATCAGGAGTGGTGTAATATTGTAGGCTAGAACCAGGGTCAATGTGAAACTGTTGTGTATTTACAGAGACCTCCTCCTGTCCTGGATGCTTTAGGACGAGTCATCTCTGAACAACCACCTGACCAGTGGGAAGCCAGGTTAGAGGACGCTCTGCCACTCGACAATGTCAATACAACTCTTATTCTACTCTCTAGATCCTTATTTGCTGTGTTTAAGTGGGACCACCTTGTGCATGGTGTCTAAGGGTGTGTTGGTGTCTGCAGGTGTGGCATCGCTCTGGCTCTGAACAAGTTGTGTCAGTACCTGGATGAGCCCCAGGTCACTCCTCTCTTCCTGTTCTTTGTTCCTGACGCCCTGAATGACCGTCACCCTGAGGTACGGCGCTGCATGCTGGACGCTGCCCTCTCCGCCCTCAACACACACGGAAAGGTACCAACATGGTTTATTTGATTTATTCTATACAACCACACCCATCTCCTGGCACCCAATGCAATTGCTCTTCTCTCAATGGACTCCTACTAACTCAATAGAGTATATCTATTTTTGTGTCTCCTTTCTGAGCAGTGTGTTGCCTGTTGTGTTCCAGGACAATGTGAGCTCCCTGCTCCCGGTGTTTGAGGAGTTCCTGAAGGACGCCCCCCAGGACGCCAGCTACGACTCAGTCCGCCAGAGTGTGGTCATCTTAATGGGCTCTCTGGCCAAACATCTGGACAAGAGTGACCCCAAGGTCAAACCCATCGTGGCCAAGCTCATCACTGCCCTTTCAACACCCTCACAGCAGGTACTGGAACAATTCTTGAAAAGGACAGAAAGGTCCACACACTGAACATGGTCCCAATTACCAACTTTATTGACAAGGTTTCGATCCAACAAGGATTTTTGTCTATGTTGGATGAAAAGGTTGTCAATGAAGGTGTCAGTTGGAAGCATATTACATTAGTAGGCCTACCTGTTATTTTCAAGTATCCTTCATTAGTCCAGCAACTTTTAGTTTTTCTGTTTTAAACAGACAAGACAACACAAAGCAATATAAATAATATACTCAACTAGAAAAAAGACAAATAATATTTTTTTTTTTTACAAAAAATAGCTTCAAAGATACCATACTTTAGACAAGGTAAACACACCAGGCAGAAGGCTACAAAGGTTAAAGGGCAATCTATAGTACAGGGACAGAGCAAACACCTCACCATTGTTCCTGTAAACAGTCGAGGGATAGGGGTGGAGAAATGCAACCACTCACAAGCAGTCATGGCCACAGACCGACCAGCCACCGGACCAACAATAAACCATTTACAATACTTTAAAATAATATTTTTTTTAAATCATAATTTTATGTACTCGTGAACAAAAGTTAAAAATAAAAAAACTGGGAAAAACAAGTTCACATTTTAGTCTCTGACCGGGCAAGATGAACAAGGCATCCGCAGGTCACAATCAATAAGCACATGGACCTTAATGCCCCCCAGCAAAAACACAGAGAGAAGCTCCTCCAACTCTTAAGTCACAGGGGGGACAAATACAGACTTATTTTAGTTTTAATTGGAATGCCATCAGAGGATGGACTGTTTAAAGTAAGACCGGAATGGAGCCCAAGCCTCATTAAACAGTTTGGGGTTCCCACGTGAATATAATTTTTTCTAGTTTCAGAGAGCACAACACATCTCTCACCGAATATTTATAAGATGGGGGAGCTGCCATCTTCCAGTTCTGTAGTGTTATCCGTCTAGCTAAAAGAGTTGTATAAGCAACAGTATCCGACTGGATTCTTGACAGGGGGGTACCCATGGGCAGTACTCCAAAAAGGGCTGTAAGGGGAGATGGATCTATAACAGTGTCATATATATCAGAGGAACATTTAAATATGAATTCCCAGAAACCTGACTGTTTATGACAGCCCCAAAACATATGCAACAGTGTGGCTGGTTCCATTTTTACATCTGACACAGGTAGGATCAAAATCAGAGAATATTCTTCCAAGTTTGGCCCCGGACCAGTGGATACGGTGAACCACCTTGAGTTGAATGAGGCTGTGTCTAGTGCTAAAAGAGGACAAATTCACCCTGTGCAGCACAGATTCCCAGGTGTCTTCCCCAAGTTCCTCCCCCAAATCCTTTTCCCATCAAGTCTTTAAAGGCACCAAAGAAGGGTTCTGTAAGTCATTAACGCCTGGGGATAGTGGAAAAAGTGGGATGGTGGGATGTTGAACTTTTCCTGTAGCTGAGCAAAAGAGGCAAATGTATCATCAGAGAATAATTGGGCTAGTGAGGCGATGCCTAGTGAGTGCCAGATGGCAAAGCCCCATCATTCAAAGATGGAGGAAATAAAATGTTCTGATTGATTGGGCTTGATGGAGAAAAGCCTCTGAGGCTAAAGGCTAAGTGGAACTGATTCCAAATTTTAAGAGACTGCTTTACAATTGGGTTGACAGACCTTTCGCCTAGGGACACTGGAAGAGACGAGCACAACACAGAAGAAAGTACAGCAGGTTTACACGGAGGGCTCTGAAATTTGCAGCCCAATAGTATGTCTGAAAATTTGGTAGAGCTAAAGCTTCTGTAAATGTTTTCTACCAATCCGTGGTACCTTGCCATCCCAAATAAAATACATTAATGTTTGATCCAGTGAAATAAAAAAAGATTTTGGAATAAAAATGGGTAAACATTGAAATAAATATAAACATTTGGGCAACACATTAATTTTAATGACATTAATCCTTCCGATAAGAGAAAGAGATAGCGGATTCCAAAAAGTAAAAGATTGTTTCAAACTGTCTGCTAGAGCAACAAAGTTTTCCTGTAACAAATTTGAATATTTCCTTGTCACTTTAACTCCCAAGTAGGCGAATTGATCCCGGACAATCCTAAACTGAGAACTTATAAAAGAGCACTTTAAAGCAGCCTTATTTATAGGAAAAAGCTCACTCTTGCCTAGATTCAGCTTGTACCCTGAGATTGATCCAATTTTTTAAAGAACAGATAAGGCACGAGGCAATGGGTATCAGGGTTAGAGATAAAACAAAAGGAGGTCGTCAGCATATAGTGAGACTTTCTTCTCTAAGCCCGTCCTGATTATTCCTTGAATGGCATCATTAGAGCGTAGTGCAATGGCGAGAGGCTCGATTGCCAAAGCAAACAACAAGGGGGAGAGTGGACATTCCTGTTTGGATCTGCGGTGCAAGGGAAAATAGTCAGAGGACAAGCTGTTAGTCCGTACCGAAGCCATGGGGGAAAATAAAGAATCTTTATCCACGCAATGAATTTGGGGCCAAAGCCAAATCTATAAAGGGCAGCTGTTAGGTAGTCCCACTCAACGCGGTCAAAAGCTTTTTCCCCCATCAAGTGAGACCACCACCTCCGGGTCCTCCGACGCTGGGGAGTACAGTATATTCATAAGGCGCCTAATATTGAAAAACAAATGCCTATTTCTCACAAGCCAGTCTGGTCAGAGTGTATTACTTGGTGCAGCGAGCCTTCCATACGGATGGCTAAAAGCTTGGCTAGGATTTTGTAATCACAGGTTAAAAGCGAGATTGGGTGATAGGATCCACATTCCAGGGGGTCTTTGTTGTTCTTCAATAGCAATGAAATTGAAGCCTGATAAAGACTAGACGGTAGCTTTGAGGTATTAAGGCACTCTGCAAATAATCGAGACAAGAATGGGCAAAGCAGACCAGAAAACGTCCTGTAGAATTCGGTTGGAAAACCGTCCGGACCTGGTGATTTACCACTTTTCATTGCGGACACTGCTGTTGCAATCTAGTCAGGTGTAAATTCTTTTTCTAGATAGTCATGGGAGTCTGTATCAATTGAAGGCATATTCAAGCCATTAAAGAATGAATCAATCCGCAAAGGGTCTTGAGGGGATTCAGAGGTGTATAGTGCAGAGATTTACGGATCTGATGTGCAAGGAGTTTACTGGCCTTATCGCCTTGTTCATACACTCTGTACCGAGCTCGCAAGAGTAACTGTTCAGCTTGCCTGGTAGAAAGCTCATCAAATTCAGATTGGAGTAGTTGGCTCTTTTTATGTAGATCAGAGGAAGGATCTGTAGCATACTTCTCATCCAATGTGGCTATGGACTCGCTCAGGTCCCAAAGTCGCTGAGAGCGAACTTTGTTTTGGTTGGCTGTATAAGAAATAATTTGGCCACGTAGGTATGCTTTGAGAGACTCCCATATGGTGGAGCAGGACATACCTGGCGTTGAATTAGTTTCTAGGAATAAGGTGATTTCAGAAGAAATGAAATTGACAAACTCCTTATCTGAGAGTAAAATGGACACCATTGATAACACAGGTCGCTGGGGAAACTAGTTCAAGCACTAACAGTGAATGTCAGAAATAACCATACTCTCGTAAGTACACCGTCGAAGGTTAGGCAGAAGTTTTTTGTCCAAAAAGAAGTAATCAATGCTTGATGAACATGAGAATAAAAGGAATACTGTCTATCTGTAGGGTGTAGGAAACGCCAGGCCTCAAACATAGCATATTTCTGAAGAAAAGATTTGAATAAGTAGGGCACATTTAGATGGGCCAGTAGTTCTTCGTGAGGACTTTGTACAGTTGAAATCCCCCCCTAAAATCAACAAATGATCATCTAAATTGGGTATAGCAGATCAAAAGGAAGAAATGAAACTTGTCATCCCAACTGGGAGCATAAGCACTAGCCTAAACAAGAAGGGTAGAAAACCGTTTACCGGTTACTATGCCATATCGTCCCTTAGGATCAGCAATAACCTCAGAAGCTACGAAGGGAGTAGATTTATCAACCAAAATGGCAGCACCTCCCCAAACGAGGTACAAGCCTAAATAGAACATGTTCTCTTCGCACAGTATGTCTGTGAGAGTGCGGTTTTAAACCTAAACCCTCAGTCCCGCTCTTTAAAGTCGCGTTTTGTGTTAGTGGATCAAGCAGCAAAAAGAGAGAGAAATTAAAAGTGAATCCCTTGTGCAAACAAAATTACAAAAGCACCACTTGTAGATGTATATAATTATATTCCCAGTCTTATAACAGGCATTGAGAGAGAAAATAAATAAAATGTATAAATGCTAAATAAATGCTCTCAACCAAAAACCTAATTTGAAGTAAGCAAATCGTAGTAAGACAATCATAAAAAAAAATGTTTGTCTAGTTTGACGCTGCGACAACTTACAACCAAGACCAAAAAACTACGTGTGCACAACGTTGAACGTTTGCTGGGCATAAATGATGCTCAAAACCTTGAAGACCCCCCAAAACATGTAGCCTCGGAACATTTACTGTTTACTGGGTCGGTGCAAACCCATGCAGTAAACAAATAACCAAAAATATTTTGAGACACTATGTAAACAAAATGAAAATGTGAACGAGACAGCCTAGAAACAAATGAGTTAAGTAAAACCTTAATACAATGAAATTAAAATGACTGAATGCTTGTAAGGCCAGCACACTAGATGATCAAAACATTACATCACATCAAATAAGCCTGAATGGGTTTGCCCCAACTATACAAGACTCCCCAACTATACAAGACTAGTATGTTACAATGTTATAACTAAACATAATTGTACCACGGGTGGGCTACTTACTATCCACAGTTCGCAAGCAACAGTTGTGCGCTGCCTGGAAACAGTGGGGGAGTAGTCCTGGTAGATGGAGAAGCTCTGTCCTTGAAAGCTCAGAGTGGTATTGCGGGCTCGTCGGAGAATCTCCATCTTCTCATGTAAAAAGTGCACTCGAAGAATTATGTCACGGGGCCTCTCACCATCCTGGGGCTTTGGGTGCAGCGACCGGTGGGCATGATCAATCAGGGGCTTCTCATCTAAGGCAAGAACATCCTTCAGCAGCCCAGAAACTAAATCCCTGGCGCGAGGCATTTCTGCTGACTCTGGGGCCGATACAAGTCTCAGGTTATTGTGGCGAGAGAATCCCTCTAAACTCACACAGCTCTCCTTCACCTTTTTCAGATCCGCAGCTAGGCGTTTCACGTCAGCCTCCAGGGATGTAGTTAAGTCGGAGACATTGGTAGCAGAGGTCTCCAGTGCTGCAATCGTTGTAGTGTGCGACGCCGTTGTTGTTTTGAGTGATGTGATTGCTGGCACCGTCTCGTTCCGCAGGATGGTTAGATTGCTTTTAAAGTATCAGAAACCTCCTGTATTCGGGCCTCAATCGTAGCAACTACCTCCGTTTTCATTTCAACTATCTCGGAGCGTAGTAGTTTGATGGCCTTGAATGTTTATTTCAGCGCCGCCAAGCCACACCCCTGGGTAAAGTATGAGTCCCCGGGCCCTCAGACTCGGGAGAGGGCGGTGATGAGAGTGGGTCTTGTAGGCCGGGTTTTCTCAAGTCATGTTTTTGGCCTTATGTTTTGTCGACATGCTGACATTAGAAAGCAAAGTAGTCTTGGTTTTTACGAAAAGGGATCACCAAACTAATATTTGAAAATAAATACGGTTCTGCTGCAAAATTCACATAAACTTTAAGAATACCGCCGGAGCAAACAGAAAACACGTCATTCGCACATGGCGTCCCTCCAACCCCCCCCCCCCCCCCAACTCCGTTTTTTAAGGATGTGCATATGACCACCAACCTTTCTCTGGTAAAGTCCCTCCCATTATTATTTTATACAGTGCCTTGCGAAAGTATTCGGCCCCCTTGAACTTTGCGACCTTAAGCCACATTTCAGGCTTCAAACATAAAGATATAAAACTGTATTTTTTTGTGAAGAATCAACAACAAGTGGGACACAATCATGAAGTGGAACGACATTTATTGGATATTTCAAACTTTTTTAACAAATCAAAAACTGAAAAATTGGGCGTGCAAAATTATTCAGCCCCCTTAAGTTAATACTTTGTAGCGCCACCTTTTGCTGCGATTACAGCTGTAAGTCGCTTGGGGTATGTCTCTATCAGTTTTGCACATCGAGAGACTGAAGTTTTTTCCCATTCCTCCTTGCAAAACAGCTCGAGCTCAGTGAGGTTGGATGGAGAGCATTTGTGAACAGCAGTTTTCAGTTCTTTCCACAGATTCTCGATTGGATTCAGGTCTGGACTTTGACTTGGCCATTCTAACACCTGGATATGTTTATTTTTGAACCATTCCATTGTAGATTTTGCTTTATGTTTTGGATCATTGTCTTGTTGGAAGACAAATCTCCGTCCCAGTCTCAGGTCTTTTGCAGACTCCATCAGGTTTTCTTCCAGAATGGTCCTGTATTTGGCTCCATCCATCTTCCCATCAATTTTAACCATCTTCCCTGTCCCTGCAGAAGAAAAGCAGGCCCAAACCATGATGCTGCCACCACCATGTTTGACAGTGGGGATGGTGTGGTCAGGGTAATGTGCTGTGTTGCTTTTACGCCAAACATAACGTTTTGCATTGTTGCCAAACAGTTCAATTTTGGTTTCATCTGACCAGAGCACCTTCTTCCACATGTTTGGTGTGTCTCCCAGGTGGCTTGTGGCAAACTTTAAACGACACTTTTTATGGATATCTTTAAGAAATGGCCAGATTTGTGCAATATACGACTGATTGTTGTCCTATGGACAGAGTCTCCCACCTCAGCTGTAGATCTCTGCAGTTCATCCAGAGTGATCATGGGCCTCTTGGCTGCATCTCTGATCAGTCTTCTCCTTGTATGAGCTGAAAGTTTAGAGGGACGGCCAGGTCTTGGTAGATTTGCAGTGGTCTGATACTCCTTCCATTTCAATATTATCGCTTGCACAGTGCTCCTTGGGATGTTTAAAGCTTGGGAATTCTTTTTGTATCCAAATCCGGCTTTAAACTTCCTCACAACAGTATCTCGGACCTGCCTGGTGTGTTCCTTGTTCTTCATGATGCTCTCTGCGCTTTTAACGGACCTCTGAGACTATCACAGTGCAGGTGCATTTATATGGAGACTTGATTACACACAGGTGGATTGTATTTATCATCATTAGTCATTTAGGTCAACATTGGATCATTCAGAGATCCTCACTGAACTTCTGGAGAGAGTTTGCTGCACTGAAAGTAAAGGGGCTGAATAATTTTGCACGCCCAATTTTCAGTTTTTGATTTGTTAAAAAAGTTTGAAATATCCAATAAATGTCGTTCCACTTCCTGATTGTCTCCCACTTGTTGTTGATTCTTCACAAAAAAATACAGTTTTATATCTTTGTTTGAAGCCTGAAATGTGGCAAAAGGTCGCAAAGTTCAAGGGGGCCGAATACTTTCGCAAGGCACTGTATGTTTCATCTTGAAACATATAAACATCTTTCTATAACCTATATGCATTGACCTTTACAATGGGGAATGCCTTTACATGGTCTCATTGGCCTCAGCTGAGCAACACTAAGCCTGCTTGTAGTAACTGTTGCCTTGTCCGTCTCTCCTCCCTCAGGTCCAGGAGTCTGTGGCTAGCTGCCTGCCCCCTCTGGTCCCTGCCATCAGGGAGGATGCTGGGGGGATGGTGCGGAAGCTGCTGCAGCTGCTGCTGGAGAGTGATAAGTACGCGGAGAGGAAGGGCGCGGCCTATGGCCTGGCAGGCCTGGTCAAAGGCCTGGGCATTCTGGCCCTCAAACAGCAGGACATCATGAGCACCCTGACCGACGCCATTCAGGACAAGAAGAACTTCAGACGCAGAGAGGGTCGGTGACTCCTCGCCAGTTGCTTAACCTTTGCTGGGCTCCATGGTTTAGTTGGTTCTACTGCTATCTGTGACTGATTTTTTTTATACAGTTCTCTCTCCCTCTCTCTTTTCCAGGTGCTCTGTTTGCCTTTGAGATGCTGTGCAACATGCTGGGGAAGCTGTTTGAGCCCTACGTGGTCCACGTGCTGCCTCACCTCCTGCTCTGCTTCGGGGACGGGAACCAGTATGTCAGAGAGGTAGGATGACCATTACCAGCTTCTCATTTCAATCCCACCTCCCTCTGCCTTTCCTCCTCTCTCACACCAAACACTCATTTTCCACCTAATAATTCTCACATTCACTCACATTTATGTTGTGCATTACGCTCTGCCTAACCTCCCTGCCCTTTCCCAGGCGTCAGATGACTGTGCCAAGGCGGTGATGAGGAACTTGAGTGCCCATGGGGTGAAGCTGGTGCTGCCCTCCCTGCTGGTGGCTCTTGAGGAGGAATCCTGGAGGACAAAAGCAGGTGAGGGTCAACCCACAGCATCATGGGCCTTTTTAGAGAGCTCTGAGGTCACAACCATTCAAAATCAATCACCTGTTAGACTTATTTCAGCTGGTTAGTCCTGATACCACCATACCTCTTATCCTGTCCTTCCTTCCTCTGCACCCCACTACTGCTTCTGTTGCTCCCTCTCTCCCCCATCTCTCTTCTCCTCCTTCCAGGTTCTGTGGAACTTCTGGGGGCCATGGCATACTGTGCCCCTAAGCAGCTGTCCTCCTGCCTGCCCAGCATTGTTCCCAAGCTGACCGAGGTGCTGACTGACTCCCATGTCAAAGTGCAGAATGCCGGCCAGCAGGCCCTACGACAGATTGGCTCTGTCATCCGCAACCCTGAGATCCTGGGTAAGAGGGCTGTGTTAAACTCTGAGATTTAGTTAGACAAATGACAAACTTCAGTTCAGAGCGGTATGAATAGGATAATATTTCAGATTTGTACTTCAGGATAGTTACTAACAGATATTCTGTCCCCTTCAGCCATAACCCCCATCCTGCTGGACGCCCTCACTGACCCCTCCCGTAAGACCCAGAACTGCCTGCAGACGCTGCTGGACACCAAGTTTGTCCACTTCATCGACGCCCCCTCCCTGGCCCTCATCATGCCCATCGTTCAGAGGGCCTTCCAGGACCGCTCCACCGACACTCGCAAGATGGCCGCTCAGATCATCGGCAACATGTATTCCCTCACCGACCAGAAGGTACAAAACAGCACTGGGATATTGAGTTGCATTGTACTACAATTGATCTTTTAAAATGCTCTACTGTTTTATGTGTGTTTCTATTGGTTGACACAATGGGTTGTCTTTGTGTTACAGGACCTGTCCCCATACCTGCCCAGTGTCATTCCTGGACTCAAAGCCTCTCTGCTGGACCCTGTGCCTGAGGTATGTGCTTGTACCGAAGAGCTCATCAACAAACAAGTGAATGTGATTTGGTTACCTGATAACTCTCGCTCCTTCTCCACTCCTCTACCAGGTGCGTACCGTGTCTGCCAAGGCCCTGGGTGCCATGGTGAAGGG
Source organism: Oncorhynchus kisutch (assembly GCF_002021735.2). Taxonomy (NCBI): domain Eukaryota; kingdom Metazoa; phylum Chordata; class Actinopteri; order Salmoniformes; family Salmonidae; genus Oncorhynchus; species Oncorhynchus kisutch. The sequence continues at coordinate 35,182,240 of NC_034181.2, forward strand.
CATGGGTGAGTCGTGCTTTGATGACCTGCTTCCCTGGCTCATGGAGACCCTGGCATCTGAGCAGAGCTCTGTGGACCGCTCTGGAGCTGCCCAAGGTCTGGCTGAGGTGATGGCTGGGCTGGGAGTGGAGAAGCTGGACAAGCTGATGCCAGACGTGGTGCAGACGGCCAGCAAGGTGGACATCGCCTCCCACGTCCGCGACGGTTACATCATGATGTTCATCTACCTTCCACTCACCTTCGGGGACAGGTTCACACCCTACGTTGGCCCCATCATCCCCTGCATCCTCAAGGTAGGGAGCACTCTCCATTCACCACCATCCCTCTCTCTGGTTGTGATTACCTCTCACCAGTCTCCCCCTCTCCTCTGTTATCAGGCTCTTGCTGATGAGAATGAATATGTGAGAGACACTGCCCTGCGTGCCGGCCAGCGCATCATCAGCATGTACGCTGAGACGGCCATCGCCCTGCTGCTGCCTGAACTGGAACAGGGCCTGTTTGACGACCTCTGGAGGATTAGGTTAGACATCTACTCAAACATAATTTATGTGATATTATAAGGTGTCGGTGGGTGAAAACGCGCTTTGGTGATGACATTTCACTTCTTTGTGTTATACTTTGCGTTTTACCAGGACAAATATGATTCTTCATGTTCTGAATCTTTCAGTGGTGTCTTTCTGTAACGTATCGACAATAAGCACCGAGCTCCGTTGACAGTGGTGCTGGTTTCTCGGCTAAACTTTTTAGGATTTTACATTTTGTGGTCGTCGTCTTCCAAGTTGTTTCCACAGATGCAAATGGGAAAATGAGCACGACACCAGCTGATTTAAATGTAAAAGGCTTAAATATGCTGAGTGTTCCATTGACATTTCAGAGATACGCTTGTTTTTGTGAGACGTCTGTGAAAAAGCACAAACTTTGCATTAATATGAACAGCGTATACTAAATTATGAAAATACTATTTCTCAAATCCGTCTGTTGTTTTATGTCCTCCGGATTTGAGAAGAAATATGACAAGTTCAATGGTAAGCCTGTCTGGGAGCTTTAATTCTCACACAGCATCCAGCCTATCTGACGCCATGCTATTTTCCTGATTTATGACCCAACAAAAATAACGGACTTCCATTGATTTATTTGCCCAAATTTTGACCATCCTACAAGGGTTAAAACTCCAGTATATTTTGAACAGGTTATGATAGAGACATGAGGTTTGGACCAATGGTTTTCTTGGAGGATTATCTACACTTTTGGTCAAAATGTGAATTTTTGATTGGATATTATATGCAACATTATATAGTATACTAAATACTTTTCTTGGAAATGTAAGTCTTAACTGAGCCTCCATGTTGTCTCTGGACCACAGATTCAGCTCTGTGCAGCTGCTGGGAGACCTACTGTTCCACATTTCAGGAGTCACAGGCAAGATGACCACTGAGACCGCTTCAGAGGACGATAACTTTGGCACGGCGCAGTCCAACAAGGTATTCTGACATGATTTTCCTGTATAGATTGTTGGTTCTATAATGGTTGATATGAGAAGTAAATAATATTGAATGTATGTAGTGTTGGTGCTGAGCCCTCTTCCTTCTCTCCCCCAGGCTATCATCGGAGCGCTGGGTGGAGAGCGGCGTAACCGGGTCCTGTCTGGCCTCTATATGGGCCGTTCAGACACCCAGCTGGTGGTGCGACAGGCTTCCCTACACGTGTGGAAGATTGTGGTGTCCAACACACCCCGCACCCTCCGGGAGATCCTGCCCACCCTCTTCACTCTGTTGCTTGGCTTCCTGGCCTCCGACTGCCCCGACAAGAGAACGGTAACTCTACTGCTAGGATGTCTAGTATGTATGGAGCTGTATCTTTTTTGCTCTCACAACTGTTGAATGAGAGAGAATGGCACTGCAATGGATTGCAGCCATTTTACGGGCTTCTGACCAATCCTGCTATTTTCTGTGTTTGTTTTTTTGGTGCTGGAAGTACCAGTGCCACGCTCAATACGGAAGAGGTCCGATGACGCGGATACTAGGCTACAGGGCTGTTTCGCTAGCACAGACTGGAATATGTTCCTGGATTCATCCAATAACATTGAGGGCTGTCCCCAATAACCACAGGGCTGTCCCCGATCCCAAAAAAATCTTAGTAGACCGAAAGTCGCCTGTTCTTTCAAACAATTGGTCGACATTTTAAAACGTGTATTTTTCCATATATAAACACACCCTATGTGTTTTAATAAAATCCACTATATATGCATTGAGCTTGTCTGATGCTTTAAGCGCACTGTTTGACGAAATAAGATACAAATTACTTAAGAGGGAGCCAGAGATCATGATAACCAGAAGAAAAAAAACTTTACCTGTCCCGACCATCCTCCTCCCGCTCCTACTGGCTTTTGCAGATTCTGCCGTTACTTTCCGGAAGTTGCCGGTAATAGGCTACATGAGTCGGCGGCAAGCTTTCTCATTTGGAATGCCAATTTCTCTTACCATTTCTACCGATTGGGCTCCCGAGTGGCGCAGCTTTTAAGACACTGCATCTCAGTGCAAGAGGCTTCACTACAGTTCCTGGTTCGAATCCAGGCTGTATCACATCCGGTTGTGATTGGGAGTCCCATAGGGCGGCGCACAATTGGCCCAGCGTCGTCCGGGTTTGGCTGAGGTAGGCCGTTATTGTAGATAAGAGTTAAATTAATTTAATTCTGCTTGCCAGTTATGGTTTACATATGCATTTTTTTCGTTGAACAGTTTCATTTCTTTCTAATAACGTCTTTGTATCTCAAAATCATTGTCATGTGATTCATCTAAATTTAATCTAAAAGAAAATTATATAAACCTAAAAAGTTACTTCTATTGCCAACTATGTAAAAATAGCCTATAAAGCCAACAAATTAAAACATTGCAACCTGCAGGTAGAAAAATGAATATCCAATAAATCGCATTGGCTGCGCATGGCCTGTCTGCAACAAACTTGAAACATTGTATCAACTATTAACAGGTCCTACCCAAATTTGCAACATTGTGCCAGTGAGCTTGGTACAGACACAGCTGTAGGCCATTGCGCAAGGGATAACAAGTAATCAGGTAGACCTATTTTATGACTTTCCCGCTGGATCCGTGTATTTTTGTACTTTTACCCCCTTTTCTCCCCAATTTCGTGATATCCAATTGGTAGTGTCTTGTACCATTGCTGCAACTCCCGTACGGACTCGTGAGAGGTGAAGGTCGAGAGCCGTGCATCCTCCGGAACACATGACCATACCAAGCCGCACTGCTTAAGCTGCACCAATGTGTCGGAGGAAACGCCTTCCAACTGGCGACTGAAATCTAGCTTACAGGCGCCCGGTCCGCCACAAGGAGTTGCTAGAGCGCGATGGGACAAGAACATCCTGGCCAGCAAAACCTGACGACGCTGGGCCAATTGTGAGCCGCCTCTTGGGTCTCCCGGTCACGGGATTGAACCCGGGTCTGTAGTGACGCCTCAAGGCGCTACTCAAAGGCCCAGAGCATGACATTTGTCTCTTAAACACGGAGTGGTTATCAAAAGGGACAGAGCTGAAAATAATTTTCAAATACATTGAAATATTGTCATGGATGTAAAAACAGACTGTTTGCTTGCTGTTTGAGCCGAAGAAAATGTTACTTTGAGAAGCTCCACTGCTCCTTAGTGGTGCTGCATGAAGCCAATCAGAAAACCTATCAGATCCCCCAAATAGGCATTTTATATGCCTATATTTGTGTGCAGGACAGGAATCCTGTAGGTCTAATTCTATGCGTAATCAGGTGTGCGTCCTTACTCAACATTGACAGGAGCGCTCCAAACAAAATATTGACTAAATTGTGAACTCGTAAATGGTATGAAATAAACCAAAACTTGTTTCTCACAAGTGTAGCCTAGGTTGAGCACTCTGCAAACAACGTGACCACTCTGACAATGAGAACGGTAAGACTGTAATAATAATATATCGAGTGCATTAACCGATATTACCGTAACCAAACAAACATTGTAGATTTGAAATGATAGCATTTAAGGGTAAATGTACCTCCTATATATGTCATGGGGAATTGATATACACTAACAATCAAACCCAAACATTTCACACAATGAAGTTATGAAACAATGCATGTGCACAAATTGGTGGGAGAGAGCGCGTTCTGGAGAGACGTGCATTGTGCTGCCACACTCCCCTTCTTGGACTGTGCCATCCCCACAGCCTCCGCAATGGATTAGTTCACTGAGATGGGCACGAATAAGATAGGTGTCTTATGTGCCATAAAAAAATATATATATATTTTGCTACTGTTCGCCCAAAAAATATCTGGGTTGAACAACATCCCATCGACCAAACAATCGACCGGTCAACTAATTAGGGTCAGCCCTACTCGCAAGGCTGCCGACCCAGACTCTCTCATCAAGGTCGCTTACGACACAACAGTAGTAGGCCGGATGACCAACAACAATGAGATCAGCCTACAGGGATGAGGTAGGCACTGTGACGGCGTGGTGCCAGGTAAACAACCTCTCTCTCTCTCTCAACGTTAGCAAACAAACAAGCTGATTATGGACTTGATTATGGACTTGAGGAACGAGGCTGGACACACCCCTATCCTCATCAACCGGGCCATTGTGGAGACGGTCAATAACGTCAAATTCCTCAGCGTACACATCTGAGAAGCTGAAATGGTCGAACCACACGGACACCGTGGTGAAGAAGGCACGACAGCGACTCTTGAACCTCAGGATGCTGAAGAAATGTGTCCTGTCCCCGAGGGCTCTCGCTGTTCTACACTGTCGGGTTGCATCACAGCCAGGTACGCAACTCCACCGCTGCGAACCACAGGGCGCATCAGAGGGTGATACGCTCAGCCAAACGCACCCTTGGGTGCACACTGCCTGCCCTACAGGACACCTACAACACCAGGTGTCAGACAAAAAGGCCAAGAAGATCATCAGGGACCCCAGCCACACAAGCCATGCCCTGTTCTCCCCGCTTCAATCACTCAGACGCGGGCAGTACAGGAGCATCATGGCAAAAACTGGAAGACTGGCCAATAGTTTCCACCCTCACCATCAGGCTGCTGAATAGCCACCACCAGTAAGCTACCTGCTAACCCCTGCTACTCCCCCCTATGGACATTCCCCCCCACACACCCTCAACGGTCACTTACCTTACATGCTGCTCCTACTATGGGTGTTTTCCCCCCACCCCCCAACCGTCTTTTACTCTGCCATCACCCCAACAACATTCATCACTGTTGCAGTTGTTAATATGAATATTTATAGATTAAAAACAATACTTTATTTTTTACATTTTATTTCACTTGGTCATGCTCCCCCCCTATGGTTATTCCCCCCCACCCCTAAACAGTCTTTACTCTGCCTCCACCCCAAAGCAAAATTATTTATTAATCACTGCTGACAGTTATGTATATAGTGCTATTTATATTGTTTTTTTATTACCATTTTCATTTTTTTATTTAACAGTCCTGTATGTTGGAGCTCAGAACCTAAGATTTTCACTGTACCCTGCAATCACACCTTCAACCCTGTACATGTGACTATTAAACACTGTGAATCTGAACAACACTGAACCATGCATGAGAACAACATGTTCTCTGGTCTGTTTGCATGTTTCAAGCAGACCACCAAAGTCCCTGTGACCAAGAACCTGTCTGAATTACTATCGCCCCCGTAGCACTCGCATCTGTAGCCATGAAATGGTTTGAAAGGCTGGTCATGGGTCACATCAACCCAGGACCCACTCCAATTCACATACCGTCCCAACTGATTCACAGATGACGCAATCTGTATTGCACTCCACAATGCGCTTTCCCACCTGGACAACTTGAATACCAATGTGAGAATGCTGTTCATTGACTACAGCTCAGCATTCAACACCATAGTGCCCTCCAAGCTCACCACTAAGCTCAGGACCCTGGGACTGAACACCTCTGCAACTGGGTCCTGGACATCCTGATGGGTCGCTCCCAGATGTTGAGGGTAGGTAACAACATCTGCCACACTGACCCCCAATACAGGGGCCCCTCAGGCGTGCGTGCTTAGTCCCTTCCTGTACTCCCTGTTCACCCACGACTGTGTGGCCGTGCACGGCTCCAACATAATTATTAAGTTTGCTGACAACACAACGGTGGTAGGCCTGATCAACGATTCTACAGCCTCCCCAATGAGAGCCTCTTGACTGGCTGCATCACCGCTTGGTATGGCAACTGCTTAGCATCCAACCGCAAGGCACTACAGAGGTTAGTGCGTTCGGCCCAGTGCATCATTGGGACGGAGCTCCCTGCCATCCAGGAGCTTTATACCAGGCGGTGTCAGAGGAAGACCCTAAGAATTATCAGACTCGCACCACCCAGGTCATAGACCGTGCTCTGCTACCGCTTGGCAAGTGGCCCCAATGCACCGAGTCTGGAACCAACAGAACCCTGAACAGTTTCTAACCCCAAGCCATAAGATTTCTAAATAGTTAGTGCAAAATGGGTCCATGGTTAACTATTTAACTAACTTTTTTGACTCATAACATATGCTCCTGGTTATTATCTGTCACTTTATTCCTAGTTAGATGTACATATTTACCTCATTTACCTCGTACCGCTTCACATCCACTCTGTACTGGTACCCCATGTATATAGCCAAGTTATCGTTACTCATTGTGTATTTATTACGTGTTTATTTTCTATTATTTCTCTATTTTCTTTCTCTCTGCATTGTAGGGAAGGGCCCGTAAGTAAGTAAGCATTTCACTGTTAGTCTACATCTGTTTACGAAGCATGTGATGAATACAATTAGATTTGATCCCCTTTGTCTATCTCTCTTTTGTCATGTACATTAGTCACACTAAGACAATTCAGTCTTCTGTTATTACTGAATTATAGTATTCTACACTTTTGTCTGAATTCAAGTGTTTGGATTCTGTGTTCTCTCCTGCTTCTGATCCCTGGGTTACTGAATGTGGCTTCTCTGTGTGTTCTAGATTGCTGCAAGGACACTTGGAGACCTGGTCCGTAAGCTGGGAGAGAAGATCCTCCCAGAGATCATTCCTATCCTGGAGGAGGGTCTGCGCTCCGAGAAGAGTGATGAGAGGCAGGGCGTGTGCATCGGTCTGAGTGAGATCATGAAGTCCACCAGCAGGGACGCGGTCAGTACCTCAACACATACCTGGTCACTTTTTTTAATTCATTCATTATTTAACCTGGAAGTCCCTTGAGATGAGTATACAGTTTGAGGAAACCTTTTAAAATGCCTTATACATAGAAGGGTGGTGTTGTGACGTGATCCCATGGTAGAGAAGTAAGGTCACAATGCGTGTATGTTTCCAGGTGCTGATATTCTCTGAGTCCCTGGTCCCCACCGTGAGGAAGGCTCTGTGTGACCCCCTGGAGGAGGTACGAGAGGCTGCAGCCAAAACCTTTGAGCAGCTCCACGCCACCATCGGTCACCAGGCCCTGGACGACATCCTGCCTGCCCTGCTCAAACAGTTGGTGAGACGCACACTCACATACAAATACACACACATGAATCCACTTTACCGCTAACATTCCTCTGTATCCACGCAGTAATACTTCCTCTCCTGTCCTTCTGGAGAGGACAGAGGACCCACCATGGAACAGAATATAGAGTGAGGTTAATGTTTCTGTGTGCAGGATGATGAGGAGACTGCAGAGTTTGCTCTGGACGGTCTGAAACAGGTGATGGCAGTGAAGAGTCGCTCTGTGCTGCCCTACCTGGTGCCGAAGGTGAGCTGTCCAAACATTACACACTCTACTGACAATGGTTAATCTCTGTGATCATTGTATTGGATTATATACCACTTTTCCTGATGCTTAAATGTTTTTAAAGTCTTTTATAGTTTGAGTGTAGTTCTGCGTATGAATGCTCTCCTCTCCCCTGTCAGCTCACTGCTCCTCCAGTGAACACGCGCGTGCTGGCCTTCCTGTCTGCTGTGGCTGGAGACGCTCTGACACGCCACCTGGGGGTCATCCTGCCTGCCCTCTACTCCTCTCTGAAAGACAAGCTGGGAACAGAGGAGGGGCAGCAGGTAACAACAGCATTCATGATTACAAGATGGTTATAAAGGAGTTCCAAGTGCAGGGGCACTACTTTAACTGTCGGTGGTCGTAACAGGATAATATTACAGTGGTTTTTAGTGGGCGGTTGTGGTCCGTAGATGATAGGTATGTCCCCAGGTTTATATTACCCCCCGCGCCTCTCCTTCAGGAGCTGGCCAGCTGCCAGGCAGTGATCCTGTCTGTGGAAGATGAGGTGGGTCAGCGTATCATCATCGAGGACTTGCTAGAGGCCACCAGGTCACCGGATGCCGGCCTCAGACAGGCCGCCGCCACCATCCTAAATGGATACTTCTCCCGCACACGCCTGGATTACAGTGCCCACACACGCAACCTGCTGTCAGGCCTCATCCGCCTGCTCAACGACTCCAACCCTGAGGTCCTGGTGCAGAGCTGGGACGCCATCAACTCCATCACCAAGGTTAGCAGTTGTCTGGGTTTACTGAAGTCATACAGTTGTGTTGTGGATCGTTATGCAGCATTGATTTCATAGATAACCAATGGCCACTAGGTACTCTGGTTAACTAACATAGTACAGTGGCAAGAAAAAGTATGTGAACCCTTTAGAATGACCTGGATTTCTGCATAAATTGGTCATAATATTTGATCTGTTCTTCATCTAAGTCACAACAATGGACAAACAGTCTGCTTAATCTAATAACACACAAACAATTATACGTTTTCATGTCTTTATTGAACACACCAAACATTCACAGTGTAGGGTGGGAAAAGTATGTGAAACCTTGGATTTAATAACAGGTTGATCCCCCTTTTCCAGCAATTACCTCAACCAAACATTTTCTGTCAGGTTGAGGTCAGGACTCTGACTGGGCCACTCCAGAAAGCATATTTTCTTCTGTTGAAGCCACTCTGTTGTTGATTTACTAATGTGTTTTGGGTCGTTGTCCTGTTGCATCACCCAACTTCTGTTGAGCTTCAATTGGCAGACAGATAGTAAAAAAAAAAAAGAAAAGACAAAATGTCTTGATAAACTTTTTCTGTGGATGATAGCAAGCTGTCCAGGCCCTGAGGCAGCAAAACAGCCCCAAACCATGATTCTCCCTCCACCATACTTTACAGTTGGGATGAGGTTTTGATGAGCTTGTGTTTCTTCCAAACAACACAACTTTATGTTTCATGTATACACAGAATATTTTGCCAGTAGTGCTGTGGAACATCCAGGTGTTTTACATATTTTAGATTTTTGTAAGTCTTTAGCTGACACTCTAGGATTCTTCTTAACCTCATTGAACATTCTGCGCTGTGCTCTTGCAGTTGTCTTTGCAGGATGGCCACTCCTAAGGAGAGTAGCAACAGCGCTGAACTTTCTCCATTTATAGACAGTTTGTCATACCGTGGACTGATGAACATCAAGGCTTTTAGAGATACTTTTGTAACCCTTTCCAGCTTTATGCGAGGCAACAATTCTGAGATCTCCTTGGATTTAATAACAGGTTGATCCCCCATGGTTCATATCAGGCAATGCTTCTTGTGAAATGCAAACTCAAATTTGGTGAGTGTTTTTTATAGGGCAAGGCAGCTCTAACCAACATCTCCAATCTCGTCTCATTGATTGGACTCCAGGTTAACTGACTCCTGACTCCAATTAGCTTTTGGAGAAGTCATTATCCTAGGGGTTCACATACTTTTTACAACCTACACTGTGAATGTTTAAATTATGTATTCAATATAGACATAACATTTGTGTTATTAGTTTAAGCGCGCTGTGTTTGTCCATTCTTGTGACTTGGATCAAGATCAGATCAAAAATGATGACAAATTCATGTAGAAATCCAGGTAATCCAAAGGGTTCACATACTTTTTCTTGCCACTGTATGTATTGATGTGTGAGGTCATGTTAAACTCTAGTTTGTTTTTTTAGAAACTGGACGCTGGCAGCCAGCTGGCTCTGATTGACGACCTGCACAGAGACATCCGGTCAGTGGCAGTAGACGTTAAGGGTCAGCACCTGCCTGGGTTCTGTCTTCCCAAAAAGGTAGGCCTCTCTCTCCTCTTGACATGTACAGTCACATCCTCAAGCTGACTAGTTTTGATATATCTTTTGGCTCTCTCCTCTCCTCTAATTCTCTCTTATTCTCCTCCTCTTTCCCTCTTCCCCAGGGTGTGACCTGCATCCTGCCAGTGTTGAGGGAAGGAGTGTTGACAGGCAGTCCTGAGCAGAAAGAGGAGGCGGCCAAAGCGCTGGGAGGAGTCATCAAGCTGACCTCCTCTGAGGCTCTGCGACCGTCTGTGGTCAACATCACTGGACCGCTCATCCGTATCCTGGGAGACCGCTTTGCCTGGAGCGTGAAGACCTCTCTGCTAGAGACACTCACCCTGCTGCTGGCCAAGGTCAGTGTCTGCTTCTGATTCTGAGGTTAAAGGTTTCGTTTGGTAAGCACAAAATGGGAGACAGGAGAAACATTTTGAAATGTGGTTAATAAATGAAATAATCCAAAAATAAGATTTTTCTTTTCTCAACGTTTTCCCATTTTGTGCCTACTAAACACAATTCTGTTGTTTCCTCCCTGCTGGAAGAATGGTTGGCATCTTGCTCTGGTCCTGAACCTGTTGCTCTGCCCCTGTCTCCAGGTAGGCATAGCCCTGAAGCCCTTCCTGCCCCAGCTCCAGACCACCTTCCTGAAAGCTCTGCAGGACTCTAGCCGGGCGGTCAGGCTGAAGGCTGCTGAGGCCCTGGGCCAGCTGGTCTCCATCCACAGCAAGGTGGACCCCCTATTTACAGAGCAGCTCTCTGCCATCCACAATGCTGAGGACTCAGGAGTCAGGTATGCAAAACCAGGGAATTCTGGGTAACTGAGAAACACAATGTGAAGAGTAGTGATCAGTTCCATATAGGATTCCTCTCATTTAGGATTTTTGGGGGGATTGATTAGATTCAATCAATCAGCCTAGTGTTTTGCTCTCTTTTTTCAGGGAGACCATGCTACAAGCCTTACGATTTGTCATCCAGGGAGCAGGGTCAAAGGTTGACCCAGCCATCAGGAAAAACATCACCACCACATTGCTGAGTATGCTGGGTCATGATGAGGTATGTTTACAAGCAGATACACTGACTAAGCATGTGTGAATGCAACATATGTTTTTTAGGCAGTCTACTGATACCAGTAGACTGTCCCTCTGTCTCTCAATGGTAATTGCTAGAATTGAGTATAAATCTTTCTGTTTAATCTTGCTAGCTAAATATATTGTAGCCCTGCAATACTGAACCTGGCATAAGCATTTCGCTACACCCGCAATAACATCTGCTAAACCCGTGTATGTGACCAATAAGATTTGATTTGATAAGGACATATTCAGCTCCATGTTTCAATGAAAGGATCTTTCAGAGTGCTATGTTTAGTTTTTACCTCTGATCAAACTAGACTTCCGTCAGTCAAGGCAGGATGTGGCTTAATGAAAGGGGTTTTAGGTCTCCTTATCAGCCAGTGTGTATGAAAGCCTTATATATAATCATTTAGTTCTAACTTTGTGTGTGTGTAGGATGCTACACGCATGTCCTCAGCAGGTTGTTTAGGAGAGCTGTGTGCCTTCCTGTCTGAAGAGGATCTGAGGAGTGTGTTGCTCCAGCATGTCCTGGGTAAGAATTTACACTATCACACCATACTCTTCGCCCACGCACAACCCTTTATATAGCACAAACATTTACACTTATGATAAAAGGTATTCACACATTGAATTTACACGTTATAATTTCTAACACTTAACTCTTGACTATCAAGACTATAATGTAGTAAGGAAAGACTTCTGTTTAATCTATGAAAAATGTTCCCGTTCTTCACCTAGCTGACATATCAGGAGTGGACTGGATGGTGCGTCATGGTCGCAGTATGACTCTGGCCATTGCAATCAAGTCTGCCCCTGAGCAGCTGTGTGTGGAGGAGTACAGTTCAACCGTGACGGAGGCCATCCTGGCCAGTGCCACCGCAGACAGGGTAGGAACTTCATACATCTGGTCAGATCTAAGTGGACACCGCTCCTTTTAGTTTACTCATTCTGTTCACCCAGACAGTGGAAGGATTGGCTCGTCAAGCACTTTTTCCCTTGCCAAACCATACCTCTTTCTCCTCTCTGACTGAACACTGTGCACGGTCGACTCCTCCAGATCCCCATAGCTACCAGTGGGATCAGAGCCATGGGCTACCTGATGAGACATCATCTCAGAACCGAGGAAGGAAGTGGCTCATCACAGCGCATCATCTCACAGTTTGTGAAGGTGAGGCAGGGGGGTACTTTCTCAGGAGTAATCTGTTACGTCACCCCCCCATTTACAAAATGAATGTTTCTCAAATCAAGCAAATAGACATACCCAAAAGTAACTGCAATTCATGTGTAATTACATGATTCTGACATGCCAAAACCTGGTATATTATGAGGTTATGAGATTGAGGAAATTATCAGAAGGTAGGAGTTATAGTTCAGAATACACAAGATCAAGCACACACTAACTTTTTTTTATTTTGAAAGTCATCTTTCATTGACAAGCTATAAGTGAATTATTTATGCCCAGAGCTGGAAACACATCAGATGGCTTCCACAACATGTGAAAAATATCAGAAGAAAGAAAATGGGTTTGATAGACCTAACAACTAGAAATGGGCAGATGTTATAGTAAGTGGTGTCAGGTGTGGTCACGTGACGTTTGCAAGTGTCCCTAAACCTCTCCAAAGTGGCATATGTGTGTAAATTAGGTCATTCCAGTGCTATTACATATTTGCAATCACTAAATGCTAGTTGTTCAGTATAAAAACACAATTTTTATCATATCTACCTCAATCAAACATTGTGGTGGTATAGGGTATCCAGGGTACATTCAAGTGTCCTTTCAACCTCTCCAAAGTGTCCAAATGTGGTAATTGCACTATTTTTGCACACTGGATGTACCTAAAAGCTATTGTTCACTATAACTAAGTTTCTACAACACCAACCTCAAACATTGTGGTGGTGTCGTGGTTCTTACAGGGGATATCTAAGTGTTTTTTCAACCTCTCCAAAGTGCCTGAACGTTTAGCCTAGGCATATCCAACGTATTGGTCCCACATACAAATTAACTGTTTACATAAACAATATAAAGCAACAGATATACAGTACCAGTCAAAAGTTTAGCACACCTACTCATTCAATGGTTTTTCTTTATTTTTACTATTGTAGAATAATAGTGAAGACATCAAAACTATGAAATAACACATTGAATCATGTAGAAACCAAAAAGGTGTTAAACAAATCAAAATATATTTCAGATTCTTTTAAGTAGCCACCCTTTGCCTTGACAGATTTGCACACTCTTGGATTTCTCTCAACCAGCTTCACCTGGAATGCTTTTCCAACCGTCTTGAAGGAGTTCCCACATTTGCTGAGCACTTGTTGGCTGCTTTTCTTTCACTTTGCAGTCCAACTCATCCCAAACCATCTCAATTGGGTTGAGGTCAGGTGATTGTGGAGACCAGGTTATCTGATGCAGCACTCCATCACTCTCCTTCTTGGTCAAATAGCCCTTACACAGCCTGGAGGTGTGTTGGGTCATTGTCCTGTTGAAAAACAAATGATAGTCCCACTAAGCTTCAAACCAGATGGGATGGTGTATCGCTGCAGTATTCTGTGATAGCCATGCTGGTTAAGTGTGCCTTAAATTCTAAATATAATCACTGTGTTACCAGCAAAGCACCATCACCTCCATGCTTCACGGTGGGAACCACACATGCGGATATCATCCGTTCACCTAATCTCCATCTCACAAAGACAGAGGTTGGAACCAAAAATCTTAAATTTGGACTCATCAGACCAAAGGACAGATTTCCACTCTTCTGATGTCCATTACTTGTTTCTTGGCCCAAGCAAGTCTTCTTCTTATTAGTGTCCTTTAGTAGTGGTTTCTTTGCAGCAATTTGACCATGAAGGCCTGATTCACGCAGTCTCCTCCTCGATTATGTTGAGATGTGTCTGTTACTTGAACTCTGAAGCATTTTATTTGGGATGCAATTTCTGTAGCTGGGAGCTCTAATTAACTTCTCTCCAGCAGAGGTAACTCTGAGTCTTCCTTTCCTGTGGTGGTCATCATGAGAGCCAGTTTCATTATAGCGCTTGATGGTTTTTGCAACTGCACTTGAAGAAACTTTCAAAGTTCTTGACATTTTCATTGACTGACCTTCATGTCTTAAAGTAATGATGGACTATCGTTTCCCTGCTTATTTGAGCTGTTCTTTCCATAATATGGACTTGGTCTTTTACCAAATGGGGCTATTCTGTATACCACCCCTACCATGTCACAACACAACTGATTGATTGGCTCAAATGCATTAAAAAGGAAAGAAATTCCACATTCACTTTTAACAAGGCACACCTGTTAATTGAAATGCATTCCAGGTGACTACCTCATGAAGCTGGTTGAGAGAATGCCAAGAGTGTGCAAAGCTGTCAAGGCAAAGGGTAGCTACTTTGAAGAATCTCAATTATAAAATATATTTCATAGTTTTGATGTCTTCACTATTATAGTACAAATGAAGAAAAACCCTGGAATGAGTAGGTGTGTCCAAACTTTTGACTGGTGCTGTACATAAGACGTTTATAAAATATTTTTTTATCAAACACACTTGGTTACACACCTGTCCTTCACTAAGAAAGGTGCAAAAATAGAAATAAGCTGAACTATTTACAAATGGCATTCGTGTTCGTTTTACATCCCAGGTGTAGATGATTAGATTTCACTTTCACCGTAGCTTAAGCATGTCGTTTTTATTTGATTTATTTCACCTTTATTTATTTAACCAGGTAGGCTAGTTGAGAACAAGTTCTCATTTACAACTTTGACCTGGCCAAGATAAAGCAAAGCAGTGTGACAAAAACAACACAGAGTTACACATAGGATAAACAGACGTACAATCAATAACACAATAGAAACATCTATATACAGTGTGTGCAAATGTAGTAAGATTAGGGAGGTAAGGCAATAAATAAGTCGTGATAGTCTTTGAAGCAGTCCCTCTCTGCCAGGAAACAAAAAGCAAACTGGCCTTTCGGACAGAAGATCTGACCCTTTTTTCCCCCCCGGGTATTTTGTGCAATTCTTGCAGTTCATCCTTTTGTCTTTTGGTATGTGTGTTGGATAGTGGCGCTCACCTTGAGTGGGGGGTGTCTTGTGATGGTTGTGAGGTTGCTTTGGGCCCCCAGAGAGGGGTTTGACCTTGTGCTTTGGCCTTCTACTTGTGGAGAGTGAAAGGATTTACTGTAGCAATGTCCATAAAGTGGTAAAAAACAAGTATTATACCACTTCCTGGTCTTGTGGAGGACCTGGTAGTATCCTGGTAGTATCCTATCAGATAGGTTGACATCCCCCCATGCTGGCATTGTAGTTCTTCACAGGAATGGGGACATTCTTCCCTTTTCACCCTCCTTGAGACATGGTTGTTATTGAATGCCTTATGCTGTGTGGTGAGCATGGTCACTTCCCTAGTGTCCTTCCATTTCACAAAAAGCAGCTTGTTAGTCCTGATCCAACCTATGGTCCTCCTCCGCTGTCTTTGTCATGTCGTTTACCTTGGTTTTGGGGAAACCGATTCTGTTAGGACGAATGGTGCCACAAGCCCCTATTTTCTCTTTCAAGAGGTCTATGAAAAGTGGATGTAGAACCATCAGACGGGTGATTGACATAGCGGGGGGGGGGGGGGGCACTTGTTGGGGAAGGGTTGCTCTCAAACGTCATCAAAATCCTCTGCATCCTCCACTGAAGTACAGTTGACTAAATTTACTAAATTACATTACTGTAAAGTAAAAACACCAGTGACTCACATAGGTGTACTGCACACACACAATGCAAACAATAACACTTAAGAGAGAAAGGCAGAGGTGTCAACCACAAATGAACAATGGGAGTGAGAGTGCAGTGAACAGTGAACTAATATGAAACATAGACAATAACTACTTTGGAATTATATAACATTGAAATGACTTGTTATGTAGGCCTATGTAAACTAAATCCAAAGCACAAAAAGCAGATTACTTATAAAAAATGAAATGCAAACATTAAATTAGCTATATAAAGTAGAGGTCGACCGACTAATCGGCATTTCATGTTTTCGTAACAATCGGTAATCAGCATTTTTGGATTACATGGCACTCCACGAGGAGACTGCGTGGCAGGCTGACCACCTGTTACGCGAGTGCAGCAAGGAGCCACGGTAAGTTGCTAGCTAGCATTAAACCTAACTTATTAAAAACGATCAATCTTAACATAATCACTAGTTAACTACACATGGTTGATGATATTACTAATTTAACTAGCTTGTCCTGCGTTGCAAATAATCAATGCGGTGCCTGTTCATTTATCATCAAATCACAGCCTACTTCGCCAAACGGGTGATGATTTACAAGCGCATTCGTGAAAAAATCACTGTCGTTGCACCAATGTACCTAACCATAAACAGCAATACCTTTCTTAAAAATCAATACACAAGTATATTCTTTAAACCTGCATATTTAGTTAAAATAAATTCATGTTAGCAGGCAATATTAACTAGGGACATTGTGTCACTTCTCTTGCGATCTGTGCAAGCAGAGTCAGGGTATATGCAGCAGTTTGACCCTCCTGGCTCGTTGCGAACTGTGTGAAGACCATTTCTTCCTAACAAAGACCATAATTCACTTTCCTGTGTTTGCCAGCAGCTCTTCGCAATGCTTGAAGCACAGCGCTGTTTATGACTTCAAGCCTATCAACTCGCGATATTAGGCTGCCAATACTATAGTGCCTAGAAGAACATCCAATAGTCAAAGGTATATGAAATACAAATGGTATAGAGAGAAAGTCCTATAATTCCTATAATAACAATAACCTAAACCTTCTTAAGTGGGAATATTGAAGACTCATGTTAAAAGGAACCACCAGCTTTCATATGTTCTCATGTTCTGAGCAAGGAATATATTAAACATGAGCTTTTTTACATGGCACATATTGCACTTTTACTTTCTTCTCCAACTGTGTTTTTGCATTATTTAAACCAAATTGAACACGTTTCATTATTTATTTGAGACTAAATTGATGTATTATGTTAAGTTAAAATAAGTGTTCATTCAGTATTGTTGTAATATACACTGCTCAAAAAAATAAAGGGAACACTTAAACAACACAATGTAACTCCAAGTCAATCCCACTTCTGTGAAATCAAACTGTCCACTTAGGAAGTGCCAGAGCCCTGCAAAATGACCTCCAGCAGGCCACAAATGTGCATGTGTCTGCTCAAATGGTCAGAAACAGACTCCATGAGGGTGGTATGAGGGCCCGACATCCACAGGTGGGGGTTGGGCTTACAGCCCAACACCGTGCAGGACGTTTGGCATTTTCCAGAGAACACCAAGTTTGGCAAATTCGCCACTGGCGCCCTGTGCTCTTCACAGATGAAAGCAGGTTCACACTGAGCACGTGACAGAGTCTGGAGACGCCGTAGAGAACGTTCTGCTGCCTGCAACATCCTCCAGCATGACCGGTTTGGCGGTGGGTCAGTCATGGTGTGGTATTTCATGGTATTTCTTTGGGGGGGCCGCACAGCCCTCCATGTGCTCGCCAGAGGTAGCCTGACTACCATTAGGTACCGAGATGAGATCCTCAGACCCCTTGTGAGACCATATGCTGGTGCGGTTGGCCCTGGGTTCCTCCTAATGCAAGACAATGCTAGACCTCATGTGGCTGGAGTGTGTCAGCAGTTCCTGCAAGAAGAAGGCATTGATGCAATGGACTGGCCTGACCGTTCCCCAGACCTGAATCCAATTGAGCACATCTGGGACATCAAATCAAAGCAAATCAAAATCAAATCAAATTTATTCATATAGCCCTTCGTACATCAGCTGATATCTCAAAATGCTGTACAGAAACCCAGCCTAAAACCCCAAACAGCAAGCAATGCAGGTGTAGAAGCACGGTGGCTATGAAAAACTCCCTAGAAAGGCCAAAACCTAGGAACCTAGGACATCATGTCTCGCTCCATCCACCAATGCCACGTTGCACCACAGACTGTCCAGGAGTTGGCGGATGCTTTAGTCCAGGTCCTGGAGGAGATCCCTCAGGAGACCATCCGCCACCTCATCAGGAGCATGCCCAGGCGTTGTAGGGAGGTCATACAGGCACATGGAGGCCACACACACTACTGAGCCTCATTTTGACTTGTTTTAAGGACATTACATCAATGTTGGATCAGCCTGTAGTGTGGTTTTCCAACCTCTCTGGTACCAGTGGGACGGTAGCGTCCCACCTCGACAACAGCAAGTGAAATTGCAGGGCGCCAAATTCAAAACAACAGAAATCCCATAATTAAAATTCCTCAAACATATAAGTATTATACACCAATGTAAAGTGTCCAATTTCAAAAAGGCTTTACGGCGAAAGCACACCAAACGATTATGTTAGGTCAGTGCCTAGTCACAGAAAACCATACAGCCATTTTCCAGCCAAGGAGAGGGCTCACAAAAGTCAGAAATAGCAATTAAGTTAATCACTAACCTTTGATGATCTTCATCAGATGGCACTCACAGGACTTCATGTTACACAATAAATGTGTGTTTTGTTCGATAAAGTTCATCTTTATGTCCAAAAACCTCAGTTAAAATTGGCACGTTATGTACAGTAATCATTGTCTCAAACAAACATCCGGTGAAATTTCAGAGAGCCACATCAAATTACAGAAATACTTATGATAAAAATTTATGAAAAATACAAGTTTTATACGTAGGATTAAAGATAAACGTCTTTTTGGGGGAAAAATAACGTTCCCAAAGTAAACGGCCTATTTCTCAGGACCAGATGCTAGAATATGCATATAATTGACAGCTTAGGATAGAAAACAAAAGTTTCCAAAACTGTAAAAATATTGTCTGTGAGTATAACAGAACTGATATTGCAGGCGAAAGCATAAGAAAAATCCAATCAGGAAGTGACTCATGTTTTGAAACTGTTGTATTCCTATGCACCCCTATTGGCCATTGAAAGGGATATCAACAAGATTCCTTTTTCTACGTATTCCCGAAGGTGTCTTACAGCATTTTGACGTAGTTTCACGCCTTTATGTTGAAGAATGAGCGTAAACGACTACATTGCATAAGTGGCCAGCTGAGGGCTCTCAGAGTGATTCTTGCGTAAAAGACAGAGGTAGTCATTTTTCCTCTCGCTCCTACTGAAAAGCCAATTGTCCCGGTTGATATATTATCAAAGAGATATTGGAAAAACACCTTGAGGTTTGAATATAAAAAACGTCTGCCATGTTTCTGTCGATATTATGGCTGTTCGGCGTTGTCGTGACCGCTATTTCCGGTGGATTTCCCAACATAACATGACCAACAAACTGAGGTATTTTGGGTATAAAAATAATCTTTATGGAACAAAAGGAACATTTGCTGTCTAACTGGGAGTCTCGTGAGTGAAAACATCTAAAGCTCATCAAAGGTAAACGGTTAATTTGATTGCTTTTCTGATTTTCGTGACCAAGCTTCCTGCTGCTAGCTGGACATAGTGCTATGCTAGGCTATCGATAAAATTACACAAACGCTTGTCTTGCTTTGGCTGTAAAGCATAATTTCAAAATCTGAGATGACAGGGTGAAACCCCTTGGGGATAGGGCTGATTGCTGCCCCCTTTGGGGTGATTGCGTGCCCATAGTAAACAGAAAGAAAATCTGTCAAAAATTGCTAATATATGCAATTAAAAATTATTATTGAATAGAAAACACTCTAAAGCTTCTAAAACCGTTTAAATTATGTCTGTAAGTAAAGCAGAACTCTCAGGGCACTCATTCTCCCAAACTCTCTCTTGTCATCATAAAAGTTGGCCCAACTTTGACGTCATCGCCCCCACCCTTCCCAAGCACCTACAGTCCTGGGAACAGTTTCTATGCCTTCAGCGCGATGTCCGCTTTCAATGGGGCTTCTCATTGTGTGAATCGCGCGCTCACGAGAGTTTTGGCGGGCCGAAACCTTTCGGTCACGCGAGAAAACAGGTTACTCTCATGCGCGTTCTGCTCCGGTGATGTCTTTCTTCCAAGATTGATTAAACGATGCGTGTGTTTCTGTTCATCCTGAGAATTGCTGTGAAGCTATATAACATGCTAACGCTGTGTTCTGAACATAGTTTGACAAGTTTAGTCGACATATAATATGTAATTTCGACGTTTTGGTGTACTTTACTTTAGCCAAAATGCTAATTCCTGAGCCCAAATGCTAATGCTAATTCCAAAATGCTAATTCCTGAGCGCCGACTCATATTATAGCCTAGTGAACGAAATCTGTGACGTTAAAAATAAATGTAACACAGCGATTGCATTTAGAAGAAGTGTATCTTTCTATATATATGTAGAACATGCATATTTAGTCAAAGTTTATGTTGTGTATTCCATGTTAGCTGACGGCATCTGCCGAAGCCATCGTCATTTCTCCGGACATTTGAGTAGCATTTTTTTAACATGGCGTCATTGTAAACAGAGATTTATGGATATTTATAGCATATTATTGAAAAAAACATAAATGTACTGTGTAACATGTTATATTACTGTCATCTGATGAAGATTTCAAAAGGTTAGTGAAATTATTTTTCTTTTAACCTCTCTGAACTACTGATACCGTATCCGGGAGCGTAACTACACCCTCAGGCTCATTACCATAACGCAACGTTAACGATTTCTCAAAATCGCAAATGAAATGAAATTAATATGCCTGCTCTCAAGCTTAGCCTTTTCTTAACAACACTGTCATCTCAGATTTTCAAAATATGCTTTTGAACCATAGCAAATCAATCATTTGTGTAAGAGTGATAATGGCTGCCGTAGCATTTAGCGTAGCATTAGCGTAGCATTTAGCACATAACATTTTCACAAAAACCAGCAAAGTAATCAAATAAAATAATTTACCTTTGAAGAACTTCAGATGTTTCAATGAGGAGACTCTCAGTTACATAGCAGATGTCCAGTTTTTCCTGAAAGATTCTTTGTGTAGGACAAATTGCTCCGTTTTGTTACTACACATTTGGCTACCGAAACGAACCGAAAATTCAGTCACCAAAACGTCGAACTTTTTTCCGAATTAACTCCATAATATCGACCGAAACATGGCAAACGTTGTTTGAATCAATCCCCAAGGTGTTTTTTCACATATCTCTTCATTGATATGCCGTTCGTGGAAGCATGGTTTGTCTCTGAATTCCATGGAAAAATACCAGCACCTGAGTTCTGCGCATCAATTTCCACGCAGGACACCGTGCGGGACACTTGGAAAATGTAGTCTCTTATGGTCAATCTTCCAATGATATGCCTGCAAATACGTCACAATGCTCCAGACCCCTTGGGGAAACGATAGAAAGGGCAGGCTCATTCCTGTCCCATTCACAGCCATATAAGGAGATTATGCAAATTGGTGCCTCAGAAATCCTGTTCATTTCCTGGTTGCAGAAACATCTTGGTTTCGCCTGTAGCATGAGTTCTGGGGCACTCACAGTGAAAATCTTTGCAGTTCTGGAAACGTCAGAGTGTCTTCTTTCCAAAGCGACCAATTCCATGCATAGTCGTGCATCTTTTTGTGACGATATATTGCGCTTAAAACGGGAACGTCTTTTTATCCAAAAATGAAATAGCGCCCCCGTAGGCTTAAGAGGTTAATCCTGCGTTTGGTGATTGCATATTTTGTTCAATTTGGCTATGGAAATTAGCTGTGTCTTCGGTGTGTCTTCGGTGGTGGTTTGACATAAATATGTGCTATGTTTTCGCCGTAAAACATTTTAGAAATCTGACTTGCTGGCTAGATAAACAAGTTGTTTATCTCTCATTTGAGCTATTGGACTTGTTAATGTGTGGAGGTTAAATATTTCTAAGAATATTTTTGCATTCCGTGCGCCACCGTTCCAGCTGACGGTGGGAGGGCTGATCCCCAATTGGGAACCAACATCTTTGAAAGGTTTTAACAAAAGGCTAAGCTGTGTTTCACTATATTTCACTTGTGATTGAATGAATATGAATATTTTCTAGTAATATCTTTTGACCTTTTGCGCTATGCTAATTAGTGTAGTTGATGACAATTCTCCCAGATCCGGAATGGGTAGTTCCAATAGTTAATTAATTAAGAGGCTCCTCTGTCCTCCACTCGTTACCTGTATTAATGGCACCTGTTTGAACTTGTTATCAGTATAAAAGACACCTGTCCACAACCTCAAACAGTCACACTCCAAACTCCACTATGGCCAAGACCAAAGAGCTGTCAAAGGACACCAGAAAGAAAATTGTAGACCTGCACCAGGCTGGGAAGACTGAATCTGCAATAGGTAAGCAGCTTGGTTTGAAGAAATCAACGGTGGGAGCAATTATTAGGAAATGGAAGATATACAAGACCACTGATAATCTCCCTCGATCTGGGGCTCCACGCAAGATCTCACCCCGTGGGGTCAAAATGATCACAAGAACGGTGAGCAAAAATCCCAGAACCACACGGGGGACCTAGTGAATGACCTGCAGAGAGCTGGGACCAAAGTAACAAAGCCTAACATCAGTAACACACTACGCCGCCAGGGACTCAAATCCTGCAGTGCCAGACGTGTCCCCCTGCTTAAGCCAGTACATGTCCAGGCCCGTCTGAAGTTTGCTAGAGAGCATTTGGATGATCCAGAAGAAGATTGGGAGAATGTCATATGGTCAGATGAAACCAAAATATAACTTTTTGGTAAAAACTCAACTCGTCGTGTTTGGAGGACAAAGAATGCTGAGTTGCATCCAAAGAACACCATACCTACTGTGAAGCATGGAGGTGGAAACATCATGCTTTGGGGCTGTTTTTCTGCAAAGGGACCAGGACGACTGATCCGTGTAAAGGAAAGAATGAATGGGGCCATGTATCGTGAGATTTTGAGTGAAAACCTCCTTCCATCAGCAAGGGCATTGAAGATTAAACGTGGCTGGGTCATTCAGCATGACAATGATCCCAAACACACCGCCCGGGCAACGAAGGAGTGGCTTCGTAAGAAGCATTTCAAGGTCCTGGAGTGGCCTAGCCAGTCTCCAGATCTCAACCCCATAGAAAATCTTTGAGGGGGGGTGAAAGTCCGTGTTGCCCAGCAACAGCCCCAAAACATCACTGCTCTAGAGGAGATCTGCATGGAGGAATGGGCCAAAATACCAGCAACAGTGTGTGAAAGCCTTGTGAAGACTTACAGAAAACGTTTGACCTCTGTCATTGCCAACAAAGGGTATATAACAAAGTATTGAGATAAACTTTTGTTATTGACCAAATACTTATTTTCCACCATAATTTGCAAATAAATTCATAAAAAAATCCTACAATGTGATTTTCTGGATTTTTTCCCCTCATTTTGTCTGTCATAGTTGAAGTGTACCTATGATGAAAATTACAGGCCTCTCATCTTTTTAAGTGGGAGAACTTGCACAATTGGTGGCTGACTAAATACCTTTTTGCCCCACTGTATATGCATATCCTAGCTTCTGGGCCTGAGTAGCAGGTAGTTTAATTTGGGCACGCTTTTCATCCAAAATTCCGAATGCTGCCACCTACCCTAGTGAAGTTGTCGTACATCATCAGATAAAACTGACAATAGATTTGTTCCTGCCAACCTACGGATCCCCCCCCCCCCCCCCCCAACATTTGGTGAAAACGTGTAAAATAAACAGTTTGACTCTCTGGGCTGGTGGTCAATAATGGTAGGTCACAGGCAGACAAATAACACATCCTTATGATCTGTGGAGTCCCGGCTTTCGGTGGGTATCGACGTATTCCGTGTTTATTTAGTTTATGCTTCACGATGCTAACCGGAATGTAGGTAGCAGCCATCTTGAAATTAGGTCATCGGCTTGGCCTGCCCTTATACATTCATATGCCCATATATGGTAGTAAGTCACAACAAATATTAAGGCACAGATCAATAGCCAAGATTATCAGCTTTCTGCAGACATCCTGCGTTTGCAGATAGGGGCTACTGTTCTCATACCAGACTGAATTGAATAAAATGCAATCTAATAGGGTCCCCAAATATGGGGACTTTACATTTAAGAGGTTTAAGCACCGTGGCTGCATGGGTATCGACAAATGTAAGAAATAAGAACACTGACAGTGCTTCTCTGATTTGTCAGTAACCTCTCCCCTGTCTTTTCCCCTACAGTGTCTCCAGAACCAGTCCAGTGACATCAGGCTGGTGTCGGAGCGGGTGCTGTGGTGGGTGTTTAAAGACGAGGCCACGCCCTCCCTGGAGCCCGCCCTCATCAAGCCGCTGGTGAAGAGCCTGCTGGACAACACCAAGGACAAGAACACCAGCGTCAGAGCCCAGAGCGAACACACTATTGTCAGCCTGCTCCGACTGCGTCAGGGAGAGCAGACCATGCAAGTCAGTGACAAACACACTTGCACAAATAAACAGTCTCAATACTCATTATAAAGAAGATAATACTTGGCCTGATGGATTTGAGTTGTGCGTGCATTCACAATACAATCTGTTATGTTTGTCTTTCAGAGCGTCAGTGCCATTCTTGACTCCGCTAGTAATGAGCTGCTGTCTGACTGTCACCGCCGCTCCCTGAAGAAGATCTCCAGCCTTCCAGACTCTAACGAAGAGATTGACGACACCATCCTCACGTGATGGACAGGATTTAACCCCGTTTTAAAAAATCCATACTGTTGCTCTTGTACTCAGAAAAGACCTCAACAGCAATCAAGAGAACCTTAGCTGTTATGTCTAACAAATACATACAGCTATGGAGAGAACCCTCACACACGCATACATCCCAAATAACTCCATGTTATCCATGGACCAAGGATGAGTATGAACACTCACTTTCCTTCATATTCCCACTCTTTGGACAATTTCATTTCTTGTTTAAGTGGCTCTATAAACATTTATAACATTGGTTCTCTCTCACAAAGTGTAGGTAAAAGTCCTGTTAGCTCACTGCATAAAGAAAGTCATTTGTGCCAATTCCCCTTTGACATTTAAATGTGTATTCAATGTCCCTCTTATTTTATTGAATTTATTTAGAGCGTCACTGACACCAGTAACAAAGCAGCAATTCAATTTATACCCCTGCCTTTCCTCTGTTTTATCCCTCTTTGCTTTTGTGTGTGTGAGAGTTGTGTGGGGAAAGCAACCAGTTATCTTTAGGATAAAGTTGATATTCTTATCAATATTAGTTGTAAAAAGAAATCAAATAAAACTGATTTTATAATGGTTGACAATCTGAATTAACTTTATTTTTGGCACCCTGTCACTGAACTTGGCTTTTTGCCTTGATACACAAACTACACAAAATTTCAGTCAGTCCAGGGCCTGGTTTCCTAAAAGCATCTTAAGGTTAAGTTAATCATTAGAATATTGTTCTAACGATAAACTTAACCATAAGATGCTTTTGGGAAATCGGGCCCTGAGCAGGGGTGTCAAACTCATTCCATGGAGAGTCGAGTGTCTGCTGGTTTTTCCTTTCAATTAAGACCTAGACAACCCGGGTGAGGGGAGTTCCGTACAGATTAGTGACCTTCATTCATCAATCAAGCATAAGGGAGGATCGAAAACCTGCAGACACCCAGCCCAGCATGGAATGAGTTTGACACGTGGTGTAGAGTTATACGAATGGAAAAGTGCCAACCTGAAGTCAACAGCACCTTGAATCTACGAAACTGGGCCCTGGTCAAGGGTGTACGGTTATTCACCAAGGTAAAAACAGTTTCAGGTTGGATATTCACACTTTCAAACTTCAATACCTTTCAAACCACTTGAGCCACAGACTTAAAATAAGTGTCATGGTGGAAAATTTGCACAGGTCTTATTTTCATGATTTCTATATTAATTTGCTTTCCAAAGCTAATAAACATTTGGAAATGTGAACAGCATTTTGTATTCCTAGTTGAATTAGTTAGGGAGCGTAAACAAAGTACCAACTTTTTTTACATTTGAATTTCAATAGCTCCTTGGTCATGTGACCTGACCTCAAGGTTCAGAATGTACACTCGGTGGGCCTACACATTGTACACCCTTTAGTTGGTCCATTTTCATCTGGCACGTTTTACATGAATTTTTCAAACTTTCTAATTTCAATAGCTCATTGGTCATGTGACCTACTGGACTCAAACAAGGTTCAGAATGTCCACTGACTACCCTTCTATATTGCACACCCTTTAGTGTGTCCTTTTTCATCTCACATGATTTTACATGAATTTTGTCAACTTTAGAATTTCAATAGCTCCTTGACCTCCAACAAGGTTCAGAATGTACACTCAGTGGGCCTACACATTGCACACCCTTTAGTTTGTCAATTTTCATCTCACGTGATTATGGTGATGCCATTTGTTTCCCTTATTGTGATGATTTCAGCCTGCCAATTTGTTGATTTCAATCCTATTTGATGGTAAAGTTCATACTTCCCCTTTAGGATATGAAGGGGGCCATTCAATCTTTTCATGTTGATATCTGTAGATGTACAGATGACCCTGAACATGTGGCAAAAGGAATTTTGAAAATTGCCTGCACAGAAGCAGAGTTAGAACTTAACCTGTAAACCCATGTTATCCTTAGGGAGAAACTTGGATGTGACAAACTGTATAAACCGGCGGGTGCAACTAGAATAACTCTGATGACCCCAGTTCTTTTTTGACTTCCCGGAAGACCAGGCCTTGGGGGGCGACCGTCGGCCTATTTTAATAACACCCGCGGACGTCTAGTAAGGGGCCATCCATTTGGCATATGGAAATGTAAAAAATTGCATGTAAAATCATGTGAGGGGGAAATGGACAAACTAAAGTATGTGCAATGTGTAGGCTCACTGAGTGTACATTCTGAACCGTGTTTGAGGTCAGTAGACCTCGTGACCAAGGAGCTATTAAAATGTGTAAGTTTGAAAACTTAATGTAAAATTTCATGAGATGCAAATGAACAAAAGAAAAAGGGTGTGGAATATATAAATATTGTCAGTGGATATTCTGAAAGCAGTTTGAGGGTTTTAGGTCACATGACTAGAGAGCTATTGAAATGTGAAACTATGAAAAACAAAGAAAAATGATTGTAAAATCACCTGAGATTAAAATGGATGAATTTAAGGGTGTGCGATTATATATTACTAGTGAGTGGGTGTTCTGTAAGTAGTTTGAGGATTGTAGGTCACATGACCATGGAGCTATTGAAATTAAGAAACATTGACAACAAATGTAAAATTGCATGAGATGAAAATGGACAAACAAAAGGCTACTCAGTGGATATTCTGAAAGTAATTTGAGGATTGTAGGTCATAAGACTAAGGAGCTATTGAAGTTTGAAACTTTTAAAAATTAATGTAAAATGAGATGTAAATGGACAAACAAAAGGGTGTGCAATGTGTAGGCCCATTAAGTGTGCATTATGAACCTTGTTTGAGGTGTGTAGGTCACAAGACCAAGGTGCTATTGAATTTCAAAAATTAAAATGAATCATTTAATATAGTGCAAAGAAAAGGTGTGTGCAATGTGTCTATGCCATCGGGTTAGCTCGAACCAGTTTAGGAAGTTTTAGGATTAATGGTTGAAGAGCTATTGAAATTTGAAAAATATGTTTTGTCACTATGTTGACGGTCCCTAACTGCTGTTGGTGGAAGTAAGGAAAACTACAGGCGAATATCCAATCTGAATCTGTCTTTACCTCAGTGAGTTATTCGGGAACAAATGGAAAGCTGCCAACCTGAAGTCAACAGCACCCTGCATCAATGGGCACACGACTTTGTCGTGCGTCTGCGCAGTGATTCTGGGTCGCGTAAGGGTTGGGTGCAGCCGCCACCAGACAAGGAAACTCAGTTCCGGCTATTTGTAGCGTAGGGAAAGTATTGCTGACACCTCGAATCCCCGAGAAAAAAGCCGCCGGCTTTGGGGCTAGCAATTGGGTATAGGGGGGGGTAATCATTCTAATTCATATTGGGGGTAGTGCTTGTGTACGACAAGCCAAGGGTTCGGACGGCAAGTCGATAAGAAGAGCATAGTAAACGGCAAAAGGCGGGGGTAACCCACCAACTACCGGCATGGCCAGGGACTACGATTACCTATTCAAGCTGCTCATCATCGGTGACAGTGGTAAGCGAATACCGGGGATGCGTAACGGGAAATGGGCCTCTCCAGGTATTTACACAATGAGTCGCAGAAGAGTAGGTCGCGGTTCCTAGCGTGATTTTGGACTCATGTTTAAGTGAACGTCTACGTTACTATGTGTAGTTTTAAAAATGCACAGCAATATTTGGGGGAGAGAGCGGTGACACTTGCGCCGAGGTGTGCATCGCAGGGCTGGGCATGTCAGCCGATCAGGCCAGATATTGCACGATAGCGTCTAGTACTGCCACACTGGGACGAATTCCACCATTTGTTAAGATTTTAGTTATTTAGCGGATAATTTTAGTAACTAGCTATTATGGCGTTGCAAGTATGTATATTGTAGCTAAACATTTGCCTTATTTCTTACAACTTGCCAAGTGTTGTTCGCTTGCTAGCTAACTTGCCACTCAACGTTAGCTAATGGATCCTATTTTATTTTTCTGTTAGCCGAGGAGCTAGCTAACTACTAGGTAGAAAGCTGGCCTCCCTTAAGTTGACAACCAGCTACTCTGGTGTTATCCTGCTGTGAGCTGGCTCGTTAACGTTAGGTGGTTTGTCCTAGTTTGTAGTTAGAAGAAAAACATTTCAGCAGCATGTTCCCTGTGTGAAGGAATGTTAACTATGACAAACTAGCAATATGTATGTGATACTGATTGCATCAAGTGCAGAGTCGTTTACAATGAGCCCTGAATGATTTCTACATGACCCCCTAGCATAGGGACCTCAAACTCAACTCTGGACCTCGAAGCCAGTTCCTGCGTTTTTTAATTGTTCCCCACGAATCAGGGACTTATTTAGACCGGGAACATCAGGTGGGTGCAATTAATTATCAAATAGAACAGAAACCCTACAAGGTGTGGAGCCTGATGGTTAAGAGTGGAATATCTCTGCCCTAGGGCCTAACGTTTAGTATACCAATAAGGAAGGAATTGAACTTGTTTACTATCAAGACTCAACTAAGTGACTGAATTCCATAATATAAGGCATATTAAAAACCATACTACCACTTAATTTGCAGTTTTTTCCACCTCATGTTTATTTTAATTAAATTCTAAAGACTGCTGCGTTCAGCTGAAAACATACATCTACAAACAACATTGCATTTCCAACTCTACAATCATTTTGATGGTAAAGATCTTTTCAGCCATTGACACTCCCAGTCCTGGCACTATCTCATCAGCTGGCTGATCACAATAGTGGGCAAGACAGCGGCCCTTTTACTACCACAGACACACCGGGTGCTGTGTCCCCTGGGCTGCAATCTGGAACCAGTATTGGTACCGCTGTTATGAGATTCAGGGAATATTGAAACCAATGCTCAAATGAGAGTCAAGGAAAACTAGTATTTGGACTGACGGAGGTCCACCTCACCTGTAGCTAGTGTTTTGCATGACAACAACTAAGCAGAAACCAACTAGCACCCACCCAAGCTACTGTTCTTCACCTTTGTTACCTGGCCTAAATATAGTATTTGAGGATTTGAATAACATGTACTGTATTTTGTGGCTTTTGCTTATTGCCCTGGACAGTCGTTTTTACAAGTGAGCAGGCAATGGCCTATGTCTTCACCACAGGTACCTAATATGACTGCTAAGTACTCCTTCAAAGACAGGGCTGCACTGATAAGTCTTCCCAAGTATCACTGAGGGATGTTTTACCAGTAAGACCAGATGTGCACCAGAGCCTCAACGGGTTTCTTCTCTACTCACTCAGTCATTGATTAGGAATCCCTGTTATCAAGGCTGATTGATGGGGCCGGGACGATACCAGTATTGCGATATATTTTTTTCCATGGCAACACGAAGCAGATAACTCTTTGGTCCTTTAACAACCTACTCTATGGAAAATATTGTGTGCTTTAGCTTGAAAAACAAATAAATGTTACTCTGGATGACAACCTAATGATTTGTTTCCAACGGTAAGGCTGTTTTCTCAAAGAAGTAAAATCTGCTCTGTGTTTTTGTTCCCTTGCCATGATACTATAGAGTATCGCAATACGGGTATCGTCCCGGCCCTACTGACTGACTAGACTGTCCAGTCCATCATTCAAAACAAAGATTGGTTTTCCTGGCATACAACGGCCTGATTTTTAAAAGATGATAATGACATGGCCTATATGGTGATCTGGTTCTGCTTTGTCTGGGTAGCTGGTAGAGCATGACTGAACTCTTATTATCCCCCTGATTGGACATGAACAGGTAGGAATGTGTGATGCAGTAGAGCCCTGGGATTCCCCAGATGCTCTCTGTGTGAATGTTAGGCTTATGAGAGTTGTACTTGTCTTTGATGTGGTTGTTTGTGGCCTGGCAGGTGACAGTATTGTTTAAATTATATTCCACCCACATAAAGTACACTATCTCTGTTTCTTGTAGCTGCCAGTAATGTTGAGTCTGGTAAACGAACGAGACTCCAGAGAGCGATCAGAGGGATTTGTTTTTTGATGGGCTTTTAACTCGGGACCAATCAACCACAGCCAGACATGATCACATTACCTTCCGGTAGCAACTGATCTGAGCTGTTAGTCCCTCCTCCTGGACTCACAATTCAGCTCTGACAGTTTTGCCAACTCACCCGATGGTTAACTAGCCACCTGTCTGTTCCTCTTGGATTTTGCTGAATGTGTTATCTCATTGCTTATTGGTTGACAGTACAAAGTCATTAGCAAAACCGTCCCCGGATGTTATGGTCTGTACCTGACCTGCATCATTTGTATCAAAACTATACCTCTGTGTTATTGTGATCTTTAACCTACTAAAGGTTATGCAAAGTTCAGCTACACTAGATAACATGTATTTGTCTGCGTGCCTGCTGTCAAGGGCTAGCTGTCTGACTGTGCTAATTGACCTATACCAAAGAGGTCAGGAGACACACCAGCCTAGTTGTAGGTGGTTATGTACCTCTGTTATTCTTCCTGGCCATTTTATGATTAGAGAAAAAGAGCTGTGGAAATCTGAACTCCTTGGTGGCAGTGGCAAACATATGTTTACAAAACAACCCAAACTTAGAAAAATCTAAATCTTCTTTCAAATGAGCTTACTTCTAGAAACCTCTGTGTCGCCTAACTGTTATAACTAAAGGGTGGTAAGAAATCACATCTCCTGCCTATCTTATTGTAAGCCTTTTTAACCTGACTCAACCTGTCCTTTTCAGGAGTGGGGAAGAGCAGTCTCCTCCTGCGGTTTGCAGACAACACATTTTCAGGTAAGTGTACGTGTTACTCCTAACCCCACCTAGCAGGTTATGAGTCATTTGGTCTGTTGAATTTGAACAACTGTCCAACTCGCACTGTGTACAGTGAGTACTTGCCTTGCAAATCAAACACTGGGTCTTATAACCTGTTTTTGTGTGTGTGTGTTTGCAGGTAGTTACATCACCACGATTGGAGTGGACTTCAAGATCCGGACAGTGGTGATCAATGGGGAGAAGGTGAAGCTGCAGATCTGGGATACGGCAGGACAGGAGCGCTTCCGCACCATCACCTCCACGTAAGTACTGGCAGAGGCAACGCTCACTTTGACACTGGGCTGTTAGCAAGACTCACACATGCCCCATTGACCATGCAACATTCTAACACGTCAACTGATATTTAGGGGATATTTTACAAGGCCAACTTTTTAAGATGGTTTGAGCAAGGACTTCTCAAAGACATTTAAAATAACACCTGTGCTCTTTTTGGAAACTGATGGAATTCTCCACAGAGCCTAATTACACATTTTAGTAACAGGTGTGTTTTAGTCACACAGAATTATAGGACTGTAAAGATTGGAGCTCAATGCCTCTCTCACTTGAGTATCATCCCCATTGATTTGCTTCACCTTGTTATATTTACTTAATTTGTACCAATGGAATTTCATTTTTTCCTTGTCCTTGCAATCACTCTCAATCTTCACATTTTCTGTACGTTGTGTACTTTGGCTGCATGTTTGACAGATAATTACTCCTGTGCAGTGTGGAGTCTGGGTTTCTTGGGACACCGGTATTGAGCTGGCTGTCAGATGCATCTTTTTTTCTTGTAGTGTGGAATATGGTCACGTCATTGCCTTTTTTTCAATTGTGGACACAAATTATAAGCAAAAACAGAATTGGAAGACATTCCTCTCTGAATTCATATTAGTTTTTTGAACTATGGCTGGTATCCTCTCTCAAGCGAGGACTTTCTAAGCTGAAGTGGATGAGTGTGCCCAGCCATTCTCCTCTCTGTCATGAGAAATAGGTATAGTGATTAGAGGTCGACCGATTATGATTTTTCAACACCGATACCGATTATTGGTGGACCCCACACAAAAAAGCCGGTACCCGATTATTCGGCCGATTTTATTATTTTTTATAATAGTAATGACAATTACAACAATACTAAATGAACACTTTTTTTAAACATTTTAACTTAACATAATACATCAATTTAGTCTCAAATAAATAATGAAACGTGTTAAATTTTGGTTTAAATAATGCAAAAACAGTGTTGGAGGAGAAAGTAAAAGTGCAATATGTGCCACGTAAAAAAGCTCATGTTTAATATGTTCCTTGCTCAGAACATGAGAACATATGAAAGCTAGTGGTTCCTTTTAACATGAGTCTTTAATATTCCCACTTAAGAAGTTTTAGGTTATAGTTATTATAGGAATTATAGGACTTTCTCTCTATACCATTTGTATTTCATATACCTTTGACTATTGGATGTTCTTCTAGGCACTATAGTATTGCCAGCCTAATATCAGGAATTGATTAGCTTGAAGTCATAAACAGCGCTGTGCTTCAAACATTGCAAAGTGCTGCTGGCAAAGTCAGGAAAGTGCTGTTTGAATGAATGCTCACGAGCCTGCTGCTGCCTACCACCGCTCAGTCAGACTGCTCTATAAAATATCAAATCATAGACTTAATAATAATATAATAAACACACAGAAATTACGAGCCTTAGGTCATTAATATGGTAAAATCCAGAAACTATCATTTAGAAAACAAAACATTTATTATTTTAGTGAAATACGTAACCGTTACGTATTTTATCTAATGGTTGTCTAAATATTGCTGTTACATTGCACAACCTTCAATGTTATGTCATAATTATGTAAAATTCTGGCAAATTAATTATGGTCTTTGTTAGGCCAAACTGCTGCATATACCCTGGACACAATGTCCCTAGTTAATATTGCCTGCTAACATTAATTTATTTTAACTAAATATGCAGGTTTAAAAAAATATACTTGTGTATTGATTTTTAAGAAAGGCATTGATGTTTATGGTTAGGTACATTGGTGCAACGACAGTGCTTTTTTCGCAAATGCGCTTGTTAAATCATCACCTGTTTGGCGAAGTAGGCTGTGATTTGATGATAAATTAATAGGCACCGCATTTATTATTTGCAACGCAGGAAAAACTAGTTAAACTAGTAATATCATCAACCATGTTGAGTTAACTAGTGATTATGTTAAGATTGATTGTTTTTTATAAGATACGTTTAATGCTAGCTAGCACCTTATCATGGCTCCTTGCTGCACTCGCGTAACAGGTGATCAGCCTGCCACGCAGTCTCCACGTGGAGTGCAATGTAATCGGCCATAATCGGCATCCAAAAATGACAATTACCAATTGTTATGAAAACTTGCAATCGGTCGTAATTAATCGGCCATGCCGATTAAACACTCGACCTCTCGTAGTGATGAGTAGTCTGTGTTTCTGAACAAGAATGCCATCACTCAGGAAGGTGGACTAAAGGTCTGTGAGCTTGTCCTCATTACAGCACCTTACAACCATCTGACTCACACTACTCAGTTTGACATGGACAGCACAGCGTCTAAAAACTATTCACCCCTTTGGACTTTGACGAGGACTGTACAGGTCTTTGACACTGTTTGGCTTTGGACTATGAAACAGTGGAGAAAGTAGAAACCTTGCTGCCATTCACTCAAAAAAAAAAAGGTTTTGAGAAAGGGAGGCATTTGAACCTTTTGATTTGTATTATTTTTTCTCTCAAAACCCTCTAGAAAATATGCCGAATTACCATCAAACAGAGCTGCTGCTTTTCCTGTGGGAAAACCTCCTACAAGTCTACAGAATGCAGAGTGTGTTTCTGGAAACCTGGCTGGCTGTGTGAGGAGGGAGGTGGCGGGTGCTGCTGGGTTGTGGAGAAGTAGTGGCATGGTGCCTCATTAGGTGTATAAGTGTATTTAAGTGTATAAGTGTATAGGTGCATAAGTGTAATTCAGTGGTCAGCCCAGCCAGGGTGTGTTTAGCCTTATGTCTGTCAGTCACAGTCCATAGCTGCCATATGTCTGTCTGAATATATGTCTTTGTAGTGGACAGCAGCCTGTGTGTGTGGTGGAGGGACTGGGAGTGTGTGTGTGTGGTGGAGGGACTGGGAGTGTGTGTGGTGGAGGGACTGGGAGTCTTGCCCCTGTGCCTGTTGCGTGTTTCTGGTTCTCCATTCATCTGTGCAGAACGCCCCGCTGACTGGTCCGTTACTGCTGGGCTGTGTGTGACAGACAAAGCTTCTGTCTGGCCAATACAATCTCACACACACACACACACACCCCTTTGAAAGCTGTATATTGTGTGGTGCACTGCAGTCAGAGGGGGGATTCCCCCTCTCTTTGTGGCCTACTTTTCAGACATGGGGGGGGGGGGGGGGGGGGGCGCAGGTTTTCATGAATACTGTGGCTGTCCTCTACTTGCATGTCTGCCTTTCCCTCCATGTATATCTGTCTGTCATATTCCTGTGATAAGCATCAGCTCCGGTTTCCTGCCAACCGCTGCCCTACCCTGCCTCAGACACACCCCTTCCTGCTCTCATGATTTCAGGACACTAGTAGGGATTATTGAACTCCAAGCAGCATGTGGAGTCTGTGTATATGTAATAGGCATTCAGTTCATGTTGGCTGTTTAGAGGGCGACCAAAGGAAGTAGATTATTGTTGTATTGTGCCATTTATTGGAACAGGTCTGCGTCTATCCCCAATTCCATTCAACCATGGGACGATTCGTTCCTTCAGCGGATGGTCATGGGCTGGAACATAGATATAAATCATTTGTATACTGCACATTGACCGCAATAACAGATATAGTATTTGACAAAAAACAGGATAATTTCAAACCTAGATTACATTGGGATATGATCACATATGTCTCTCTATTTATGCGTGGGAATACTTGAACAGATTTCCTGTATTAAAATGACTGAATTAATTTACTGATGATTTATAGTCTTATGTCCAAGAACAAATCACTAAATATGTCCCGCGGGCCATCTACTGGGGGAACCCTGCTCTATGGGATCAAAAGGAAGCATTTCTACTTCATGTGAGAATGGGTCGTCCTTCAAGCATACATTTGGCTTTGTTAACATCAGTTTGTTGGGATTGATTGAAATCTCATGTGTGTTTGTAATACAGGTACCTGCCAAAATAAAGGAAATACCATCATAAAGTGGGGGTGGAAAATGCTGTCTCAGGCGTCGCTCCAGAATCTCCCATAAGTGTTCAATTGGGTTGAACTGGTGAAACAAACACCCTAGGCTTCTTCGAGTCCCCGCCCCCCCCAACTCACTGAGATCCCGTCTAGGCAAAATGATGGGCAACTGGGCAATCTTTTATACATTACCCTAAACATGATGATGTTAATTGCTTAATTAGCTCAGGAACCACAGCTGTGTGGAAGAACTTGCTTTCAATATACTTTATCTGTCATTTATTCAAGTGTTGCCTTTATTCTGGCAGTTCTTTGAGTTGGGCTCCCCCTAGTGGACATGAAATGTGTGTCAAAATGCTGATTTCTCTCTCTCTCTCTTTCTCTCCAGATACTACAGGGGAACGCATGGGGTCATAGTGGTATATGATGTCACGAGTGCCGAGTCCTTTGTCAATGTGAAACGATGGCTACATGAAATCAACCAGAACTGTGATGATGTGTGTCGGATATTAGGTGAGTCCAGTCCACCTGTTTCAATGACCTTTACCCAGTGCAGTGTTGTTGCATCAGGGACCATTGCGTAAGGCCTTATGAAATCTGTCCAGACATTAAAACAAAATATTCAAAGATATTAGTAGAACATTTCATTCGTTTTTTTAAAGTAATTAGAAAAATGTATTAATTTGTCTGCATCTGTGGGGGTTCATGTGGTTCTCTTACTTTCTGCATCATTTTCAGAGCAAAAAAATGGGGAAAATTGAGGAATTTGGGAAAATGCTGACTGGAATTTGGGAAGTAATAAAATACTTTATATTCCCTACTTGGAGTTGAGAAAGTTCAAATGGTCTTCCTATTCGTATTCTTCCTCAGTGGGAAACAAGAACGATGATCCCAACTCAAAGGTGGTGGAGACGACTGACGCACAGAAGTTTGCAGAGCAGATGGGCATCAACCTCTTTGAGACAAGTGCAAAAGAGAACATCAATGTTGAAGAGGTGGGTCAGGGGTCCTCTGGTATAAGTAGTGGAAAGTTGAAGGGGTGGAGTTGTTCATGGGACATGGGCTTGAAGGTGAGGTTGTTGCTTTTAGTGGAGGGAAAGAAAACAAGCTCTCATCCTAAAAATGTTAGTTGATTGTGTTCACTGTGTTTTTTTTTGTCTTTTCCCCACAGATGTTTAACTGTATCACAGAGTTAGTGCTAAGAGCCAAGAAGGAGGTGCTGGCCAAGCAGCAGCAGCAGCAACAGAACGACGTGGTCAAACTCTCCAAGAACAGTAAACGAAAGAAAAAGTGCTGCTAGCGAACTCAAACCCCAATCACAAAGACCACCAGCGTCCGCCTCAGAGACGGCACACGGGATGGGACTCCAAGCATCTAAATTAAGATAGATTTAATAAATATACAATGAAAAAAAGAAATTAAAACGGTCCCCTTTGAACGAACAAACAAATCATGAAGACTTAACTAAAAATGTACAGATTATATTAGTCAGATCAAGTTTTATTTGGAATTCAGCAGATGGGCAATATTTAAGAGATCCTCCTTTCTTGAAGGATCTGCAAGCTGAAAACTGACGGCCATAATGCTCTGATTTCTATATGCGTATACAAATGTTCTTACATTCGTATCTTTTTCTCCTTGTCATTCCACTTCACACGGGACATTACGAGTCAAGTGACTCTGCACCTGAAGAGGAGGATACATTTTTTGGGGGGTGGGGGTCAGTTGGAACAGGGGTAAAAATGAAAAACTGGATGGGGTATGAGGGAAGGGATTCACAACCTTTTTGTACATTTTTATTTGGACTTTTCAGACACATTTATTTACCATGGTTCACACCAACTGATCATGAACTAATTTGTTTTTGACTTAATGGGGGAAAATGATGATGATGATTGATGGGCACCCTTTAGCAACCAATCCAATGGACAGAATTGGTGACTATCTTCTTAGTTTATTTTTTCACTTTTTTTTTGCCAAGCTTTTTCTCCTCCCCTTTGTCCTACAATAATGTTGATCGATCAGCCAACGACCTGTTTTCAGAGCTGGTCAGAGCAGTGAACCACTCCCATGGCCCAGGGACACAATGCTCTGCCATCTACCACTCACTGCAGTCTTATTGTGCACTAAGTTTGCTTTTAAAAGAAAATCTTCCACTTTTTTTTTTTTCATTTTTCTTTTTTTTACAATGATACTGCCAATATGTGATGTGAATGAAAAGTGAGTTCTTTGGCTCTCCCTGTTGGACTGTTGTGATAAAGGCCCACTGGGCGTAGTTGTTTTGGGTTAAGGCCTAGGTAACTCTCGGGCAGCGGGGGGGAGCCCAGCGCTGCTCTCTAACCACACTTCAGCCACAGGCCTCCGTATTCCCATGCACCAAACACTCTCATATCAGCACCTCTTCACAGCTATGGATTCAACCCCCTTAGCTTTGGTCACTTGTGGGGCATTGTAATGATATTGGACATCTTTATCATCATTACAGGGTGAATTTGGTTTGTGCCAGGACTGTGTTGACAGGAAATGGGAGTCAGTGCACTAACCCTGTACCGTTGCAGACTGGTTAGTGTGTTTAACACGAAACACTTTGTTTGAAGGGGTATGTATATGTTATCTGACATGCATGTAGTATTCATAAATTGTCCAGGATTTTCAGCTTGCAAAATATTCTGAACTGTTAACATGTTTATGCCTGGTCGTGTCATGTTATTATCTAGGACTTGTCACAATCTGGTTACCCATTCAACTGAAGTGTTACTATCCAGTGTTCCGCTTGAGTGTGTGGCAGGCGGGCGGTGTGACAGGTTCCTCTCTGAGGGTCTGCTATGGGGGACCATTAGTGATGGAGAAATGGAATCCCTGGCCTCGGCACTCTCCTACACACATCCGGGCCCCGAATACCTATTCCTCTGCTTGAGGATAGCTGAGGTGGTCATGAAGTGGAGTTGGGAAATCTGTGACCCTAACCAGACGACCATTGGGGCGGGGCACGTGACAGTGCCACAATCTGAGCGTTGGGTGACGCATGCCAGGCAGTGGAGAAATGGCATCAAATCTAACTGTATGATTTCTATTCATTGTGTATATAAAAAATGTGTTTATATTCAGTATATAGAACATACACTCACAACTGTGCATGTATTGACATGCCTCGTGTGCTATGGTTGAAACACACTTATCAGCAGTGGTTGGCTGTACACTGGAGAAAAGAGATGTACTATTC
Source organism: Oncorhynchus kisutch (assembly GCF_002021735.2). Classification (NCBI taxonomy): domain Eukaryota; kingdom Metazoa; phylum Chordata; class Actinopteri; order Salmoniformes; family Salmonidae; genus Oncorhynchus; species Oncorhynchus kisutch. The sequence continues at coordinate 35,221,022 of NC_034181.2, forward strand.
AATTTCCCTACATGAATTTAATCAATAAACGTTTTAAAAATAAATATGACATAATGACTGCTCTCTTTTGTCAATGATTTGAAGCTTGGCCTTGATTTGTTTTGAACTTCTTGCTTTTTGTGAATAAACTATGGAGGAATTGTGCCACTTGAATGTGTCTTAGCTGTTTTATTTTGTTGTTGACCACAATGAAACTATATGAACTCAGTGTAGATCATTCATTTACTTAGAATGAGTGGCATGGTAAGTGGTGTTTTGTCCATAGACGGCATGGTGTTTTTCTCAATACACGGAGAGAAGCCAAAGTAAGTACTAACACTACCAAGATACTTTCTGTCCCCAAGTATTGGGGTGGCCCCCACATATAGAAACACAGTGGCCCCCACATATAGAAACATGAATTAGATGCATGATTTCCCCTGAAACATTGCTATAAAAATCCATTCTGAGTTAGTGTTTTGGATATTTTTACCCCAATACTAAAAATAGTAATTTACTATGAATATAAAACCATACTCTTTTACATTTCCAGCCCCATCATAAATATTATGTACCTCTTTATGAAAGTGTCCTCGGTATTGAACAACTAGTTTGTCATATGTACAATATTTGAACGAGTATGCGTAAATACTTATGCATATGTAACCTGTGTCAAATCACATAGCTGTGTCATTATCACTTACCATTTCAAACTGTCTTTGTTACTAAGTTCACTTGTGATCTGAGATCGTGCCTTTTAGTGCCAAGACTACATTAAAGTAATCTTATTTAATGACCTTATAAATATTACTCATACAACAATGTGCATTATCCATATTCAATTGACTGGAGCAGGGTATATAGTCCCTTACCATTACAGAAAAGCTTTAATGTGTCAGGAGAGAAAGGGGCAGCTGTGTAAGTTCAGTACCACATTCATTTATGAAGGCTAAATGGCAATGGGGTCATTATTGAAGCTTGTCCAATAATGAGGTTGACAGAAAGCCTATGTTTCTTACTCTATGGTGGTGAGTCAGGGGGGAAATGGGTGTACTAATACAAAAAGAATCCATACCCAGACCCACAGATTCCCACATTTACTCCCCCAAATGACCATGGTCAATGACTTATTTTCAAAGGTTCCAAATAGTTTGGCTACCCAAACAATGTTTGTCATTGGTGAATGAGAAAGGACAAACACTGAGATGAAGTGAAATTCCAAAGAACATGACCCATAAGGACAAGCATTCCACTCCATGGAATGTCTGCTTTTTACACAACGTGCACACAGACACACAAACACTCAACGCAGGAGAACTCTTCCCACAGTATTCTGGCTGATTAACAGTAAGATTGAGGACAGGAGACAGACTTTAAAAAGAGTATTCAAATAGAAAATTAAAACAATACAAATGACAGTAATTTTGGACATAACATATACACGAAGAGTACATACAGTGCCTTGCGAAAGTATTCGGCCCCCTTGAACTTTGCGACCTTTTGCCACATTTCAGGCTTCAAACATAAAGATATAAAATTGTATTTTTTTGTGAAGAATCAACAAGTGGGACACAATCATGAAGTGGAACGACATTTATTGGATATTTCAAACTTTTTAACAAATGAAAAACTGAAAAATTGGGCGTGCAAAATTATTCAGCCCCTTTACTTTCAGTGCAGCAAACTCTCTCCAGAAGTTCAGTGAGGATCTCTGAATGATCCAATGTTGACCTAAATGACTAATGATGATAAATACAATCCACCTGTGTGTAATCAAGTCTCCATATAAATGCACCTGCACTGTGATAGTCTCAGAGGTCCGTTAAAAGCGCAGAGAGCATCATGAAGAACAAGGAACACACCAGGCAGGTCCGAGATACTGTTGTGAAGAAGTTTAAAGCCGGATTTGGATACAAAAAGATTTCCCAAGCTTTAAACATCCCAAGGAGCACTGTGCAAGCGATAATATTGAAATGGAAGGAGTATCAGACCACTGCAAATCTACCAAGACCTGGCCGTCCCTCTAAACTTTCAGCTCATACAAGGAGAAGACTGATCAGAGATGCAGCCAAGAGGCCCATGATCACTCTGGATGAACTGCAGAGATCTACAGCTGAGGTGGGAGACTCTGTCCATAGGACAACAATCAGTCGTATATAGCACAATGTGTCCCACTTGTTGTTGATTCTTCACAAAAAAAATACAGTTTTATATCTTTGTTTGAAGCCTGAAATGTGGCAAAAGGTCGCAAAGTTCAAGGGGGCCGAATACTTTCGCAAGGCACTGTAACTTTAAACTGAAAACTATAACATGGATGTAAGTAACTAGCAGGCCAGAGCTCTTGAATGAGCTCTGAATGAACAGAACGGCCAAACTTTTCTACCAGAGGCCACGCCCAGGAACACCGGAGGTCTATACGACAAAGAAGGATTCATGAATTGACCAACTAACTTTGATAAACAACCAAAAATAACTATTGATTTTCTGCTCCATTAAGAAAGCAAATCTTAGATATGTGTTTTTGGTTAAGTTAATTAGACTGTGCCCATTTTATACTCATCTTTCTATTTTTCGTGTGAGTTATTTCAGAGTATTTGGTTGCCAAATTAGCTGCCTAAGCCATGGAACTTACTTCGTAGTATACCCCTCTGGTGACAACAGGCCATGAGGCTGAGTTCAAGACCTCTGGCCTGTTACATTACAAATTACTACATAATTCAGTTTTCTCCTCTCCGAAAAGACAAGGACATGAGAACTTGCATTCTGGTCATAAGTGTTGTTTGATCCCCATTTGTAATATAAGTTCATGTTTGATCCATGTTCAACCAACCCTAATTTAGCATGCAGAATAACTTGTCATCACTCAGTTCTGAGGCTGCAGTCTAACTGTGTGTGGTTGGCTTAATATCCACTATAATCATGCAGCTAGTCAGTGCCTATCAGAGCTGACTGGCTCCTGGTGTTAGACCCACTTAACCATCCTCTCAGATCAATACAACACCACAGCTGCTTAGACACGGATTCCCAAACCTTGACCCACTAATTGAGGTGTCTTTTGATAAGGGTTGAGCGGTGCAAAAACATACAGACCAAATTTCCTGCAATTCTATACATCTTGCCATGGAGATGAAATAAAATGCCATTTTAAAACAAATTTCCTGCAATTCTTCATGGAGCCTAATCGAATATTGCTGTTTTAAAGCCAATCCATTCTATACATTTTGCCATGGAGCTGAGAGAAATGTTTTGCAGTTTTTTATGCAAATATTCTGCAATTCTACACATTTTGACATGGCTAATGCTGTGTTCATATGCTCAAACATAACAAAATCAATGGGGACTTTTATTTTGTTGATTCCAAGTTCTCAAAGACTAGAGTATTTTTTTTATTTTTTATGTATAGGTCCCTTATCTTTTCTACATACTTTCTATTTGGTTTTAGTTGTTAAAGTTTACACTGAAAGTGTTTTTCCATTCCCCAAAATGTGTATATATATATATATATATATATATATATATATATATATATATATATATATATATATATTAATAATAATTTTGCAATGCACTAAAAATGTAAGCTAACGACCCACCTGGACCCCTGCCCGAACCACACTTGCTTAGACAACAGACAGAAAGGCAGACATCGCTCTTTTAACTAGATAATGAGTTTGTTTTTGCAGCCTGGCTGAGCTCAATTCAAATTGAAGGTAGTCAATTCAGGAAGTGATTTGAATGGCAAATTCTTAAATGTAAAAACGTTTGAAATAAATAGCTTGAACTTTTTTTTCAGTTTATTGAGAAGTCATTGAAAATAACTGCCCTTCTATTGATTATGTTAATTGTAGTTTACCTCCTGAATTGACTGCTCTCAATTCGAATTGAACCCAACCCTGGTGAAAACCTCTGAATCAAACATCGGTAGACTTGAGTATAACTCAAACTTCGACAACATTCAGTGAATTACGTAAAAGTTAGAATGACTTATTACAAAGACAGAACTGAACAGTCACACGTAGAACTTATAATCTTCACCCTCCTCCACATCACCCCTCCCTTTCCGCAGAGATCCCAATTTGCATGTAAACATTAAATAAAAATACATGAACAATGGGAAAAAATATATATATAAAAAAAAAACACTAGATTTCCATTGAAAAAGGTATGCATTTATAAATATATTGATTTCATCCAAACCTACTCTCAACTCTTTAAAAATAATAATTCTTTGGGTTGATCCTAACCAACAACCTTACCAACTGAGATGGCGAGAAGACATCTGCATAGGTTTGCGCAGGGGCTCTAGATATGACTTTCCATACATAGACAGAGGTCAGAAGACTGTGCCAGTCTCCTCCTTAAACACGCCGGGACAGTTCAGACGCATCACATTTATCTACACACACTCTACAAATATGGGGTCACAGATACAGTCACCTCCCAAATGATTGGCACCCTTGATAAAGATGAGCAAAACATATGCATAAATAATACAAATACCAAGCTATATTGTATGCAAAAAAGGAACATACTAATACAATATTGCTCAAGTAAAAAATAAAAAAGTATGTGTAAAAATTATTGGCACCCCTAAAGATTGCATTATCATTCTACTTGTTTAAGTTAATCTCAGATAAAGGAACTGTATTGTGGCCTTCCATGGCTTCCTGTTTCACTGGGGTAGAAAAATGAGGTAACAAACATGTAAAATCCCTTTGTCATCCATCACCATGAGGAAAGGCAAATGGCTGTTGACTTTCATAAATCAGGCAATGGTACAAAAAAACGACTGAAAACTCCAATATACCACTATTATGGAAACAATGAATACGTTTATAACCACTGGAACAGTGGTAAACTTGCCTGGTAAGATCCAAGTGTATTTTGTACTACGCACATTGAGGAAGATGGTTTGGGAGGCAAAAAAAAGTCCAAGGGCCACTGTTGTAGAATGACCGAACTTGGTCGCGTCTTGGGGTCACCAAGTCTCCAAATATACAATTAAACGCCACTTCCTTTATCGAGAGCAACCAACAAATGTAAATGCCTGGAGTTTGTTAAATGGCATTGGCCCTTGAATAGGAACCAGGTGCTATGGATCGAATGAGATTAAAACTGAGCTCTTTGGCCACGCACACCAGTGGTGTGTTTGGCCTCGAATGAAGGATGCATATGCAGAAAAGAACCTTGTACCTACTATAAAATGTGGATGAATCTTTCAAGGTCCTGGAATGATCCTGTATGGAGGAATGGTCTCATAAAATATTATAGAAAAAGGATAAGTGCTGTTATCCTCACAAGAGGTTGCACAACATATTGAAAATAGTGCCAATAATTTTGACACCTATCTTTTTGAGATTTTTTGTTAATTACTTGAACAAAATATTTTTTCCTAAGCAATTGTATTACTACAAAAATAATATATTTTCACATTTATTGAGCATACAATTTTTGTATTATTCATTTTATACTGTATTTTTTGCTCATCTTTATCAAGGGTGCCAATCATTTTGGAGGTGACTGTTTGTCTGGCCATTATGGAAGCTTGAAAATGAAGTGTCCACTATCATAAACTTTGAACCAATGGGAATGGCAGTAGACCTTCTATATTACTGTGATAGTATAGCTAAAGCACTCTGTAGGCCCTGTCAATAGGTTTTCCTGTGAAACTGGATTGGTGGACTGAGTAGGTTACTAAATCAATATCATCTACATTTGTGTTTCAATTAATGGTAATTTGACAATTAACTGTAGCACAATATGGATGCCTTTGACTTGCCAAAGTTAGGCACTGCAGACGTATTGAGAGACCGTTTAGACTTCTCCTTTCTCAAGCTAATGTAAACAGTTCGGAGGATTTGGTCAGCTAGGAGGAATATACATGATGACCATTGTACAGATAATGTTTGAAAATACTTGTTGTACGTCAAACGTACGCAAAACGTGACATTCTAACTGTAGAAAAAGTCCACCTGGATAGAGGCTGCAGCTAACGCCAGCGGCCCAGAGATTTATTCAGACGTCAGAGACTGACAAGAGGCCTGTGTAGAAATGTCCATGGACCTGAAACAGTCCTATAATCACTTTAGATAGGCTGGTTTTCATACATTCAGTGGTTGGTAAATGTAACTCTCCCTTGGTCATGCACTGGTTGCTCAGTTAGTATTGAGTATCTGAGGTAAACTTATGATTGATATGCATAAAGTGCTATGTTTATGGATTTACTGTGGCTTGATCTATACATTTATACTTCAGTGATATTCAAGGATGGACATTTGGTGTGTTGTGTTAACTCTATTAACCAATGCTATGGCACGACCATAATTGTGAAGTGCATACCAACCAAAAGAAATCCATCCATTGGATTGATTGGGAATAAGGCCTCTTTGTAAATCCCTGAATATATGAATAAAGCTGAGAACATGTCGGAGTTAGCTGTAACAATGCTGCTTCCCAACCAGAGGCTGGTTCTTGTCCCTCAATGAATGTTCCCTTACCCAGATCCCTGTCCCACTGTCCTAATCCCTCCACCCCAACGCCTTGGTGAGTCCCGTATTGAACACCCTCCCCAGACACCTTGGCATGTGGCAGGGCACAGGAGCCAGCCCTACTGTAGACGTACACTCCCAGTCTGGGGTTTTGGAAGAGGGGTAGAGACACTGGGCGGCACTGCTAGGGAACCGTCCTCTTTGAAATATATGTAAGCCAAATGGGTGTTTATGGGATGGGAGCCAAGGCCTTTGGATGTGTAAACGCTCGCACACATCACACTGAATGTGGATCTAATGTGGATCTAGCGTTCATCTGTCGATCGTTCAGTGCACTGTGTTTTAGGGACCACCCGCTATAGACGTCTGACTGCCGATATTTTCTACATGTAAAATCGGTGCGCACTCGGTTCTCAAATTATGTTCAGAGGTGCCAAGTACTCTCGGCCAGAAAGCACTACTGGTGTGAGTGAGCCCTAACAGTGTTGCTCACTCCTTCTTTAAGTGCCTTAACTCTCTGTTTCAACATCTTTAAGGTAGGACATGATGGGACAGATAAAGTGCAAAATGACCCTTGAACATCTTTAGCCCCCCCCATCTGATAGTGTGTATCACTGCCACTCAGTCTTTGCCTTTATTTTCCTCTACCTCTGCACTCTATTTGAATTATTCTTTTTCTCTCTCTTGCTTACTCGGGCCAGTCCAGAGGCGTTCTCAGTTCTTTTTGAAGAAGGAAAAGAGCCGCTTGTCTCCATCGGAGAGGCGATGGGCTCGTCTGGAGGACTGGCCGGAGGGGCCCCCGGAGGACCCAGCGAGGGAGTAGGGGGTCACCCTCCACTCCTCCTGGTGCTTTTCCATGAGCTGCTGATCAATCATACTGTGCATATCATCCTAAGAGAGAGAAAGACAGAATGAATGAGTGACAGAGAGAGAGAGGGTGTGAGCACAGTAGAGCGACAGAGAGAGAAAGGGAATGTGAGGGGATGTTAAAGAGGACAAGGTTTTTTAGAGAAGAGAAGGAAGGCGTGACAGATTGGCATGGAAGTGGCTGGTTTTGGGTGATCAAATGGGTTAGAATGGGTGAGCGCATTTCTGTTGATTCAGTAGGCCATGGCATGGAATGGCTCAGCATGGCATGGAAGAGTGGCACAGGACAGGATCAGGCCGAGATGGCACACCTAGGCTCACCTCTAAGGCAGGAGGGGGGTACCACAGGGGAGAAAGGGTGGTACGGAAGCTGAGAAAGGCCACTAGATCAGAAACCACAAGAGCCACACAGTAAAGAGCCCTGAGGATGCAAACTGCAGCCAGGGAAAGAGAGAGGAAAGAGCTGCTAGTTACGGGTGAGGATGGGAAGGGAAAGTCATACACTGAGTCCTCAATTTAGTTAGCTAGCTACTCATCCTACTTGCTTAATTGTTTGCAGTATGTTCAATGAAAACCCATGGTTGAAACTCATTGAGGTTTCATTGAGGAGTGTATTAGTTCCTTAGACACTCGTGTAAATTGGCGACTCAGAGTACGTACAGTATTGTACATGTTATCACACACACACACAGGACAGTGGTAAGTTAGAGGAGAGGACAGGATGTGGTGTGGAAAAGATCACCATACACACATTTTCAGTCCGCTAGTATACTCTTATTTAATGAATAAAATACAGTACAGATTAAGAATGATAATTACTGTGTGAATGTCATTTATACATTTATACATGTTTTCATTCAGATACATATTCATATCTGTTATATATATATATATCATACATACATACATACAGTGGGGCAAAAAAGTATTTAGTCAGCCACCAATTGTGCAAGTTCTCCCACTTAAAAAGATGAGAGGCCTGTAATCTTCATCATAGGTACACTTCAACTATGACAGACAAAATGAGAAAGAAAAATCCAGAAAATCACATTGTAGGATTTTTTATGAATTTATTTGCAAATTATGGTGGAAAATAAGTATTTGGCCAATAACAAAAGTTTCTCAATACTTTGTTATATACCCTTTGTTGGCAATGACAGAGGTCAAATGTTTTCTGTAAGTCTTCACAAGGTTTTCACACACTGTTGCTGGTATTTTGGCCCATTCCTCCATGCAGATCTCCTCTAGAGCAGTGATGTTTTGGGGCTGTTGCTGGGCAACACTGACTTTCAACTCCCTCCAAAGATTTTCTATGGGGTTGAAATCTGGAGACTGGCTAGGCCATTCCAGGACCTTGAAATGCTTCTTACGAAGCCAATCCTTCGTTGCCCGGGCGGCGTGTTTGGGATCATTGTCATGCTGAAAGACCCAGCCACGTTTCATCTTCAATGCCCTTGCTGATGGAAGGAGGTTTTCACTCAAAATCTCATGATACATGGCCCCATTCATTCTTTCCTTTACATGGATCAGTCGTCCTGGTCCCTTTGCAGAAAAACAGCCCCAAAGCATGATGTTTCCACCTCCATGCTTCACAGTAGGTGTGGTGTTCTTTGGATGCAACTCAGCATTCTATGTCCTCCAAACACGACGAGTTGAGTTTTTAACAAAAAGTTATATTTTGGTTTCATCTGACCATATGACATTCTCCCAATCTTCTTCTGGATCATCCAAATGCTCTCTAGCAAACTTCAGACGGGCCTGGACATGTACTGGCTTAAGCAGGGGGACACGTCTGGCACTGCAGGATTTGAGTCCCTGGCGGCGTAGTGTGTTACTGATGGTAGGCTTTGTTACTTGGTCCCAGCAGGTCATTCACTAGGCCCCCCCCCCCCCACGTGTGGTTCTGGGATTTTTGCTCACCATTCTTGTGATCATTTTGACCCCACGGAGTGAGATCTTGCGTGGAGCCCCAGATCGAGGGAGATTATCAGTGGTCTTGTATGTCTTCCATTTCCTAATAATTGCTCCCACAGTTGATTTCTTCAAACCAAGCTGCTTACCTATTGTAGATTCAGTCTTCCCAGCCTGGTGCAGGTCTACAATTCTGTTTCTGGTGTCCTTTGACAGCTCTTTGGTCTTGGCCATAGTGGAGTTTGGAGTGTGACTGTTTGAGGTTGTGGACAGGTGCCATTAATACAGGTAACGGGTGGAGGACAGAGGAGCCTCTTAAAGAAGAAGTTACAGGTCTGTGAGAGCCAGAAATCTTGCTTGTTTGTAGGTGACCAAATACTTATTTTCCACCATAATTTGCAAATAAATTCATTAAAAATCCTACAATGTGATTTTCTGGATTTTTCTTTCTCATTTTGTCTGTCATAGTTGAAGTGTACCTATGATGAAAATTACAGGCCTCATCTTTTTAAGTGGGAGAACTTGCACAATTGGTGGCTGACTAAATACTTTTTTGCCCCACTGTGTATATATATATATATATATATCTGTTTGACAGCCCATTCAATTTGGCAGTCCATTCAGTAACAATGGAAATAAGTTGTTAAACATTGTGTTACCCTCGATTATTTTAAATACAGTGTATACACATGTGGCTGAATTGTGTTTTTAAATCGAATCAAATAATAGCTCACACTATGAGTGGCCTAGCGTGCCCCCTCATGCTCCCTGACCTCTGACCCACCTGCCAGGCCTCCAGCTGCTGTGATAGGTTCAGCTTCTGCTGGATGGCGTCCAGGAGCTGGCTGTTCAGAGACATGATATCTATCTTACACTTGGCCAGCTCCGTCTCCACCACTTTCTTCCTGTAAGGCAGACAGACACACAGACATACAGCTTAGAGACAGACAACATCTCTCTTTGCTCTTATTCCGCTGAATCAGAGTTTATGACTGGCTTGCTTATTTGGAGATTAATGTAAAAAGACTAATTGTTGTTATATGCTAGTCTATTACATTGGTAGTGATTTTACACAGGAAGCACATACAATTTGGTTGTGCCCAGATGAGTTATGTTGTGTGGTCTTACTTGGAAATAGCGTCGTCTCGGTCTTGTATAGCACTTTGGAGCTGTTCACTGGGGTCTCGTGCTTCAGACATGGCCCTCATGCGCTCACTCTCCTCCTGTACAGAGCACATCTCCACAGAAAACGTTGCCATCTGCAGGACAGGGGAGGAATGACACAAGCAATACTTATCAAACACTGTCAGCCTCATAAATAAGAAATCCCATCAAATGTGTCTCGCTTGAATAATAACACTGGGCTGAAGTGATCTTGTTGGAGAACAACAGCGATGATGAAGCTTTGTGTGCAGTAGTACCTGATTATGGAGTTGTAGAACCTCTTCTTGGCTGTTCCGTGTTCTATCCTGCTCTGTTTCGTACAGCTCTCTCACTCCTCTCAGCTCTTCCACAAGCTTTCGAACTTGGTCCTCTAGAGCCTCCTCGTCACTCCGCCGAGAACCCTGCTCACACACAACCACAACAACACACACAGGTTCATTATATTGAGATTTCCACTCAATTGTAATTTTGGCTTGTTTTGAGTGTGTACCGAATAGTTCACACTCTTTATTAGATGCACGGAGGAACTATACGCGGAGTGTACAAAACATTAGGAAATCCTGCTCTTTCAATGACAGACTGACCAGGTGAATCCAGGTGAAAGCTATAACCCCTTATTGATGTCACTTGTTAAATCCACTTCAATCAGTGTAGATGAAGGCGAGGAGACCGTTTAAATAACCATTTTTAAGGATTGAGACAATTGAGACATGGATTGTGTATGTGTGCCATTTAGAGGGTGCCTTTGAACGGGGTATGGTAGTAGGTGCCAAGCGCAACGGGTTGAGTGTCTCAAGAATTGCAACGCTGCTGGGTTTTCACGCTCAACAGTTTCCTGTGTGTATAAAGAGGTCCACCACCCAAAGGACATCCAGCCAACTTGACACAACTGTGGGAAGCATTGGGGTCATGTTGGAGTCCATGCCCGATTAATTGAGGCTGTTCTGGGGGCAAAAGGGGGTGCAGTGCAACTCAATATTAGGAAGGTGTTCCTAATGTTTTACACTCAGTGTATAGTATATCTGGTCAGTATTTTTCATATATGTGTGTGAAAGGTCCGTACCGTGGACTCATTGCCATCTAGCAGGTTCTGTGTGAGTCTGCGTAGCTCCAGTAGACTGGCATGTAGGCTCCCCATGGGAACGTCCTTGGCTGAGGATGTCTCAGAGGACTCATCCATGGAGGAGTCTGTGGACAGGGCCGAGTCTGTGATGTCGTTGCCTCGCAGGTGGGAGACGAGAGAGCGCACCTGGCAGTAGGCTTCCCACAGCTGGAGACGCAGCTGGAGACAGAGGGAAAGCTGCTTAGCAAAGACCACTGATAATAATAATAATAATAATTAGTTGGTGGGTGCTTACATTTCACCTATGTATAAGTATGTATTAACACACGTGTCAATTGGCCAGGGTCACCATTGTCCAGCATCCCTGAAGCAACTATGGTAACATTTTTTGACATTTTCTGACATTGTCTGCTTAGGGTTAGGGTTCAAAAAATGCAGAACTAAGAACAGATACAGCCCTTGGTTCACCCCAGACCTGACTGCCCTCGACCAGCACAAAAACATCCTGTGGCGGACTGCAATAGCATCGAATAGTCCCCGTGATATGCAACTGTTCAGGGAAGTCCGGAACCAATACACGCAGTCAGTCAGGAAAGCTAAGGCCAGCTTCTTCAGGCAGAAGTTTGCATCCTGTAGCTCCAACTCCAAAAAGTTCTGGGACACTGTGAAGTCCATGGAGAACAAGAGCACCTCCTCCCAGCTGCCCACTGCACTGAGGCTAGGTAACACGGTCACCACTGATAAATCCATGATTATCGAAAACTTCAATAAGCATTTCTCAACGGCTGGCCATGCCTTCCGCCTGGCTACTTCAACCTCGGCCAACAGCTCCGCCCCCCCCGCAGCTCCTCGCCCAAGCCTCTCCAGGTTCTCCTTTACCCAAATCCAGATAGCAGATGTTCTGAAAGAGCTGCAAAACCTGGACCCGTACAAATCAGCTGGGCTTGACAATCTGGACCCTCTATTTCTGAAACTATCTGCCACCATTGTCGCAACCCCTATTACCAGCCTGTTCAACCTCTCTTTCATCTCGTCTGAGATCCCCAAGGATTGGAAAGCTGCCGCAGTCATCCCCCTCTTCAAAGGGGGAGACACCCTGGACCCAAACTGTTACAGACCTATATCCATCCTGCCCTGCCTATCTAAGGTCTTCGAAAGCCAAGTCAACAAACAGGTCACTGACCATCTCGAATCCCACCGTACCTTCTCCGCTGTGCAATCTGGTTTCCGAGCCGGTCATGGGTGCACCTCAGCCACACTCAAGGTACTAAACGACATCATAACCGCCATCGATAAAAGACAGTACTGTGCAGCCGTCTTCATCGACCTCGCCAAGGCTTTCGACTCTGTCAATCACCATATTCTTATCGGCAGACTCAGTAGCCTCGGTTTTTCGGATGACTGCCTTGCCTGGTTCACCAATTACTTTGCAGACAGAGTTCAGTGTGTCAAATCGGAGGGCATGCTGTCCGGTCCTCTGGCAGTCTCTATGGGGGTGCCACAGGGTTCAATTCTCGGGCCGACTCTTTTCTCTGTGTATATCAATGATGTTGCTCTTGCTGCGGGCGATTCCCTGATCCACCTCTACGCAGACGACACCATTCTATATACTTTCGGCCCGTCTTTGGACACTGTGCTATCTAACCTCCAAACAAGCTTCAATGCCATACAACACTCCTTCCGTGGCCTCCAACTGCTCTTAAACGCTAGTAAAACCAAATGCATGCTTTTCAACCGGTCGCTGCCTGCACCTGCATGCCCGACTAGCATCACCACCCTGGATGGTTCCGACCTAGAATATGTGGACGTCTATAAGTACCTAGGTGTCTGGCTAGACTGCAAACTCTCCTTCCAGACTCATATCAAACATCTCCAATCGAAAATCAAATCAAGAGTCGGCTTTCTATTCCGCAACAAAGCCTCCTTCACTCAAGCCGCCAAGCTTACCCTAGTAAAACTGACTATCCTACCGATCCTCGACTTCGGCGATGTCATCTACAAAATGGCTTCCAACACTCTACTCAGCAAACTGGATGCAGTCTATCACAGTGCCATCCGTTTTGTCACTAAAGCACCTTATACTACCCACCACTGCGACTTGTATGCTCTAGTCGGCTGGCCCTCGCTACATATTCGTCGCCAGACCCACTGGCTCCAGGTCATCTACAAGTCTATGCTAGGTAAAGCTCCGCCTTATCTCAGCTCACTGGTCACGATGGCAACACCCATCCGTAGCACGCGCTCCAGCAGGTGTATCTCACTGATCATCCCTAAAGCCAACACCTCATTTGGCCGCCTTTCGTTCCAGTACTCTGCTGCCTGTGACTGGAACGAATTGCAAAAATCGCTGAAGTTGGAGACTTTTATCTCCCTCACCAACTTCAAACATCAGCTATCTGAGCAGCTAACCGATCGCTGCAGCTGTACATAGTCTATTGGTAAATAGCCCACCCTTTTCACCTACCTCATCCCCGTACTGTTTCTATTTATTTACTTTTCTGCTCTTCTGCACACCAATATCTCTACCTGTACATGACCATCTGATCTTTTATCACTCCAGTGTTAATCTGCAAAATTGTAATTATTTGCCTACCTCCTCATGCCTTTTGCACACATTGTATATAGACCCCCCCTTCGTTTTCTACTGTGTTATTGACTTGTTAATTGTTTACTCCATGTGTAACTCTTTGTTGTATGCTCACACTGCTATGCTTTATCTTGGCCAGGTCGCAGTTGCAAATGAGAACTTGTTCTCAACTAGCCTACCTGGTTAAATAAAGGTGAAATTAAAAAATACAAAAATAAAAAAGGGTTTCAAACGAGCAACCTTTCGGTTACCGGCCCAACGCTCTAACCGCTAGGCTACCTGCTGGTTACCGGCCCAACGCTCTAACCGCTAGGCTACCTGCTGGTTACCGGCCCAACGCTCTAACCGCTAGGCTACCTGCTGGTTACCAGCCCAACGCTCTAACCGCTAGGCTACCTGCTGGTTACCGGCCCAACGCTCTAACCACTAGGCTACCTGCCGTCCATATAAGGTGTTTGGCTGCGATGGCCAGGAATCGAATCCAGGCCAATTGTTTGGAAGACAGCTATGCTCACCACTATACCACCACTGCGTGATACACTGTAAATCACTTATAGAACAACAAGGATTCTCTGTATGCCACTCTCTCTCAACAGTGTTATGTGCATGCATGTACCTGTTCCCTCTCCTGTTCCTGCTCCTCTTGCTCCATGCTCTGTTCTATCTCACAGAGTAGGCTGGCAGGGTTTGGGCTGAGGCCTTGGAGACTTCTCTCCTCTGTGAACTCCTCAAAGCGGGCACTCAGATGTCTGTGGGACACCCGTACCTCCTGGAGCTCCAGCTGGCTCTGCCGTAACTGGACATGTACAGCAGTCAACAAAGTGGTCAACACAGAGCCCTGATACCATACAGATCAATACAACACACTCAGAAGTACTCGTACTGTACAGATATCTATACACCAACATACACACTCACACATTACACAGGAATATTATGACACAGTACAACAGTTCTATGAAAACCCCTAAAGAATGTCAGAGATCGTACCTGTGAGACCTTCTCGTGGTACTGTTTCTCCAGCACTAGCGTCCCTTCCCTCAGGTCGTCAACAGTGTTCTGCAGTAGCTCGTTTTCCTCTAGTACGGCGTTAACCTGATCCTCCAGCTCTCTCTTACGCTCCGACAGCATCTTAATCTGACAAAATACATAACCCCAATAGCCAAGTTACACATTGTGCTATGGAACCAAGGACAGATAGCTACCAAAACAGTTTCTCCTATCTGCACTCAGTGTTAGCCCTCTAGTGTTAACCTGTTTCTTTCCTGACTCTGAGGAGAGTTCAAATGTTCCAGAAGATTAAAGTACTCCCCCTGGTCCAAAGAATGTTTGTTGCCTAGCATAGGCGATTAGGAGTAGGCGGTTTCTGCCTCCCTCACATACAGGAATGTCTCTGTGATAAGTTGATATTCCAAATAAACCTGATAAGTCTATTCCTTCATCAGTCTATACTGTACAGTGGACTGAAGGCTAACATTGCATGAACACCGCACATGTCTAGAGATACAAGGAGAGTTTGTGTGTAATATGTTCGGTAGCCGCCCGAGCAGCTTACTCTATTAAACAAACATCAGCTCTTGTTCTTTCTCGTTATCCCCCAGCCATGCTTTGACCTACGTCTGTTGATCTCCTTCACAGCGCAGGAGGCTGACATTGCGTGTACAGCTCAGCTCACTGACTTTGCCATCATGTGGACATCTTTGTAGGTTTATGTTCTCCGTGTGTCCTTCAGACATTTTGGTTGACATTGCTGTGATTTTCTTTGTCTAGCAGGACTGTGATATATTCATCCTTGTCACATTAAGAACACCCGTTGCAATCCTGCGAACACCCAGACATTGCAGTATATCTGAGCTAAATATAGAACGGTATTGTTTTCACCCAATTACAGCGCGGTCTCCGCAGTGGGTTATTCCTCTCCAATAAGACCCACTTTAAAAGAGGAGGCTTCAGAGATATTATATACTGTACTGTATGTCATGGTATCATCCTATGACCCTGAGCTAAATGGCTGATATTACACATTACTGATATTACTGTATTCCCCTGGTAGGCTACAGTATCTCACGCTCCATAGCAGTACAGTGGGACATGTACACATGTGACATGCAGCATGCAGGCAAACCAATATAACCACTCACTTCCAGCCCTTGCTGCTCCAGTCAAGAGGAAGGATTCAATCATGGTATTAGATGAGTGGGACAGGGAATGATTGATAGAAAAGGAGGAAAAACAGATTTGTATATTTGTTCACTTAACTCAACTGTTTGAATTAGTTTGATAGCAAGCACAACTTGAGGTGTGTATATTCTAATATCTCAGGATATTACTTTTTCAAACCCACACAGCATTTTAAATAAACACTTTTGATAATGACTGGGGATATATTTCATAGGTAATATCTGTCAAGTTGAAATACATTTTAAGGAAGGTATTGATTTTTGAGGCGGTTAAAAATGACTCCGCCCATGCCTCACCTCAGCCTGTAGGCTTTCTAATCTCGCTTTAGCCGGTAGACTTTCTAATCTCGCCTCAGCCGGTAGGCTCTCTAGTCTCACCTCAGCCGGCAGGCTCTCTAGTCTCACCTCAGCCTGTAGGCTCTCTAGTCGTGTCATGTGCTGGTTGGTGGAGATGCTCTTCTCTCTGAAGTCATCCCGTAACGAGTGGACCTGAGTGGACAGCTGCCTCTCCACCTCTGTAGCCTGGAGACGAAACACACCCCAGAAACAGGGTGTTAGCACAAAAGACATGAATAAATATTTGAATAACATGTTATTAATAAAAATTCTACTTTATTCACTCCCTCAGGGGCATTACCAGATTACAAATAAACATCTTCTGCATAGAATCCAAAGTGCATAAGGGTAGTGTTGTGAAGTCATAATTCAGAACAATAGTATTATGCAGTCTGAGCAACTCCTGTTTGTTGCTGCTTTGAGTGCATCTCTCAGCAAGGAGCCTCGTGTTCACCACAGATCTGGGAACATAACTCATCCCTCCAGCGCTTGATTCAGAGCAGCGTGACGTCACTCCTTATGCACAACAATACTGACACACAATGAAATGTTCACAACATATTGTCCACACACGCCCCTTACGTCACATGGCGCAATTTATACATTTAATACATTTTTATTTAACTAGGCAAGTCAGTTAAGAACAAATTCTTATTTACAATGACAGCCTACTCTGCCCAAACCCGGACGACGCTGGGCGAATTGTGCGCCGCCCTATGGGACTCCCAATCACGGCCGGATGAAATACGGCCTGGAAACGAACCAGGGACTGTAGTGATGCCTTTTGACCGCTGCGCCACTCGGGAGCCCATGGTGAGACACGTTCTGAGTGAGTAACCCACATTGTAAATGCTTTGAGTGCTATTTGATTTGACACTATGTCGCCTCTGAGTCACCACAGTGTTCCTGGAACTGGTACATTCCGCTGCGCAGTATGACTGTTCCTGTGAAAGCACAGGTTTGAGTAACTCTTGGCCTTTAGAATCTGGAATGTTCCATTTGAAGCTGGGCCCCTCCTTCGGAGTGCAGCAGAGTGCAGGAGAAGCCCCTTCCCTGGCTGAGATCATTGGACTGTTCTGGTCACCCCACTGCCTACCAGCCGAGTGCAGATCGCAAAGTCAGACCGACAGAACTTCATTAGCATAAGTGAGGCTGCAGTCAGGAAGCCCAGACTCTGATTGTCATCATCACTGCCATGGTAATGGATGGTGGAATCCGGGATACCACTCCCTCACTCCTCTCCAGCCTCTGCACTGAGAAAAATAAAATGCCATATAACAAAGCAATCATTGATTTATTCGCTGGAGACAAAGTCAACTTAACAGATCTTACTGAGAATATAGAGACCTGATAAACTGCCCGTACACACTGTACGATGCATTTACACAATTCTCTGACTACACTATTTCACTCCATCATGGCACTTCAGTATCTAGAATCTAGTAGATCTGTGTCCTCATTAGAGATTCTAGAGAACACTCATCCAACAGGTTGATTCCTGTCCACAATCAAAGGTCAGGTGTATACTACCTCTGACAAATAAGAACCAGGTGGAATCAAATCTCTACATGGGTTTGCTACAAAGATCATATCCGTGGCAGGATGTTCGATATGTTCGCCTCTAGGTAGCAGTGTGGTATTTCTAGGTTATTTCAGTCAGTGGTTGCAGTGTTGGCCACACTGGTGACTGGTGAGGCCTTGGTGAGTAGGGACTGCATGAGACAGGTCAGAAGGCTACAGCCTCTCTCTAATGCCAAATCCTAAACAGTTATCTTTTCTACTACAGTAAGTGTACTGTAAGTGAATTTAAGATTTATGTGAGAAGGTAATGGTTTCTCCATTGGACAGCTGTTTGAGTTTTGGAAACCAGCGTGGCATAGTGTTTTTTGGAACACTTTTAAAAGGTGAAGAGAGATGTCCACTCTGTAATGTCTGCTGTAAAAACATGGGCTACTTCCATTCACACTTGATGCACTTGTGTCCTTAAATAACTCAGAGAGGAAGTTGTACTATTGATGTATTCTGTCTGGGTAACCAAGGGCAGAACAATCTGTAAACTAGACACTTTCAGTTGTACCATATCACTGCTCCAACACAGGAAGAGTTTGGTCCGTGCACTGTGCTTACAACAAGAAGGAAAACATTTTGTTGTGGCTCTTTCACAAGTATTGAATCACTTCCACATCGAAGTCCATGTACCCCTTTTTCATAATGGCACCTTGTTGTCCCCAGTGATGCGTGGAATGAATGATATGTAGCCTACACTAAATGCAGAATCATATTCACTTTGATGCATTTCTAAACATTCAGACAGGGTACAACACACCAACTCTACTCTGCCATTTGGAATGTGCTTCACATTCTCCTAACCAGGCCAGGATGATGCATACAGCTCTTCCTCTCTGACCTGACTGATGTATCTCTCCTCAGTGGATCTCTATACAGAGCCCAGTCACAGTGGGAACATGACATTTGACCCAGTATCACACTGCGCCTGGCAGATTGAGATCACAGGAGAAACAGGATATTTCACTGTGGTTTGCCAGATTTACTGATATTTCCCTTAATCTGAGCGTCAAATCCTCAGATCCCAGATCAAGCATTATCAGTCAACGGACTATTGCGACAGAATCCAGGCCAACAAACTAGGGCTCAATCAACTGAGGGACAAGCGTAACGCTCATTCTTCCTCCAGAGTCCAGACACAAAGGTAACTTGTGCCAAGTCATTCTCTTTCAAAGGGAGAATCACAAGATTCTCAAAACTTTTTCATTTACACTAGTCTTTGATTGGAGAGGAAACATATCTTTGCTACATACAAACCTAATCCATAGCGTATGTATAATACAAGAACGTAACAGATTTTCGGAGGTTTCCGGTCTAATGTTCTTGCTTACGCCTATGTGAAATTGAGGGGCTTGTATCCTCTTATTTTTTAACATAGCTAATTAAGTCAGGGATTTCCAATGGCTTATCTGTTTCCTCTTTCTCTCTCTGCCCTCTCCTCAGGAAGCAGAACATACTGTACAGTTCAAGCTACAGTATACACATATGGTTGAAGATGACTCACAAGTCAATGTGTGTACATGTCAGGGGGTCTGTGTTGCAACCTGACATTGGGTTGGCTGTACAGCACACAGTGATGCAGAGCACATTTCCATGGCAACACATGGAATCTCACATGTGACACCCGGGTTGTCAATGGCAACCAGAGAGAGCTGAGACATGACTGGTGGAGCTGTGTGACTTGGTGGCCATATTTCTGGCATTTCCCTTAGTCATAGCACAGTGTACACTAGTGTATGGACCCACACTCTTAGAAGTAAAGGAGCCTGGAAGAATCTTTTGGGATTCTAAAAATTGTCACACAGGGGGAACCTATCTAATTCCAAAAGGTTCCTTAAAGAACCCCTCTGAAATGAGTCTTCAGGGAACCCCTGTGTAAAGGTTCAAACCGGAACCTTTTTGTGATGGAGGGGTTGAACGTTGAACCTTTTTAATAATATATTGTAGAAGAGGCAGCCTATCAGAAGTGGAGGTGTGGCTTCCACCCATTAGAGTAAATGTCCTTCCTGTTCATCATGTTAAGTTTATACACTGCAAATTTCAAATGACCTTGAATGTGTGTGCATATTACATATTCTAATGTAATATTCATACATCTATGCTCACAGATTACCAGAACGTGTACTCTGAGCATGCACTGACCAACTGGCAAGTGTCTTCACTGACATTTTCAACCTGTCCCTGACTGAGTCTGTAATACCAACATGTTTCAAGCAGACCACCATAGTCCCTGTGCCCAAGAACACTAAGGTAGCCTGCCTAAATGACTACCGACTCGTAGCACTCACGTCTGTAGCTATGAAGTGCTTTGAAAGGCTGGTCATGGCTCCCATCAACACCTTTATCCCAAAAACCCTAGACCCACTCCAATTTGCATACTGCCCCAACAGATCCACAGATGATGCAATCTCTATTGCACTCCACCCTGCCATTTCCCACCTGGGCAAAAGGAACACCTGTGTGAGAATGCTATTCATTGACTACAGCTCAGTGTTCAACACCATAGTTCCCTCTAAGCTCATCACTAAGCTAAAGACCCTGGGACTAAACACCTCCCTGCAACTGGATCCTGGACGTCCTGATGGGCCGCCCCCAGGTGGTAAGGGTAGGTAATAAGGAACCCCTGAACTGAACATACTGTACAGTTCAAGCTACAGTATACACGTATGGTTGAAGATGACTCACATGTCAATGTGTGTACATGTCAGGGTGTCTGTGTTGAAACCCTCCTGTACTCACTCATGACTGCATGACCAGGCACGACTCCAACACCATCAATAAGTTTGCAGACAACACAATACTGGTAGGCCTGATCACCGACAACGATGAGACAGCCATTGGAAGGAGGTCAGAGACCTGGCAATGTGGTGACAGGACAACAACCTCTCCCTCAACGTGATCAAGAAAGGAGATAATTGTGGACTACAGGAAAAGGATGACCGAGCACGCCCCCATTCTCATCGACGGGGCTGAGGTGGAGCAGGTTGAGACCGTCAAGTTTCTTGGTGTCCACATCACCAACAAACTATTATGGTCCAAACACACCAAGACAGTGGTGTAGAGGGCACGGCAAAGCCTATTCCCCCTCAGGAGACTGAAAAGATTTGGCATGGGTCCTCAGATCCTCAACAAGTTCTACAGCTGCACCATCGATAGCATCCTGACTGGTAGCATCACTGCCTGGTATGACAACTGCTCTGCCTCTGACCGCAAGGTACTACAGAGGGTAGTGCGTACGGCCCAGTACATCACTGGGGCCAAGAATCCTGCCGTCCAGGACCTCTATACCAGGTGGTGTCAGAGCAAGGCCCTAAAGGAGTCAAAGACTCCAGCCAACCTAGTCATAGACTGTTCTCTCTGCTACTGCACGGCAAGCAGTACCGGAGTGCCAAGTCTAGGTCCAAAAGGCTTCTTAACAGCTTCTACCCCCCCCAAGCCATAAGACTCCTGAACAGCTAATCCAATGGCTACCCAGACTATTTATATTGTCCCCCCCCCCCCTTTTTATGCTGCTGCTACTCGCTGTTTATTATCTATGCATAGTCACTTTAACACTACCTACATGTACATATTACCTCAATTAGGTCAACTAACCAGTGCCCCCGCACATTGACTCTGTACCGGTACAGCCTGTATATAGCCTTACTACTGTCATTTTACTGCTGCTCTTTAATTATTTGTATCTATTTTTTACTTAACACTTATTTTTCTTAAAACTGCATTGTTGGTTAAGGGCTAGTAAGTAAGCATTTCACTGTCAGGTCTACACCTCTATTCGGTGCATGTTACTAATAAAATTTGATATTAACACGATTGCACATAGTAATAAAGTGGTAACTATTCCAATTGTGGGATTTGCATAGGCTCAAGGAACTCATACACCTCTGAAAGCCACATTAAAGCTGCAAAAGTGTCAGTGTTCAACCTTAACATGTGATGACAATACAACAGAACAGACTAACAGGAATGACACTTACTCCCACGGGTGGCCTAAACATATCTATCTGAAGGGGTTCCTTAAGGATCTCCAAGGTTTCTCGAGTCACAACTGTCATAACGCTCCTGTGACGATCCGAAGGATCAGGTTACAGCGGGTCCGCTCTACAGCGTGCTCTCTCTCGTAGAGGGGGAGAGCGGGAAGTTGGCTGTTTTATGACTGTCGTAAAATACGCTGCCTCTATGTTCTGTAGTGTGCAAGATTGGAATGTAAACTGTGGAACACAGAGAGACCCTTGGACGTCAAAAGTTTGAATAATGAAACAATATTTATATTTTTTGAGAATGTGGGAGTGGTCTGTGGACACTTAAGGGACAGTCATGACGAGTGTGTTTCATTTGGTGATCTCATGAAGGACAGGAAATACTCAATACTGTGTCTTTGGTTGTGTACAAATATTGTGAAACGTATGTGATTAAACATGAAGCTATTTGTGAAAAAATGTAATGTGATGTTAACCTTCTAAATGAAAAAAATATTGGTTTTCATATCAAGTTTCATACCAAATCAGTGGCCACGCCCACGTGAGTATAGACATTACGCCGGCGTCATGGACCGTGTATAAAACCCACTCTTGACGAAATGTACATTAGACTAGAAAACATGCAGCTTACGCTACATGTGAAATGGTTAAGAACTACAACTATCGCTTACGGAGACCTTACAGCGTGGAGCTTTGGCTACACGACTGGAAGTGGTTCAACTCTGAGACTATCGATCACTATAGAATAAGAGCAAATCCTAGACTTAGAATTACTAGTCTGCAGCTGGAAATTACATAAATCTAGTACAAGAGTACCGACAACCGCAGAAGTATCTATTCTATGCCAGGACCATCTGTATGCCTGACGTATCCATTACAACAGACACTATCCAGAGCCGCTGAGAAAGCTACAACCACGAATGCCTTTTTGACTTCTGGGGAAGTTAAACAGAGACTCTCTGATGAACTGACTCTCCAGCAGACTTAGCGGCGATTCCAACAGAGAAGACAACCACGACATAAAGGTGTAAATATATACATTGCAATTATTTTTGAATGAGTGGCTGTTCATGTGCAAAGGATTAGCATTCCAATGAATATAATTATCAATTGTGTGTAGTGAATCCCTTTTGTCTATCCCGCTCTTTATCTGTCCCCACCCCTTTCCATTGTCTACCACTTTTCATACCGGTTTAGTCGACTAGGGAATTATCAATGCATTGTGTTAATAACCAATGACTATTTGTTTATGTATTTCTGTGATTTGTTTAGTTAGTTAGTAAATAAATAATTAAGCCAATTTGTATATAGCTGATTCATTATGGAGGCTAGGGTTCGTGCAGATTTCCAAGGGTTTGCGACGTTCAGTAATGAGAACCAATGAGGTAATAACAATACATTAATACAAGATTGTACTCTATAAGATATGAAATATCTGAAGAGTCAATTAGGGAAATAGAGACCCTATAAACAGTTTCTCGTGGTGCCCCAACCTCCTAGTTAATTAAAGTTTACATGATTAGTTTAATCACATAATAATTATACATAGAGAATTTATTTGATAAAATAACAGCCTTTCCATTTAATGATAGTCACAGACACGACACCACTAATTCTAAGAGTGTAGATGATGAAATCCACTAAAACATGACATCAGTCAGTCTTCCAGTTTGACATTACCAATGATCACTGTCTGTGAAGCTGTATTGTCAGAATCCCTGATGGCTACAGACCGAGTATGGGAGCAGCAGCACGTGTTTCTGATCCTCATCACAACTGATGGCCTGGAGAGATGCGTGTGTTGTATACAGATGGTTATTAGAACAGAGTCCTGTGACAGGAACGAAGCAGAACAGAGCCATGGCCCTTGGTAATTAGTCAGCTCATTACTGGTTTTAGACCCCATCATAGCACTGAGACGGACCTTGTGAAGGTGGTAAATGACATTTTAATGGCATCGGACCGAGGCTCTGCATCTGTCCTCGTGCTCCTAGATCTTAGTGCTGCTTTTGACACCATCGATCACCACATTCTTTTGGAGAGATTGGAAACCCAAATTGGGACGGACAAGTTCTGGCCTGGTTTAGATCTTATCTGTCGGAAAGATATCAGTTTGTCTTTCTGAATGGTTTGTCCTCTGACAAATCAACTGTAAATTTCGGTGTTCCTCAAGGTTCCGTTTTGGGACCACTATTGTTTTCACTATATATTTTACCTTTTGGGGATGTTATTCGAAAACATAATGCTAACTTTCACTGCTATGCGGATGACACACAGCTGTACATTTCAATGAAACATGGTGAAGCCCCAAAATTGCCCTTGCTAGAAGCATGTGTTTCAGACATAAGGAAGTGGATGGCTGCAAACTTTCTACTTTTAAACTCGGACAAAACAGAGATGCTTGTTCTAGGTCCCAAGAAACAAAGAGATCTTCTGTTGAATCTGACAATTAATCTTAATGGTTGTACAGTCGTCTCAAATAAAACTGAAGGACCTCGGCGTTACTCTGGACCCTGATCTCTCTTTTGAAGAACATATCAAGAACATTTCAAGGACAGCTTTTTTCCATTTACGTAACATTGCAAAAATCTGAAACTTTGTCCAAAAATGATGCAGAAAAATTCATCCATGCTTTTGTCACTTCTAGGTTAGACTACTGCAATGCTCTACTTTCCGGCTACCCGGATAAAGCACTAAATAAACTTCAGTTAGTGCTAAATACGGCTGCTAGAATCCTGACTAGAACCAAAAAATTTGGCTTCCACTGGCTTCCTGTCAAAGCAAGAGCTGATTTCAAGGTTTTACTGCTAACCTACAAAGCATTACATGGGCTTGCTCCTACGGTCACAAGACGCAGGCCTCCTAATTGTCCCTAGATTTTCTAAGCAAACAGCTGGAGGCAGGGCTTTCTCCAATAGAGCTCAATTTTTATGGAACGGTCTGCCTACCCATGTCAGAGACGCAAACTCGGTCTCAACCTTTAAGTCTTTACTGAAGACTCATCTCTTCAGTGGGTCATATGATTGAGTGTAGTCTGGCCCAGGAGTGGGAAGGAGAACGGAAAGGCTCTGGAGCAACGAACCGCCCTTGCTGTCTCTGCCGGGCCGGTTTCCCTCTTTCCACTGGGATTCTCTGCCTCTAACCCTATTCCAGGGGCTGAGTCACTGGCTTACTGGGGCTCTCTCATGCCGTCCCTGGAAGGGGTGCGTCACCTGAGTGGGTTGATTCACTGATGTGGTCATCCTGTCTGGGTTGGCGCCCCCCCCCCCCCCCCCCCCTTGGGTTGTGCCATGGCGGAGATCTTTGTGGGCTATACTCAGCCTTGTCTCAGGATGGCAAGTTGGTGGTTGAAGATATCCCTCTAGTGGTGTGGGGGCTGTGCTTTGGCAAAGTGGGTGGGGTTATATCCTTCCTGTTTGGCCCTGTCCGGGGGTGTCCTCGGATGGGGCCACAGTGTCTCCTGACCCCTCCTGTCTCAGCCTCCAGTATTTATGCTGCAGTAGTTTGTGTCGGGGGGCTAGGGTCAGTTTGTTATATCTGGAGTACTTCTCCTGTCCTAT
This sequence comes from Oncorhynchus kisutch, assembly GCF_002021735.2. Classification (NCBI taxonomy): domain Eukaryota; kingdom Metazoa; phylum Chordata; class Actinopteri; order Salmoniformes; family Salmonidae; genus Oncorhynchus; species Oncorhynchus kisutch. The sequence continues at coordinate 35,246,703 of NC_034181.2, forward strand.
TCGGTGTCCTGTGTGAATCTAAGTGTGCGTTCTCTAATTCTCTCCTTCTCTCTTTCTTTCTCTCTCTTGGAGGACCTGAGCCCTAGGACCATGCCCCAGGACTACCTGACATGATGACTCCTTGCTGTCCCCAGTCCACCTGGCCGTGCTGCTGCTCCAGTTTCAACTGTTCTGCCTTATTATTATTCGACCATGCTGGTCATTTATGAACATTTGAACATCTTGGCCATGTTCTGTTATAATCTCCACCTGGCACAGCCAGAAGAGGACTGGCCACTCCACATAGCCTGGTTCCTCTCTAGGTTTCTTCCTAGGTTTTGGCCTTTCTAGGGAGTTTTTCCTAGCCACTGTGCCTCTACACCTGCATTGCTTGCTGTTTGGGGTTTTAGACTGGGTTTCTGTACAGCACTTTGAGATATCAGCTGATGTACGAAGGGCTATATAAATACATTTGATTTGATTTGATTACAGTTCGTTTTTTGTTGTTGAGCGGATGTAGACTGCAAGAAGCCCAAACATATATAATATTTGACTAAAACAATCATTTCAAACCTTGCTTACATTTGTATATAGAGCCATAGCTGAACAGAACTCTTTACCAATCCATATTTCTCAGGAAAAAAAGTAAATCCATCCCAAATAAAAGAACATCTAATGTGATAGACCATATGACTGGACAGGAAATAGAAAGCATCAACTGAATGTTAAATGTGTTTTCTGTCAGGTATTTCAATTGTCTGTATGGTCTACTTGTTGAATGTTTGAAGTCTTGATTTGTAATGTCTTATTAATTGGTGTTGGACCCCAGGAAGATAAGCTAGCGTTACGGCGTTAGCTAATGGAGATCCTAATAAAAAAATACAAATACGATCACATATACAGGTAACTGACAAAATAATGGAACCAGTTGAGTGAATGAGGGATACAAAGTATATTGAAAGCAGGTGTGGTTTCCACACAAGTGTGTTTCCTAAGTTAAGAAATTAACATCCTAGCATCCTTAGAGCATGTATAAAAATGCTGGACAGGTCATTATTTTGGCTTCCATGGCTATGCCCCCATAGGATGACAATTCCCCTATCCACAGGGCACGGATGTCACGCCCTGACCTTAGTTATCTTTGTTTTCTTTATTATTTCGGTTAGGTCAGGGTGTGACGAGGCTGGTATATGTGTGTTTTTGTCTTGTCTAGGGTTTTTTGTATATCTATGGGGTTTTGGTATTGTCTAGGTAAATGTAGGTCTATGGTGGCCTGAATTGGTTCACAATCAGAGACAGCTGTTAATTGTTGTCTCTGATTGGGGATCCTATTTAGGTTGCCATTTTCCATTGGTTTTGTGGGTTATTGTCTATGGTTAGTTGCATGTCAGCACTTGATATATATATATATATATATATATATATATATATATATATATATATATATATATATATATATATATATATATATATATATATATATATATATATATATATATATAGCGTCACGGTCGTTTTGTTATTTTGTATAGTTTGTTCAGTGTTCTCTTTCATTAAAGAAGAACGTATTCATATCACGCTGCGCCTTGGTCTCCTCGTTATGACGAACGTGACAGAATAACCCACCATAAAAGGACCAAGCAGTGTGAAAAGGAGGAGCCGACGTTATGGACTTGGGAGGAGATTTTGGACGGAAAAGGATCCTGGACATGGGAGGAAATACTAGATGGAGCAGGACCCTGGACGCAGCCTGGGGAGTATAGCTGTTCTAAGGAGGAGAAATACCGGAGAATAGAGGAACGGTGACTATATGAGGGTACACGGCTAGCACGGAAGCCCGAGAGGCAGCACCAATCATTTTTTTGGGGGTGCACACGAGGAGATTGGCTGAGTCAGGTAGGAGACCTGAACCAACTCCTCGTGCTTACCGTGGGGAGCGTGTAACTGGTCAGGCACTGTGTTATGCAGAGATGCGCACGGTGTCTCCAGTGCGCTATTCTAGCCCGGTGCGCTCTATTCCAGCTCCTCGCATTTGCCGGGCAAGAATGGGCGGTACCACCAGTGCCGGCACCACGCACCAGGCCTACAGTGCGTCTTGGCAGTCCAGCGCGTCCGGCGACAGTACCCAGGGGGCCACAGCCCGGGGCCTCCAGCGACGGGCCACAGCCCGGGGCCTCCAGCGACGGGCCACAGCCCGGGGCCTCCAGCGACGGGCCACAGCCCGGGGCCTCCAGCGACGGGCCACAGCCCGGGGCCTCCAGCGACGGGCCACAGCCCGGGGCCTCCAGCGACGGGCCACAGCCCGGGGCCTCCAGCGACGGGCCACAGCCCGGGGCCTCCAGCGACGGGCCACAGCCCGGGGCCTCCAGCGACGGGCCACAGCCCGGGGCCTCCAGCGACGGGCCACAGCCCGGGGCCTCCAGCGACGGGCCACAGCCCGGGGCCTCCAGCGACGGGCCACAGCCCGGGGCCTCCAGCGACGGGCCACAGCCCGGGGCCTCCAGCGACGGGCCACAGCCCGGGGCCTCCAGCGACGGGCCACGGGTTTGTGCTACAAGAGCGGACTCGGAGTAAAGAATGGGGGGCGGCGTCCAGAACCAGAGCCGCCACCGAGGTGAGATGCCCACCCAGACCCCCCCCCCCCCATATAGGTTTAGGCTTTTGGTTAGGTCAGGGTGTGACGAGGCTGGTATATGTGTTTTTGTTTTGTCTTGGGTTTTTTGTATATCTATGGGGTTTTGGTATTGTCTAGGTAAATGTAGGTCTATGGTGGCCTGAATTGGTACCCAATCAGAGACGGGTGTTTATCGGGATACTATTTAGGTTGCCATTTTCCATCTTGGTTTTGTGGGTTATTGTCTATGGTTAGTTGCATGTCAGCTTCACGTTCGTTTAGTTTTTTTGTATAGTTTGTTCAGTGTTCTCTTTCATTAAAGAAGAATGTATTCATATCACGCTGCGCCTTGGTCTCCTCGTTATGACGAACGTGACAACGAATGGTCACCGAATGGCTTTATGTGTATGAACTATGTAAACCACATGCCCGTCTCAGTCACCAGATCTCAACCCAATTGAACACTAATGGGAGATTCTGAAGCGGTGCCAGAAACAGCGTTTTCTACCATGATCAACAAAACACCAAATGATGGAATTTCTCGTGGAAGAATGGTGTCACATCCCTCCAGAAGAGGTCCAGAATCTATGCCAAGGTGCATTGAAGCTGTTCTGGCGGCTCGTGGTGGCCCAATGCCCTATTAAGACACTTTATGATGGTATTTCCTTTATTTTGCCAGTTACCTGAATCTCTCTATTACACGTGAGAATACTATGGAACAGATTCTCAAAATTAAAATCACTGATTTGCTGGTGTTTTTACAGTCTTTATGTCCAACAATAAAATAAAATACATTTGGCCCGCGAGCTGCCATTTGAGGAACCCTGCCCTAGATGATTTGCCAAGCTCACACCCCAGCCTACCAGACACCACTGGGTATACTGTAGGTGTTTTTGTCTTTATGTCTGTATGAGTAATACAGTAAGTGTTTCTGTGTGTGTCTCTGTGGCTGTGTTCTGTGGGTGATAAATACAGGGCATCCAGAAAGTATTCAGACCCCTTGACCTTTTCCACATTTTGTTACGTTACAGCCTTATTTTAAGTAGCCACCATTTTGCCTTGACAGCATTGCACACTCTTGGCATTCTCTCAACCAGCTTCACCTGAAATGATTTTCCAACAGTCTTGAAGGAGTTCCCACATATGCTGAGCACTTGGTGGCTGCTTTTCCTTCACTCTGCGGTCCAACTCATCCCAAACCATCTCAATTGGGTTGAGGTCGGGTGATTGTGGAGGCCAGGTCATCTTAGGCAGCACTCCATCGCTCTCCTTCTTGGTCAACTAGCCCTTACACAGCCTGGAGGTGTGTTTTGGGTCATTGTCCTGTTGACAAACAAATGATAGTCCCATTAAAGCGCAAACCAGATAGGATGGCGCATTGCTGCAAAATGCTGTGATAGCCATGCTGGGTGTGCCTTGAATTCCAAATAAATCATGACAGCAAAGCACCCCCACACCATTACACCTCCATGCTTCACGGTGGGAACCACATGTGGAGATCATCCATTTACCTTCTCTGCGTCTTACAAAGCTACAGCAGTTGGAACCAAAAATCACACATTTTGACTCATCAGACCAAAGGACAGATTTCCACCTGTCTAATGTCCATTGCTCGTGTTTCTTGGTCAAGCAAATCTCTTATTATTGCTGTCCTTTAGTAGTGGTTTCTTTGCAGCAATTCGACCATGAAGGCCTGCTTTCACGCAGTCTCCTTTGAACAGTTGATGTTGAGATGTGTCTGTTACTTGAACTCTGAAGCATTTATTTGGGGTGAGATTTCTGAGGCTGGTAACTATAATTAACTTATCCTCTGCAGCATATGTAACTCCAGGTCTTCCTTTCCTGTGGCTCTCCTCATGAGCCAGTTCAATCACAGCTCAATGGTTTTTGCGAATTCACTTGAAGAAACTTTCAAAGTTCTTGAAATGTTCTGGATTGACTGACCTTCATGTCTTAAAGTAATGATGGACTGTCATTTCTCTTTGCTTATTTGAGTTGTTCTTGCCATAATATGGACTTGGTCTTTTACCAAATAGGGCTATCTTCTGTATACCACCCCTAACTTGTCACAACACAACTGCTCAAATGCATTAAGAAGGAAAGAAATTCCACAAATGAACTTTTAACAAGGCACATTTGTTAATGTAAATGCATTCCAGGTGGCTACCTCGTGAAGCTGGTTGAGAGAATACTAAGTGTGCAAAGCTGAAATCAAAGCAAAGGGTGGCTACTTTGAAGAATCTCAAATATAAAATATATTTTGATTTGTTTAACACGTTTTTGGTTACTACATGATTCAATATGTGTTATATCATAGTTGTGTTCACTATTATTCTACAATGTTGAAAATAGTAAAAATAAAGAAACTTTTCACTGGTACTGTAAGTATTCAGACCCTTTACTCAGTACTTTGTTAAAGCACCTTTGGCAGTGATTACAGCCTTGAGTCTTGGGTATGACACTACAAACTTGGCACACGTTCATTTAGAGAGTTTCTCACATTCTTCTCTGGAGATCCTCTCAAGCTCTGTCAGGTTGGATGGGGAGCGTTGCTGCACAGCTATTTTCAGGTCACTCCAGAGATGTTCGATAGGTTTCAAGCCTGGGCTCTGGCTGGGCCACTCAAGGACATTCAGAGACTTGTCCCGAAGCCACTCCTGTGTTGTCTTGCCTGTGTGCTTAGGGTCGTTGTCCTGTTGGAAGGTGAACCTTCGCACCAGTCTGAGGTCCTGAGCGCTCTGGAGCAGGTTTTCATCAAGGATCTCTCTGTACTTTGCTCCGTTGATCTTTCCCTCGATCCTGACTAGTGGTGAAAACATTCCCACAGCATGATGCTGCCACCACCATGCTTCACCGTAAGGATGGTGCCAGGTTTCCTCCAGGCGTGACGCTTGACATTCAGGCCAAAGAGTTCAATCTTGGTTTCAATGGACCAGAGAATCTTGTTTCTCATGGTCTGACAGTCTTTAGGTGCCTTTTGGCTGTCATGTGCCTTTTACTGAGCAGTGGCTTCCATCTGGCCACTCTACCATAAAGGCCTGATTGGTGGAGTGCTGCAGAGATGGTTGTCCTTCAGGAAGGTCTCCCATCTCCATAGAGGAACTCTGGAGCTCTGTTAGAGTGGCCATCGGGTTCTTGGTCACTTCCCTGACCAAGGCCCTTCTCCCCTGATTGCTCAGTTTGGCCAGGCGGCCAGCTCTAGGAAGAGTCTTGGTGGTTCCAAACTTCTTCCATTTTAGAATGATGGAGGCCACTGTTTTCTTGGGGACCTTCAATGCTGCAGAAATGTTTTGGTACCCTTCCCCAGATCTGTGCCTCGACGCAATCCTGTCTCGGAGCTCAACAGACAATTCCTTCGACCTCATGGCTTGGTTTTTGCTCTGACATGCACTGTCAACTGTGGAATCATATAAACAGATGTGTGCCTTTCCAAATTATGTCCAATCAATTTAATTTATAACAGGTGGACTCCAATAAGTTGTAAAAACATCTCAAGGATGATCAATGGAAACAGGATGCACTAGAGCTCAATTTCAAGTATCATGGCAAAGGGTCTGAATACTTATTTACATAAGTTATTTCTGTTTTTTTTTTTTTTATACATTTGTAAAAATTCTAAAAACCCGTTTTCGCGTTGTCATTATGGGGTATTGATTTGATGAGGAAATTGTTATTTGATACATTTTAGAATAAGGCTGTAATGTAACAAACTGTGGAGAAAGTCAAGGGGTCTGAATACTTTCCGAATGCACTGTATGTTAGTAGCGTGTGTGCTCTCATAGATTTAAGTTTAGCTCATAGCGAATGGTGTCCTAGTGTATTAGTGCCAGGTTTGCACTGTCCTTTGACATGAGGGGCAATGGCTCACACACACACTCTTCTCCACCCAAACAAAATAGTTGAGTGACAGTTTTTTAATTAGCTGTGAGCGCAGTATGGAGCAGTGTTGTTCTTCTGGCTGCTGATTTAATTCATAAGGAAAGGCTATTACACAGGATTATGACCTAATCCCTTCAATGCTGCATTTTATACACTGCGTCTTACATCACTTCCTGTGGCCAGCCCCTCCACAACAAGCTAATTCCTGCTGCATCCAATCAGAGACTTGATTCCAGCAGACAATTGGTTCCTCTCTCAAACCTGTTTTTGTGAGTGCATTGTTGTTGTGAGTGTAATCTTTAAAGCTTTATTTTGAGAATGGCCCTTTGAAGAGCTGTCAACCACATGACAGGATTCTAACCATTTTACAAGCTCTCTAATGCAGCCTGCAACAGATTACCTCTTATTTCTGTCACTTACCGGGAGGATGCTTGATTTTAGACTGGAAGACAGTGGACACACTGTGTCCAGAGTGGAGCTAAAGCTTGAGTGTGTGTGTATATATATATATATAATAGAACCTAAAGAACCTTGAAAATGAACGAATGGGTGTTTGTTTTGCAGTGAATATTACAAGACTAAGGTCTGTCTGTAGATAAAACTGTTAGCATCCTTATCCCTACTAATGCTACAAAGAATGTCATTACAAAGCAAAAATATCTCCTAATCTATGTCTTTGGTTAGGGCTATCCACACACACAAACCTACTTGGATCCTAATAGCTGTCCTCTCTCTGGTGGCTCTACTACTGGGGAGGTTTCCAGAGTCAGGGTGGTGTGGGTTCACTTGGAGGAGGTGTACTCAGAGACGTGGAGTAAGCAGGCCATTGGCCAGACTACCATGGCTGACCCCATTCATTTTATTACACAGGAGGTCTCTCTGGAATCCGACAGCATTGAATCACGCAGGCCTGATCAATAATCTCAATTCGGGCTCATGAATACGATTAGCCCACTCCCCAAGCCCTACATAAGTCTCTACCCCCAAAGATCTACCCATATTTAATTTCAACCAGGGCTGCTTTTAAATCAACTGCAACTTAATTATGTTAAGTACCTAGCAGGATCCATAGCAACAGACCAGTTCAGCGACCCCTCCATGGTCAGAGACTGATGGTGAATGACAGGTAATTCACTTTAATCTGATCAGAGATGGAAATGAGAGGGAGTGAAGGTCTGTATGACACAGTGGTGCTGCTACTCTATCTGTGACAGCATACAGCCAGCAGCAGCCCTAGTGATGAGGGCTAAAAACAGCCATTGACAGCTAGCTAGCTCTCTCCCTGCTGGGCTGTGGAAGGAAGCAGCATCTGCCTGACTGCAGCTCACATCTATTCCCAGGACAGACGGCACCACACCACAGGCAGTGTTACCCACACCCACAACACTGTCACCGGTGTCACCTCAGCAGGCAACACCCACCTATCTCCTGGGGCCTTTAAAATGGAGACTGCTCCTCTGACTGCAGTCAACACAAAGCTTTCTCCATTTAACAACCTTAACCAACTTTCAAAGGTTTAGGTGTTCTAGCTTTTGGGTATCGATATATCCCTGCAGCACACACAGAAGCATGACACACGTGATTGGAAAGCTAGTCTCTTTTAGTAACAGTGTATTGACGCCATGCCTGGTTTCGATGCCTCAGACTGGTATGAGAGGCTAGTGGCAAGATGAGCACCAGTAAAATAATTTCAAAGACTCTGTTGATGTAGAGGATAATACATTCATGAAATATTGAGTGTTTTTGTCCTGAATTGAATGTCCATTGGGTGCGTAAAACCCACAAATTCAGATAAACAAAAAGGTATAGTGGGTTCGCACTCAAAAATATGTTGCATTAAGCTTACTTCATTGTTACATTTTTGAAAATTATTTTCACTGCATCCAGGATAGCATACATGCCGAAATGCTTTATGCAATATATTTTTGAGTGCGAACCCACTATACCTTTTTGTTTATCTGAATTTGTTTATCTGAAAAAATTGTTTGTCCAGATAGTTATGGGATTTTTGCTGCACCTTGACTCAAGTTGGTAGAAGCGCTGTGTACTCCCCTCCTGACCTAAGTTTATTTTAGTTTTCATTGGGATTTAGGCTGTCAGGGCAATGCCTCCCTCATTAGTTAGGATTGAGTGATTTGACTGAAGGCTGTAGTAAATCCACCTTCTTAGGCGAGTCTAATCAACAGTATTACCTGCCGTTGCTCAGCTCCATCAATCCAACCGGGCCATGAATAGAGTCGAATCAATAGCCCGGTTTATACCTGGTGCTAATTATGTGTCCTTTGTCCGGGAACTTGTCCACATTCGGATTGTGCCCATATATTTAGACAGGTGTAGATGATTAAAAGACACATTGTGATCTGATTGTGATCAAATTTTATAAGTGTAAACGGACAAGATCAGGACAATATCAGGATGAGGTAGGATGATAGCCCTGTTTATACCTTGTTCTAATGACAGCTTCTCCCATACTTCCATCACTCTCTACAAAGTGCATGTGGCCCTGAATGAACCTTTACCTCCTCCAGCCTCCCAGTCATCCTGTAATTCTTCCTCTCTTTCTCTGTTCTTAACCCATCAGCCACATACTGTATACTATTAAAACAGATTGTGTGTTACCTAAGATATCAAATCTGTTTCAACAGCCTGTAGTTACTTATCAATATTGACAGGAGGGTTGCGTAAGGAGTATGCCGCCCCAGCTCAATCATTCTAAATTATTCAGTGTTTAAGAGGGGAACGTTACACTTTAATTTCGATGACTTAGCATATATTGATGTGTGAGAGAGAGAGAGAGATGGAGACATGGGGGAAGAGATTGAAGCAGAGTGTATGCATGTGCATGTATGCATACTATATGAGAACATAGTTGTACCCTCTCCAGAAATGAACACAGCAGACTGAGACATCCAGTGTTGAGTCCCAGTGGTCCACAGACAGACAGACCGACAGACAGACAGGTCCACAGACGGACAGTTATCTACACTCACCCGGTTGAGCTGCTCCAGCAGGCGGTGGTTTTGCTCTGACAGCTCCCTGATGGCCGTGGACTTGTCACGGTCGGCTTCTCTCAGCTGGACCTGATGGCGCTCCAGCTCTCCCTGCAGCTGCTGGACGTCTGTCTCCAGCTCCGCCACACGGTCCCCCCACTCCCCCTCCTTGTTCTCCAGCCGCCGCCGCAGCTCGTGCTTCTCCTGCTCCAGGTGCTGTGGGTGAGGGAAGACAAGGGACAGGTTTAGATGATGCTGGACTGGAGGGACCAGGTTAGGCCTGAGACTAGTAAAAGACATTGGATTTTGAAAGGTTGGCACAAAGCTTCAGCTTTTTTTCTATCCGTCGCTTGATAAGGCTGAGGCAGGGGGTGAGGGAATGAGGGTGGGCTTTTAATGAGAGCACAAGGGGGTCAGAGTATGGGGGGTTGGGATGGGTGGCATGGCTGGTCACAGGGCATGCTGGGTGATCAGTCCTGAACAAAGAGGCCTCATCAGGAGTAAAAAACGGTTGGAAAAACAAAGTTGGTAAAAGGATAAGGAACAATATTAACTGCCCTTAAAAAGCCTGGAAATAGCTTGATGAATATTGTGCACTGGGTCATAGCATAGTACTGTGTTGTTAGAGATCAGTTTTGTGAGCATATGTATCCTACAGTAGATACAATAGGCCATGCCCATGCGACATTCCCAGGGGATTAGACTTGTTCCAGTCCAGGCCAAGTGCAGTGGTGTGAGAGGGTTAATATAAGAAGGACAAAAGCTCTGCTGTCAGCATGAAAAATGCAAAAGACATCTATGGGTTTTGAGGGCTTTAGTGACACTGCAAGATGTTGTGAACTCCTCTAACTGTTGCAGTGCTGTCTGTGTGAGACAGCCAAATCATTGAAATAAAAAGTCTTTGTAAGAATTGAGTGACCTCGGCCTGCTTTAAGAGTACTGTTTTGCTCCGAATTTGATTTCATGAAAGAGGCATTAGACTGTTATGACACTGTGTGGAGGTGTTTGTAGCTGTACTGTAAGTTGTAGACAGTCTGAAAACACTGTCAAGACAGATGTTTAAAGAGTGAAGTCTGCTCAACAGCATTACCAATAATGTGGGACAGTCTTAATCAGTTCAACATGTTTACATACACTGCTTAACTCCACATGAATTGAATAATGATGGCCAAAACAACTGAATTGAAAAACGAATCTGGCATGATGGTAGCCTACAGTATTTGTCAGTGTGTGTTTGTACTACTAGCTTCTTACCTCAAGTTTATCGTTAAGATCTTTGTTCATTTTCTCATATTGCTTAGTCAGGTCTTGGTTTCGCTCTAGCAGTGCCTTGCCGAGTTTAGCAGCTAAAACCAAATCCCTCTCCTTTTGACGGAAGAGCAACAAAAAGTCTGTATTCTGTCCCATTACAGGCGTCTCCAATTCGGATAACTCTTCCTCCTCCTCCTCCTCCTCGTCCTGCTCCCCGGTAAGCATGGCTAATTCCTCTTCCAACGCCATCCCGAGGCCTCCAGAGTCGGTATGTAGCAGCGAGTGGCCCTGAAATCCTCCCGTTTCTTGTGGGGTTTTGTTGCCCTGATCTAGCAGGTGCGCCATGCAGTCGCTGTCCAGTTCGGGTGGTGCTGAAATCGCGGCGGTAGATGTGTGCAAATCGAGGCAGAAAGCTGACATCGCCGCCCGGCGGACAAAAATAAAAGAGATTAACCAATTGATTTATTCCGACTGAACCCGCTCTGTCACTGGGTTGGGATGACCGGATCCTCTTTTTGTAGATAATATCTCCATAGATACGGTTCCTTGGTATCAAAATCACGGCAATTGCTAACTTGTCTGACTAAAATGTCCCTCACACTCGGAAGACCTTACACACCAAGCTCTCCCTTTAATCCTGCAAACAGTGCCGCCTCCTCTGCAGCTGAGTTGAAAACAAGCCTCTTGATGTCTGTTGCTGGCTATCTTGTATGTAAAGATTGTCAGTCCAGCGTGCTTTGTCCCCCGCGTTAACCGCCCTGACGAACTCTCAACAGCGGTCGGTCTGTCCACCCCGTTGCGGCGGGGTCCCAGTACCCCATAATAGTTGGCCCCTTTACACCCGAGGCATTTTGCAGAAGCTATAAGGCCTGTGCCAGATATCCAAAATACCCACTCGAGCAGAGCACGAGCCCGATGGCGCCACCTTCTTCCCTCCCTGGAATGCGCGCCCCACGTTGCTGACGTCAACAGCAAACTATTACAAATATCCACCCATTGGCTGAGTATGATAACGCCATATTTTGTTATTTTACATACAGCATAGGAATGGGGCACGTTTAAATAGGCCGCCAGGCGTGGATTAAGCAGCTGCCTTCAATCATCCATATTAATGTAATGCTCTTTCTCTTATATACGAGATAAATGTATAAAAACAATCGTTGCTTCAAGATTTTTCAGTACAGTAGCTTCGCATCATCATCATCATCATCAATACCATCAATACCATCATCGCCATCATCATCATCATCACCACAGTGATGATATTAGTGTGTTAGTCTGTTCTTTGACTATGATTTGAATATGGATTTGACTATATTTTTGTTATAGGTTGACAACATGAATATGAGTTGCTAGATGTTAGAATAACACCGTGTTCATTCTAATTAACTGAATTATTATGACACACCCCTCACTGTCATTGGTTGCACTAATTGCACTGTTTATCTGCATAAACTGGTTCAAGCATTCATGACATTACCCTGAAGAAGGCACAGTGATGCTGAATCGTTGGTGATTTACCCAATAAATTACTGGGAGTTTAAATATAGAGAGTGCGACTCTCTGTATTTTTAAAGCTTATAGTTTATTTGCCGTTAGTCAGCCACCCTACATAAAATAATTTTTCGGGGTGTTTTCTCATGTTTTTTATTCTACTTGGAGCTGTAAACATAAAACTGCATGAGAATGTATTCCTCTCCAGGATTGCTTTGTACACTGAGTGTACAAAACATTAGGAACACCTGCTCCTCCCATGACATAGACTGACCAGGTGAATCCAGGTGAAAGCTATGATCCCTTATTGATGTCTCTTGTTAAATCCACTTCAATCAGTGTATATGAAGGGGAGGAAACAGGTTAAAGAAGGAATTGTAAGCCTTGAGACAGTTGAGACATGGGTGGTGTATGTGTGCCAAGGCAAGACAAAATATTGAAATGCCTTTGAACGACTATGTTAGTCGGTCCCAGGCACACTGGTTTGAGTGTGTCAAGAACTGTAACACTTTTTCATCCTCAGCAATTTCCTGTGGGTATCAAGACTGTGGGAAGCATTGGAGTCGGTATGGGCCAGCATCCCTGTGGAACGCTTTTGACACCTTGTAGAGTCCCTGCCCCGACAAATTTTGAGGGCAAAAGGGGCTGCAACTCAATATTAGGAAGGTGTTCCTAATGTTTTTTACACTCAATGTATATGGTGCAGGTTGACTTTTATTGTTAATAATCTTGTCCTGAAGACAGAGAGGTTTCCTCTAGATGGCGCAGCCACAAAGTCATAATTGGCCACATTGTAAAAAATGTATGAAAACAAAAATAAGCTTTTTGGTCTTAAGGTTAGGCATATGGTTAGTACTGTGATTATGTTTATAATCAGATGTTATAACTTTGTGGATAGGCCAGCTGATGACCACTCTGCAGAGCTGCCTCCAGGACAAGATTCATCACAATAAATGCAAACCTGTGTATATGGCAGTGTAATGGCGCCCTCTGTGTAGAAGACATGGTATCTCCATCACAGACTCAGCTCACTGGTTGGTATTTTATTTATTTTAATTGAACCTTTTATTTAACTAGGTGATTGTGATACAGCCTGGAATCTAACCAGGGTTTGTAGTAATGCCTCTTGCACTGAGATGCAGTGCCTTAGTCCACTGCGCCATTTGGGAGCCCCGGAGTTCAGTAAGTAGCCAGCCTCCTTTCCCTACCTACAGTATTTATTACTTGCCAGTGTCTTAAACATATGAACAGGTACACACACAAATGCACGCACACACACACCACACACACA